>NC_057801.1:562521251-562833905 GCF_018294505.1 Triticum aestivum
TTATAAAATGTTAAGTGAATATATAAACACTGTATTTTTTAAATTTGTTAAGTGTATTTTACAAAAAAAAATCTGTTTATAAAATTTATTATAAAATGTTTTTATTTTCCTTTTTCTCTGTTCTTTTTTGTTTGAATTTATTATAAAATGTTTTTCTTTTCCTTTTTCTATGTTTTGTTTGTAGTTATATTTTTTTCCTATACTTTTTTTATTTATATTGTTTCATCTTTATTATAATATACAAGGTTCATTGCATGTCACAACAGTGTTCAACGGTATTAAGGAAATGCTCATGGTTTTTTACAATAGTTCATCATCGATTACAAAATTGTTCAACATTTATTATAAAATGTTAAGTGAATATATAAAACTTATTCAAAATTTATTATAAATTGTTCAACTGTGTTTTTGAAATTGGTTAAGTGTATATTACAAAAATTTGAGAACTGTATTAAAAAATTGTTCAACTTATATTACAATATTTATCATCACTATGCATTTTTTGAGTTTTTCAAAATAAGTTTGATACTCCCTTCGTTCCTTGATGTAAGGTGTATAGATTTTTGAGAAAAAAATCCGAAATATAAGGTGTATTGCGTTGCACCACTCGTCTAGATAATGTTTTCAGGGATTTGATTACATTTCCTTATATTAGGCAAGCTCCTCTATTTTCTCATGTCAAATAGTTAGGTGTAATCTCGCCCAAAACTTGTGAAATTTTCCCTCCATGTGCATTCTTTAATTTCCGTGCCAAAAACTATACACCCTATATTTAGGAATGGAGGGAGTACTTAATAGGTCGCTCCGCAAGATTTCAATAGCATATGTTATTAATTAAAAATCATTTAAGCAATTTCAGATGACCACTTACTTATATATATGAACATTACAGTTTGTTGTTTACTTGAATTGTGGTATTAGTAAAATGATTTGAACTGCATATTTTTCTAATATAATCAAAAGCATTTTTTATCACAGATAAAATAGTTGTGTTGGTTTCACATTATATGATGCAAAAAAAATCCTATTTATATTTCAGCATAGATATAAAGTGATGGGTTCCGACATACGCAATGATGTAACAATGACAGTCCGCACTGAAACATCACGAGAAAAGGTGCATATAGCTAAACTTACTCTGTATGTATATTATAGATGATAATATGAATGGTCTATTTATATTCTTGTTTTATCATAATATAGGAGACATGGATATGGACTTTGGAGATGCACAGAAAGAATCCATGGAGGTTTCAGATGCAATGTCGCTGGAAGGGACCGGATATTCACAACATAATAACGTCGAAGAGGTTATATCTCATAACAAACCAAAAAAGGATGCTAATTTGCATGTTATCCCACAAGGTATATGTTTATATTATTATCGATCTTATTTTTGTGATCTTGCCTTTTGTATTCAACTAACTTTGCTCATTTTTTTGTTACTAAGTTGTCTCACTTTTTATGAATTTGACAGACTATGTTTGTACCCCTAGAGATATTACAGTCATCGAATCAATAAAGTCTGCCCCCAAGAATACCCAGTTCATGGACATTGGAGATGCCTTGTTAGCAACCGACGATTTGAAATGCCTTATAAAAAATGATATGTTCTTACATGACGATGTAAGACCAATTGCACAAAGTTTGTAATCAATAATATGAACATTATATAATATCATAAAATATAAATATATTCTAAATGTTGTTTACAGGTGATAAATGCTTACATATATTGCATGCTTGCTCACGACCATCTACAAGACAGAGCGGGTGAAAAGGTACACATTATTAGCACGTTTGTATCTGGCGAGATAAAAGAAGACGGTGAAAGAGACATCAACCCATCAAAATATCGTCGCATCGTGCGTCATGTTAATACTTATCTACAACAAGATATGGTTAATTTTTGTCTTGTTATCCCTGCATATAATTATGGATTGTTTTTGTTTAGTTCATATGTCTAATGATTTATTAATAATTATATCTAATTGTGACTGTGATTTGTATGATATTTACACCAGTTATTCATTCCGATTAACATGTCGGGCTACCATTGGTACCTAGCAGTCGCTAATGCCAAAAAACGAGAGATCCAAGTATTGGACTCACTTGGTGAGAATGTCAAACGCAATGACCTTGCTACTACGGTAACTATCTATTTTTTTACTCATCTTAACATTTGTTTTGTTTGACTTCATCCCTAACATTTCTCATATGATAGTTACGGGGGCTCGAGAAATGGCTGACACTTGTAGAACAGAGTCCGGAGTTTATCAAAGGTGATAAGTGGCCCGATCTCAATGTTACAAAATGGACGGTTGAAGAGCAAGTTCAGGAGGCAATACAAACCGATGGGTAAGCAATTGTTAAAATGGTTTGTTTATTTGATTCATCTGTGTGATATTCTAAAGCATTGTTTTATAATATTATAGCGTATCATGTGGATTGTTTATGCTAAATTATATGGAATATTGGACATCACATGGACTGTCAGACCAATTCACCCAGGTATTTCATTTTTATACATTATCTTGTTATTTTATCTAAAAATATTACATAATTTTTTTGTATACAATTTTTGTAGGAGGATATGAAACATTTTCGTCAAAAATTAGCAGTCATTTTGCTCGATTCAGAGCTTAATAAGCTAAAAGGATGTCTCATATACCATCAACATGTCAATGAAGACACTTTAGCTAATTCTGATCTCGAGATCCTGGATAATCCTTCTGACGTAGTCGAAGACAAACGTCCTGCCCCAATCACTATCATTCCCACGGACCAATGTCAAATACTTGCTGACCTCTGCAAGTACATCATGTCGATCGATGATGTCGGGTGTTTGGAGTAAGTATCATGTATCAATATTTAATGTGCAGATGTATATTATTGCTCTTCTTACCATCCAAATTACAGGAAGGTATGGGTCCGGAGCTGCACACCCGATCCAAAGAGCTTAAGTCTTAAGAAACTTCAGTGCATACTTAAGATGGAGCAGCCTATGGACAATGATTGCTTCAACACCGCCGTGTGTATGCTGGCATGTGATGAGGGAGTATTGTTCACAGACCCTCCTATAACATGGATCTACGATTTTGTGTAAGTTGTCAAAACTCTTCATTCTATGTGCCATTAGTATCAACATGTTTTAACAATATTTTTCTTTTACTTAGTCCATGATGCTAGAGTCAACACGAGGTCAGAAGTTTTGTGAGAAGGAAACTATCCAGACGTTGGCAACATTATTTGATAGCTGGCCTGGGATGGAGAACGACATCTCATCTTGCAATAAAGTAAATAAAATATTTTGTCCATCGTTATCATGGTTTGTTGTTGTTTCTAATAGCTCCACTTGTAGATTTATCTTCCCTGTGCATCCATCGGCCGATACATCTTGTACGTCATCGACAAAGAGGCACGTTTTCTATATATTATGGATCCTATTCAAACATCACAATCGTCAGAGGATAAAAACTTGAGGCAATCAATGAAATTAAAAAGTTTTGCAAGGGATTTCAAAGAAGCACTCGAAATAAAGATGTCTGGTTGGAATTATGATATATCTAAATGGCAAGGTTTATTTCCGTTTGGTGTTCCAATGAGTGTAGACGGGTAATGAATTCATAACAAGAATATTTACTTTTGTTATCACTATAATTTTTATATTATTAATTTAAATTTTTGCAGGAATGTGTCTGGCTATTTTATTTTTCATTTTATGCTCTGGTGGAACGGTAAAGAATTGGTCAAGCCGATTTGCGTGGTGAGTATTGTGTGTTACATGTTTTAAGACCTTCGGCGTGAATTTGTCATACTAACTACATGTGTTATTTCTGCAGGATGGGTATGAATTGAGTAAGCAAATTTTATTATACTTGCTAAAACATCGTGGGAATGAAGCTAGAGGAAACTTTTCTGATATTTTAAAGAATTTCTTAAGCGCATCATCTAGATATTAATAGTTTTGTAATAGATGTTCAGTTGGAACATCACTCAGTTTGTTACATGGACATGTTGTTAATTTTTATTTTATGTTATCCAACTACATTGCAATAATGGACTTCAGTTATTAAATATTGTTTGTATGTGTGAAATTTAACATGTAACTCTAGTAAAATATTTCAAGAGCCCGTGGCAACGCACGGGCACTCTACTAGTAGTAGTAGATGCAGACTTGTTTCGATCTACTTGTCGCGGACGTGATGCCTATATACATGATCATGCCTAGATATTCTCATAACTATGCACTTTTCTATCAATTGCTCGACAGTAATTTGTTCACCCACCGTAATATTTATGCTATCTTGAGAGAAGCCACTAGTGAAACCTATGGTCCCGGGGTCTATTTTCCATCATATAAGTTTCCGATCTATTTTATTATGCAATCTTTATTTTCCAATCTATATCATAAAGATACCAAAAATATTTATCTTATTATTATCTCTATCAGATCTCACTTTTGCAAGTGGCCCTGAAGGGATTGACAACCCCTTTATCGCGTTGGTTGCAAGGTTCTTATTTGTTTGTGTAGGTACGAGGGATTTGCATGTAGTTGATGACCCACAAGTATAGGGGATCGCAATAGTTTTCGAGGGTAGAGTATCCAACCCAAATTTATTGATTCGGCACAAGGAGAGCCAAAGAATATTCTCAAGTATTAGCAGTTGAGTTGTCAATTCAACCACACCTGGATAACTTAGTATCTGCAGCAAAGTATTTAGTAGCAAAGTAGTATGATAGTAATGGTAACAATGATAAAAGTAACGATAGCAGTTTTGTAATGATTGTAACAGCAGCAACGGAAAAGTAAATAAGCAAAGCACAATATGTGAAAAGCTCGTAGGCATTGGATCAGTGATGGATAATTATGTCGGATGCGATTCCTCATGTAATAGTTATAACATAGGGTGACACAGAACTAGCTCCAGTTCATCAATGTAATGTAGGCATGTATTCCCAATATAGTCATACGTGCTTATGGAAAAGAACTTGCATGCCATCTTTTGTCCTACCGTCCCGTGGCAGCGGGGTCCTAATGGAAACTAAGGGATATTAAGGTCTCCTTTTAATAGAGTGCCGGACCAAAGCATTACACATAGTGAATACATGAACTCCTTAAACTACGGTCATCACCGAGAAGTATCCCGATTATTGTCACTTCGGGGTTGTCGGATCATAACACATAATAGGTGACTATAGACTTGCAAGATAGGATCAAGAACTCACATATATTCATGAAAATATAATAGGTTCGGATCTGAAATCATGGCACTCGGGCCCTAGTGACAAGCATTAAGCATAGCAAAGTCATAGCAACATCAATCTCAAAATATAGTGGATACTAGGGATCAAACCCTAACAAAACTAACTTGATTACATGGTAAATATCATCCAACCCATCACCGTCTGGCAAGCCTACGATGGAATTACTCACGCACAGCGGTGAGCATCATGAAATTGGTGATGGAGGATGGTTGATGATGACGACGGCGACGAATCCCCCTCTCCGGAGCCCCGAACGGACTCGAGATCAGCCCTCTCGAGAGAGATTAGGGCTTGGCGGCGGCTCCGTGTCGTAAAATGCGATGAAACTTTCTCTCCGATTTTTCTCTCCACGAAACGGAATATATAGAGTTGGAGTTGAGGTAGGTGGAGCTCCAGGGGGCCCACGAGATAGGGGGTGCGCTCAGGGGGAGGGGGTGCGCCCCCCACCCTCGTGGACAGGGTGTGGGCCCCCTGGATTTGATTCTTTCGCCAGTATTTTTTATATTTTCCAAAAGTTATCTCCGTGGATTTTCATGTCATTCCGAGAACTTTTGTTTTCTGCACAATAAACAACACCATGGCAGTTCTGCTGAAAACAGCCTCAGTCCGGGTTAGTTTCATTCAAATCATGCAAGTTAGAGTCCAAAACAAGGGCAAACGTGTTTGGAAAAGTAGATATGTTGGAGACGTATCAGTAGCCTCCTACTGGATTGATACCTTGGTTCTCAAAAACTGAGGGAAATACTTACGCTACTTTGTTGCATCACCCTTTCCTCTTCAAGGGGAAACCAACGCATGCTCAAGAGGTAGCAGGGGCTGGTAGCCCGGCGCTCACCCTCACACCGGCGCGCCCATCCTCGCGCCCCAACAGCCGACGGTCGCGTACCATGCTGCTCCCTCCTACGCGCCACTGATCTACAACACCAGTCCTTATGCATCCTATGGCGCTCCATCGCCCCCCCTACATGCAACAGTACAATGATGGTGTCTCTCTCTTTACGCTAATGCCGGCCCTACTGCCGACGCGACCACACCTGCCAGCTCCCATGCCTACACCGGCCTCTACTTCAACTCCGAGTTGGGACCAAGTTGCTTTTATACAAGCCATGAACAACTTTGCTGCACAAGGGAACTCAGGTACGGATTGGATTTTTTATTCTGGTGCGTCTCGTCATATGTCTGCATCGAGTAATTTGCTTTCTCTTGCACACCTTCGCCTTTTCCCTCTATTACTCTCGGTGATGGGTCTTCTATTCCTATTTACTGTGTCGGTCAGGCTCAAATCCAATCCCCAACTAAGCCTTTGATTCTTCTTGATGTTCTTGTAGCTCATGCTCTTATTAAAAATCTGATTTCTGTTTGCCAAATCACCACTGATAATCATGTTTCTGTTGAGTTTGACCCCTTTGGTTTGTCTGTGAAGGACTACCCGACCGAGGCCGAGATCGCTCGATTCAATAGCTCCGGTGATTTATATTCTCTCCATGGTGTTCCGATCGCTGCTCCTCCAACATCTATGGTGGCCTCTGTTGATTTGTGGCACCAACGTCTCGGCCATCCCAATAAAAATGTGTTATCCACACTTCTTAGTGAATTTTCAATACCTTGTACTAGAGACTCTCATAATTCTTCTATGTGTCAGTCATGTCAATTGGGAAAACATGTTTGCCTTCCCTTTAGTTCCTCTCAATCCTCTAGTACTTTTCCTTTTGAATTACTTCATTGTGATCTCTGTACATCACCCATAGAAACTGTATCTGGTTTTAAGTATTATCTCGTGATTCTTGATGATTTTACTCATTATGTTTGGACTTTTCCTTTACGCAACAAGTCCGACGTTCATAATATATTCCTTAACTTTCAGCGCTATGTCTTCGTCCACTTTTCCCTCCCTATAAGATTCATACAATGTGATAATGGTCGTGAATTAGACAACTTTAAAAATCAAAATTTCTTTCTACAATATGGAATTCTCTTACGCTTCTCCCGTCCTTATACCTCCCCTCAAAACGACAAAGCCGAGCGTTCTCTTCGCACTCTTAATGACATCATTCGCACTCTGCTTGTTCAATCTTCTATGTCTCCACAGTTCTGGGCTGAGGCCCTCCACACGGCCACATATTTACTCAAAATTCGTCCATCCAAAGTTAACCCACAAACTACTCCTTACTTCTCTTTATTTCCCTCTCATCCAAATTACTCCTATGTTCGCGTCTTCGGTTGTCTTTGTTTCCAAAACTCCTACTCCACTTCTCCTAACAAACTTTCCCCGCGCTCTACCTCGTGTGTCCATCTAGGTTTTTCTCACGAGCACAAGGGTTATCGTTGTCTAGATCTTGTTAGTGGTCGTGTTCATGTGTCTTGTCATGTAACATTCGTTGAAAACATTTTTCTTTTCTGAGCGTCAACAATTAGATCCCAACTCACCCACGCCATCCACTAGTCCCTCTCGTCGCAATCATCTTCCCTTCTTTCACCCGCCGACCTATCCAGCAAAACCAGCTGAATCCTCTGCCACGGTATCGGATCCTGCCGCGACCACTTCTGTCATCACCTCTGTTCTGGCAGAGGAAACCCATTACACACTATCGTGATAGACCTCCTGCCGCCAGAGTCTTCACCGCCATCTCCCGCGTCCGCTTCCTCCGCTGTGCCGGACGCATCCACCACATCTTCCCCCACCCTCCTGCTCATGTTATTCTTGTTCCAGCTCCAACTAACGATCATACCATGCACACACGTGCCAAGTCCGGGTTTCGTTTACCTGAAAAAGATCGTCTCAATCTTCATGCTTCTCTATCTCCTTCCTCTCTACCCAAATCTTACAAATCCGCCCTCCTAGATCCTAATTGGGCCGCAGCTATGAAAGATGAATATGATGCCCTTCTGCAGAATAACACGTGGCAGTTAGTTCCTCGTCCTTCCAGTACAAATATCGTTTCGAGCAAATGGGTTTTTTGCCATAAATTTAATTCTGATGGGAGTCTTGCACGTTATAAGGCTCGATGGGTATGTTGTGGTTACTCTCAGCAACACGGAATCGATTATGATGAGACTTTCTCTCCAGTTGTCAAGCCCAGCACTATTCGCACCGTCCTTAGCATCGTCGTCTCTTCTTCCTAGCAAATTCATCAACTTGATGTCAAAATTGCTTTTTTTCATGGCTCTCTTCAAGAAATAGTCTATTGTCAACAACCTCTTGGCTTCGAACATTCCTCCTATCCTAATCATTTTTGTCTTCTTCAAAAATCTCTTTATGGTCTTAAACAAGCACCACGTGCCTGGTTCCAACGCTTTTCTACTTATGTTCAAACCATCGGTTTTACCCCTTCCCGTTCTGACACTTCACTCTTCACCTTTCATCACAACAACAACACCGCTTACCTTCTTTTATATGTTGATGATATTATCCTCACAACTTCCTCACAACAATTTCTAGATCATATTATCTCTCTTCTTCGCCACGAATTCTCTATGACAGATTTAGGTCTTCTTCACCACTTCTTAGGTATTGTTGTTATCGTGACTCCTCGGGTCTTTTCTTGTCTCAACGGCAGTGCACTCTGGCTCTTCTTTCTCGTGCTGCTATGCTTGATTGTCAAACTTCCCGTACCCCTGTTGATACAGGTTCCAAACTCTCTGCTGACGGTGATCCTTCTCTTTATCGTAGTCTTACCGGTGCACTTCAGTATCTCACTCTCACTCGTCCTGAAATTTCTTTTGCTGTCCAACAAGCTTGTTTATACATGCATGATCCTCGTATTCCACACTACAATCATGTCAAATGTATTCTTTGGTATCTCAAAGGCACACTATACTTAGGTCTTCATATCAACAAATCCTCTCCCACCTCCTTGACAGCTTACTCTGATGCAGACTGGGCTGGTTGTACAGATACTCGTAGGTCCATATCCGGATTTTGTGTTTTTCTTGGTACAATTTGGTTTCTTGGTCTTCAAAAAGGTAGGTTATGGTCTCCCGCTCATCTGCTGAAGCTGAGTACCGCGTTGTGGCTCATGCGGTTGCTGATACGGTTTGGTTGCGCCAGTTGCTGTCGGAGCTGCACCATCCTATTGAGCAAGCTACCATTGTTTACTGTGATAATATTTGAGTCGTCTACATGTCAGGGAATCCGGTTCAACACCGTCGCACCAAGCATATTGAGATCGACATTCACTTTGTTTGAGAGAAGGTGGCTCTCGGTCAAGTTCGCGTTCTCCACGTGCCTACTTCTGCTCAGTTTGCTGATATCTTTACTACAGGCCTGGCGACTACTCCGTTTCAAGACATTCGTTTCAGTCTCAACGTCCTTGAGCCTACCATTGACACTGCGGGGGGGATGTTAGAATACAACTTGTAATAGGATTAGGATTCCTACTCGGTTTGTAATAGGGCTAGATCAGGTGCGGCTTAGCTCTTATATATACCTCTTGTACCGGCACAATATTGCATCAACAATTATTCAATACAATTCTACGCAGTCCAACAGTTGATAACAATCAAAATGCTAACTGTCAAGATCAGCATACACATTAGCCGTCCTTTTTTGCAAGCTTTCTTCAATTCATTATCCTGCCCAGCGAGCAGTGCCAATCCATGGTTCCTCGCTTACGCCTTCTTCAAGCTTTGTTCAGTTTTGCTCTTTTTGCAAAAATACCCAATTGTCAAGTAAGCTGCAAAAGCTAAAAGATCACGTCAGCAGGAACATTCATATAATCTGGTTGTTGTCTAAAGCAAGCTTCATTCTTGGGCCATCCTGGCTTTCCAGATAGTCCATCCCACAATAGCAGCCAGAACTAGCTCATGTTGGGCCGATGAAATGAGACAACCCAGTCTAAAAAAAGGTCACTGGTTCAACTAGAATACAACATTTATTTAGACCAAAAGCATAGTTCCACCTGGCACCTGCCATACTAAGTTGTCCAGGGCACAACAAATCAACAGATGATCCATGGTTTCTTCCTTTTTTTAAGGGGTGAAACACAACTTTATTCATCAAAGTCCACATGAAGTGGGATATGTCTTTAGTCATAGGACTGGCCAAACCACACGTGGCGTCCTAGACCTCTCGACAAAGAAAATTTAGCTAAGCTATGTGCTTCATAGTTGATAGTTTGACTCTCAAAAGTAAAAATACAATGAAAGGGAGAAGCTCTATGATTGATCTCGCTTATGATTGCTGCATATCCTCCTCGAGTGCCTGTGTTGATGTCCTCAATCACCTGCCAGCAATCTGATGCAATGACAAACTCTCTGATGTTGAGGTCCTCTGCTAGCGCAAGTGTCTCGCTGCACGCAATCGCTTCCAGAGTAGCTGAGTCGAGGGTTCCTTCAATGACCAAATCCAGACTACCAGCGTAGTTGCCCGCTTCATCTCTACAGACCGCAACAGCCGAGCCTCCACGTGACCAAACTGCTGCATCAACGTGGATTTTGCAGAATCCTGATGGTGGCCTTTTTGGTCTTTGTTTTTGCGCCGCTGGGGTCACATTGTGTACCCTGGGCCGTTGTTGCTTGTTGCTCATAACCCCAAGTTCATCAATAAACCGCTGAACAAAAATATGTGTCGCTTGAGGGCTCTGGAAAATTCCTTCACGGATGGCCTTACGGCGAGCATGCCATATAGACCATAGAGTGACCGTCATCAGAACGAAATTGTCCTGGGGAAGCATTTCCATAAAGGTGAATAACCAGTTCTTGGCATTAGGCTCTATTGTTGCTGTGATTTTCTGTGTTACAGCTTGTCTGTCAAAGCCCACACACTCCTTGAGGAGAAGCATTCCAACAACGAGTGGCGCCACGATTCTTGAGCTCCGCACAAGCCACACTGTCCCGAATCTGTCATATGCCGGTGTACACGAACATCATTCGTTGGTAGAGACTGTTTGGAAAGTCTCCAAAGAAACATGCGGATCTTACTCGGGACGGCAATTTTCCAGAGAGATTTTCATGATCCCTCCTCTCCTCTCGAACTTGACAGACATGTCGTTCCGTCTAACCAGGCCTCCCTCTCTGTCTCGTTGCTACCAGCATGTTGTAAGCAGATTTAACATAGAAGATCCCTTTCTTATTATAGTGCCAGGCCCAAAAATCCAATATATTACGAGTGCATATCGGGATTCCCAAAATTACCTAAGCGTCCATTGCATAAACGTTGCCATGACCAGTTCCTTGTTCTTAGCGGGATTCCATGGTTTCTTCTTTGCTTGTATTTTTTCTTGATGCCAGAAAAAACTGGAATTTGTTAGGCTATGGGCCTTGTATTTTTTCTTCTTCTTTGCTTGTACATACTTATTTTAATTATATAAAATTCCGATTGTTCTACGGTCTCTAGGTCAAAAAAAATCCATGGTTTCTTTACGGATACAAAAATAACATTGTTCATCCTCAGTCGAGCCTATCTAAAGAAGATTACCCTTGGTTAAGATGCTATTTTAAACCAAGAAAATATGATGATCTTGTACGCTATTAGTTTAGGGTCCTGATAACGCCCACACGTGTGGCATACTAGATATCCGCCCACACACCATGTGTGATGTGAGCAGGAGGCAGCCCACATGGGTTGTGTGTAGGCGAACATTAGAATTGCCCACACGTGTGGGCGCAGCTACTTCGTGTCACACGCCCAACAAGTACTACTCATCCCCACCCCCGCGTGTGGCACGAAGCAAATATGCCCACACGTCCTGGCGCAACTACGTTAGGTATCGGGATGATGATTTAGTTGCCATCCGGGATGACAGATGTAGTTATCCGGAATGGCAAACGTACTTGTAAAAGCATGTCAACTCTCTCTGTTTTTATTAACTATAGTTGTCATGTCTAATTTTGATAGTTGTCGCGTGTAATCGAATCATAGTTGCCGTGTGTGATTAACTACTTTCCATATATGGTCAAACAATAATTGTCGTGTGTGTTTACCTAGTTGCCACGTGTGGTCCAACAATAGTTGCCATGTATGGTTAATCACAGTTGTCATGTGTTAATCTGGTTGTCACGTACGCGCAGCTATCGCTGTGTCACCATGACCGTCAAATCAGTTTTTTTTCTGCACCTACAACACTACCTTTTGACATCTCTCCATTTTTGGATCTATATTCGTGTACTCAATGTTGTATTAGAGTATAGAGATTTTATATACATGAACTTAGCCATAAAAAACTATTGAATAAATAGAACGTGGTGAAGTGCGCAGGGGGGGGGGCGCTGCCCCCCTGTCCACCCCCATAATAGTGTTCAAGTTATATTATAAAAATAAACTTAGTGAGTAGCTTTGGGTCAAACCAACAATTTAGACATTTCACTAGTAAAACAACTAGTATTATTATACCGGAGGGGATAATTTACTAATACCCACAACAAATTTATTATGAAAAACGTACTCATGAAAGTTCTTTTTTGACAACAATGTATTCTTTGGGTAGTTCAACTGTACATGTATTGATCGGATTTGAGTCACCGGTTCCGTGTGGTGCATGGACTAACTGAGGGAGTACTAATTAGTGACACTGATGCAATGCACTAAGAAGGTTACAGCGGACATCACCAAGACCTTCGTCTCGCTGATGGTAGAGAACTCCACGACAATCAACACTTGGAACCTAACGGTGGGGACAAGTCTCATCACAACTATTGTTTTGTCACCCTGACCATCAAAGCAGCCCTTTTCTGCACCTACAACATTACCTTCGACGTGTCTCCATTTTCTTACTAGGACTTCATTTACAAATTTCACCCTAAAATTAGCATGACCATCTTGGCAACCTTGAATTCACCCGCGACCATCTGCCAAACAAAACCATCACAACCTTCATTGTCACTATATACAAACTCGGGATCATCTTCATCTTTAGTGCTAGCATAATCTTCTTCGTGTACGACGGCAGCTCCCGGATTAAGTGGAATCCCAGTTTTGACTTGCATTATGGCCCCAAACTCTCATAGTCTAGGTATCTTTCGATGCCTCGGTGCAAATGTTAGCACACATTTGTTTGCATACTTACCTATCCTATACAGATTTAGACTCTCCGTGTGGTTATATTCTCTGCAAAACTCGGCACCTTCGCCGCAGCCAACATAGGAAATGAAGCAGGCTGTGGCTCTGCTCCTTGCTATTGAAAAGGCGGTGATATATAAATGCAGAATACTCGGGTTCCAGGACACCTTGTTTGACAACGATGGTTTTCATCTCTTCTACCAAAGCTACATCCGACGGATGATAGATTTCATTTGTGGGAGTGGAAAAGGTAATAGAGAATTTATTATCAGTTTGGATCTATATTTGTGTACTCAATGTTGTATTAGAGTATAGAGATTTTATATACATGAACTTAGCCATAAACAACTATTGAATAAATACAACGTGGTGAAGTCCAAGGGGGGGGGTGCCCCCCTGTCCACCCCCATAATAGTGTTCAAGTTATGTTGTGAAATTAAACTTAGTGAGTAGCTTTGGGTCAAACCAACAATTTAGACATTTCTCTAGTAAAAGGACTAGTCTTATTATACTAGAGGGGATAATTTACTAATACCCACAACAAATTTATTATGAAAGACGTACTAATGGTATTTCTTTTTTGGCAGCAATGTATTCTTTGGGTAGTTCAACTGCACATGTCATTGGTCGGATTTGAGTCACCGGCTCCGTATGGTGCATGGACTAACTGAGGAAGATGTAGTTGTTCCATGGGTACCAGTTCATCCACGAGGATAATTAGTTGAAGCTCACCTGGTATGAAATATATTGCTCCTACATCAATTTGTAGCTATGATAGTTTTTCCATTTTAGTTGCCAACATTTCCTCTTGCAAGTTTAAAACTTGAGTTCTCTGTAGTTCTAAGATTGCATCTGTAATGATTTAACACTAGCGTTAGGCACCCTTTAGATCTCCAAATTGTAGTTAAGTGAAAATATCCAAAGGCACCCGGATGGATGCTAGGGAAGCTAAGTCGCATGGCCGAGGGAAGACTGTGAGCAAACCTAGCACTTGCTCACCTCCCATCCCCTGCCGTTGAGGGAAGAAAGCCCTACTCATAAACTTTCCACATGTTTTTTTTTTGAGAAAAACTAGAGTTCATGCAACGACAGGGAAGCCCTCCCAATAGGGAGAGAACGCACCTCCCTTGTATTCCTGGTGCAAAAGATCGTTCACTCTAGAGTTGCTCATTCGAGCTAACAGTGCCACCATAGATTGTTGCCTCAAAAAAATTCTCCTAGGGAACATTTCAGCAATTGTCATGCTATAGCAGAGATCAGTGGCGGATCTAGGCCCCGGGCCGGGGGGGGGGGGAGGCAGGCCCGGGGCGTGAGGCCCATTCTCTTCATGTACTGTAGCGAAAATACTGTGGCAATTGCCGGGCTAGGCTACAGTATACAAAGGGGGCCCAGGGCGCTGGGCTGGGCTGCATCCGCCCCTGGCAGAGATAGTTGTCATATTATAACAGAGAGATTAGTCATGCTGAGAAGAAATGATTGCACAGCTATAGCAAAAAAATGTGGTACTACAACAGAGAAAATTGTCATGCATTTGAGGGATTTGCCATGTTGCAGAAAAAGGAGAAGTTGCCCAAATATCCAGGATTTTCCATGATGCAGCAGGGCAAATAGCCATGCTACGGAAAGAAGTTGTAATACATGCTTCGAGTAATTGTCATGCTACACTATGCAAAGAAGTTGTCATACATACTTCCAGTAATTGTCATGCTACGTCATATGAGAGTGCCATGCTAAACACGGGGTCGTTCACTTGGGATGGTGCGTTGGGGGGAACGCTTGCGTTGTTCTCTCGGGAGGGCCATGAGCGTGAATGGTGCGCCGACGGGAATTGCCACATGTCACCACTTTGAGACTCGCACGTGAGATCAGACGCATCAGGCAATCTTCCCTCAAAAAATCACTCCAGAAAACCTTCACTCGGTATGATTTCCGTTTTCTAAATAGTCCTCCTAGGATTGGAGGTAGATGTTTGGCTCTCGGGAGTCAGTGCATCTGATTTTCCTTTTTAAATAGTAAGTGCAAAAAAAGTCAAAAAATCCTGAAACTTTTTGGCAACAAATATGATCGAGTGTTATACTCGTGTAAAAAGTTTTGCCAAGGAATAACTTTGGTATTGTGGGCAGAAAAGAAACAAATTCAACACTATATACTCCCTCCGTTCCATAACGTTGTGCACATCGATTTTTTGAAAAGTCCAAATTTGCAAACTTTGATAAAGTTCATACAGAAACTTCGAATATACTCCCTCCGTTCCTAAATGTAAGTCTTTGTAGAGATTTTACTATAAACCGCATACGGATGTATATAGATGCATTTTAAGTTTAGATTCATTCATTTTGCTCCGTATGTAGTCCATCTAGTGAAATCTATACAAAGACTTACATTTAGGAACGGAGGGAGTATAAAATATGAAACTACCTCTTATCATGAATCTAATGACATATGTTTGGCATTCTAGATGCAAATTTTTTTCCCACAAACTTGGTCAAAGTTTGTGAGGTTTGACTTTTCAAAAAAATATCTATATGCACTACTACTTTATGAAACGCAAGGAAGTACAAGTTACTGTTCATTCCTTTTGTCCTAAAAATTATTTTTTCCCGGAAGTCATGGAAGTTTTCGTTGACGAAACTTTTTATATATGGGTACAATAGAAGGTCAAGTTTATTTTCAAAAAGCTTAAGATTTTTTAAACTTTTTTACAATTGCTAATATGTTTTTTTCCATATCAGGTGCACTGACATATGAGAGCCAAGGGGTGTGTATTTCTCTCCTAGGATGATGCTATTTACTGTGCTGAGCGCTGTCGAAAAGAGAGTAGATTCCCCGCAAAAAAAAGGAAAAAAAAAGAGAGTAGATTGCTTGTGAGTGTGTGACCAAAGATCGGGATTCAGGATGGACCAAAGTTACGGAGAGAGCCAGCCACGAGTTTACGTACAACCAGGACATATTCGAAGCCTTTCGGAGAAGACGCGTTAGGGTCGCTAGTCACGTAGAACACGGGCCGCAATCTCCATGGGATGGATACCTTTTCCGTTTCAGATGTTTGTGAACGCAACCTTGTGTGATCCAAGAATCTTGGCCCAAAGTGCATGCATTGCATGTCCGCGTCTGAAAGCTACACTGTGCTCCTCGAGCAAGTTGCACTGTGGGACCCATTTGGACGCGTGGTTGATGAAGAAAAGCAGCAAATGCATGTTATCCACCGTAGAGGAAAAAGATGGATTTCGAATCGAGTGTTCCGTTGGAGGCGACCCGTGGCGACTCGGGCGGCGACTCTGACCTCCGTCGCGCTTCCGGCGCGGAGGCGGCCTGGGTCCTGGTCCGACGGGGCCCCTGCGGCGCCCTGGCGCCCGCCGCCCCGGCGTGCCCTCCTGGGGAAGGACGGGCGAGCTGCGGTGGCCGTTTCTGGGCCCTGTCGGGGGTCGAGTCCGACGACGAGGACGGGATCTCCTCCCCGGGGTTTACCCCCCCTCCGGCGGGGGCGTCTTTTGGTGAGTATGTGCTCGCGGCGGGGCTGGTCGGGGTGACCAGCGCCGTCGCTCTGCGCCGGGCGGTGGGGGATCGCGGGCAACGGCGGTCCGCTGCTGGAGGCCGGAGGCCTCTTCCTCGCGCGCTTCGTGGGCCGATCTGGTGCGCCCGCGCTCCCCTAGGTGCTCGGGGCCCGCGGCGACACCGGTGTCGACGGAGGATTGGCCTGCCCTTCCCCCCTGCCTTCGACGGAGCCGTCGGGGCCTGTGGCGGCGCGGGCGGCGGCGGTGGCGCCGGCGATGGGTACGTCGCTAGGGTTGCTGACGCCTGCCCTGCCCCTGGGCCAGATCCTGCCCTCTGGGCCTGGGCCGGCCCCGCTCGGCCCGCTGTCTGTCGTGCCCCTTGGTGCGGCCCAAGGCCCTGGACCTGGACCGCGCGGCCCACCGGCTCGGCCTGGCAAGGGGGGCCCGGGAGCCTGCTAGCCATCGCTTTATATGGCTGCGCAGGGGGTGCCGCGACCCCTCGCTAGGGTTTCCGGCTCGACAAAGTGAGTTGCGGCGCCACCGTCTTCCCATCAGATCCCTCATCCCCATTCCTCCCCCCCTCCCTCTCTCGCGGTCCTTTGCCAAGGCGGCGGCCATGGGCGACCGCCGTGCTGACAAGCGCCCAATGGAGCCCCCGCGCCCGGAGGAGGAGTGGCGGCGTGAGAAGGCCCTCCGAGAGCAGGCAAAGCGCAGCCAGCGGGCCAAGGGGGCGTGGCGCGCGGACGGCGGCGGTGGTTCCTCCCACGGTCAGGGCGGAGGATCTGGGCGCGGGCATGGTGGTTTCCAGGGTCAGGACTCTGGATCCGGCTTCCAGGGGCGTGAGGGGGATTGGGGTCCTCCTCCCCCATGGTGGGGCCAACAAGAACAGAAGAAGAAGCGCAAGCATGGCTCTCGGCGGCGTGAACTGGAGCGCAAGACACAGGATCTCCCCCCCCCCCTCTAGCGATGGCCATGGCGACCCGCTGGCGAAGAAGGCGCGGGCTGGGGCTGGGGCTGCTCCGCTCGTAGTGGCTGCGGTCGATGCGCCGCGGGGCTCGGCGGCCGCCCCCATTCCGGTCGAGGAGGAGGGAGGAGAATGTTTCAAATGTGGCCGGACCGGTCATTTCCAGGCCAAGTGTACCTTCCTCCCACTCTGTGTGATCTGCAAGTTGGAGGGCCATGCGTCGGCCTACTGTCCCTCGCGGGGTAAGCAGCCGCTCCTCCAGATCATGGGCAGCGCTATCCCGGGCGAGGGCTTTTTCTGTATGGAGTTTGAGGAGGACTCGCAGGCCGTCGCAGAGGCCTCGAAGGTTGTCAATGGTGCCATCCTCTCAGCGGAGCCAGGGGGGCTCTCGTTGGGTGTGCTCAAACAGGAACTCAAGCACATGGTGGCGGGTGATTGGGATTGGCAGATTGAACAAGTGGGCGATAATGACTTTGCGGTGGTGTTCCCGTCTGCTGATCTGCTGCACATGGCCAAGACAAGTGGTAAACTTTTCCTCTCCATCCATGACATTACGGTTTTGGTGCGTGACTCGATCCAGGAAGCGATTACCCCCCTCTACATGCCTGAGGTGTGGCTTCGCCTCCATGGCATCCCCAAGAAGCACCGCTGTGCTGATCGTCTGATGGAGGGGCTCAAGATGCTGGGAAGGCCGATCGTGGTGGATGATCGTTCCCTTATCCGGGTGGGACCGGTGAGGATGAAGTTTGGTGTTCGTGCTCCTGACAAGATGAACGGGTTTGTGCAAGTGTGGTTCAATCATGAGGGTTATGACATCTGGGTGGAGGTGGAGAAACTGCCTACGCGCCCTGGAGATGGACCGGCGGCGCCTGGTCCCAACAACAACCCCCCACACCCGGGAGACAAGAATGGCGGCCCGCCTGGTTCGGGGACCGGCGGGTCTGCCGGCCCGCAGGGGCCTGACCGTGGGGCCAAGGGTGGCCTTTCCACTGGTGGATCGGGTCGCGCTATGGACGTGGACATGGCCGGCCAGGATGCAGAGCCTGAGGACAGTCTGCCCGATACGTCGATCGACACCGAGACTTAGAATTAGCTGGGCATTCAAGAGCTGGCGCTGGACGAGGGGAAGGAGCCCGCGTTGCCGGGGGCCCTGGCGACTGCGGACACGGCTGGGAGCAGCCCACCCCCGTCCCCGTGCCTTGGTGGGGGCTTTCAACTTGGTGGGCTCGGCGCAGCTGCCTGCGGTCGACCGTCTGGCGCTGACTGACAGGCCTGCCTCCCCTCGTCTGCCGGGTTCGGACTCGGGCGTGGTGCTCAATGAGCCAGCTGTTGTCACCCCGCTGTCCAGCCGCCGCAGCTCGGGGGGATCTGGTCGTGCGCCCAAAAAGTCGGTCGGGCGGAAACCTACTGCCAAGCTCGCCACGCTCGCGCTCCCGTCCCCGGTGGCGCTGGCCGTGGTGGATCTTCAGGCTGCATTGGGCTCTGCGGGCACGGCGGCCAAGGCGCGCCGCTCTCGGGCGTCCCCGGTCCCTCAGCGCGCGCCCAGCGCTCGGGCCAAAGCGGCGTTGGGTGACCTATCTTCCCTGGAGAGCGCGCAACTCCGCCTGGCTGATAAGAACATGGAAATCTCAGGTAATCCACCCCCCTCCTTTAAGATTCTGAACGCGTTAACCAATCCTCAAATTGCTTCGATCTTAGACGATAGCGGTTTCGACTTAGGCGAGGACCGTGGGGAGCTTGTGTCCCTTATTCGTGCTCGTGAGGAGGCCCAAGCGGCTCTGGCCGAAGCCGCTGCGGCGGCTAAGGCCAGGGAAGACGCGGGCACGTCGGTGGAGAACCCCGCCCCCCTCGTGTCTGTGGATTCCCCCACACTGCTCCTGTCGGAGGGTGCTGCTGCAACCAGGGAGATTGCTGCAGCGCCTACAACTAGCCGTGCCCCGGCTAAGAAACGAGTGGCAAAACCGGTGACCTCCAGGGGGGTTCGCCTTCGCAATCGTATCATCTGATGCGTTACATATTCTGGAATATCCGGGGCTGCGGGCACTCGGGCCGTCGCACGCAACTTAGGGAGTATATTGCTCGCGAACACATTGACGTCATAGCTCTCCAAGAGACTATCAAAGTAGACTTTACTTATCGGGATCTCTCGGCTTACGATCCTCTTCACCATTTCGTGTGGGGTTGGGTACCTTCCGCGGGTCATTCGGGCGGTCTTCTTCTGGGATGTAATTCTGATGTGTGTGACATTGTAACCTGGGACGTTGGTTCTTTTTTCATTGCTGTAACGATTAAGCATAGAACCTCTCTCGCCACCTGGGCGATTGTTTGTGTCTACGGTCCGGCCGATCACTCGCGGTCGGCCGATTTCTTGCGCGAAATTCAAGCCTTGGTTGGGGCCAAGCAAGCTGCTAACATTCCAATTGTCCTTGGGGGCGACTTTAACCTCATCCGGTCGAGTGCAGACAAGAACAATGACAACATAGACTGGAATAGGATCTCCCTTTTCAACAACGCCATTGCGGCTTGCGCCTTACGTGAGCTCGCTCGGACTGGGGCCAGGTATACGTGGACCAACAAACAACTCAATCCGATCCGTAGTGTCCTCGACCGTGTGTTTGTCTCGTCTGACTGGGAAATAATCTTTCCCATGTGCACCCTGGTCACAGAAACCCGCATCGGTTCTGACCACGTGCCGTTGATCTTGTCCTCTGGGGAGAACAGGATCACGCGTAGCAAGCGGTTCTACTTCGAATCAGGGTGGTTCGAGGTAGAGGGTTTCATCCCTTTGCTTCTCGCTCGTTGGGAGCGTGCCAAAACTTCGAGGGGCTGTTCCAGGGGTCCCTTGGACACTTGGATCTCGGCAGCCGGCGCCCTGCGTGGTTTCCTCCATGGGTGGGGAGCAAATCACGGCAGCGAGGCAAAGCGAGCTAGGGAAGCTCTACTCGAAGAAATTAAAGCTCTCGACATTCAGGCAGACACCAGATCCTTTTTGGAGGCTGAGTGGGCTAGCCGTTATGCCTTAGAGAACCAAGTCTTGGCCATCCTCAGGGAAGAAGAGGAATATTGGCGCCGTCGGGGTGGTGTCAAGTGGGTCACCAAGGGGGATGCGAACACCGGCTACTTTCACGCCTTTGCCAATGGCCGTAAACAGAAATGCACGATCTCGCGACTGCAATCGGACCAAGGGGTTCTGGTTAGCCAGGCTGAGATCTCGAGACACATATACGATCTCTTCCTCTCTCTCCTGGGTACGGCAGAGGGGAAGGGCCTGCGCCTGCGTGACGACTTCTGGGAGAAGAATCACGGGTCTCTCAGGCCGAAAACGACGGGCTCGCTTTAACTTTTTCCACTCAGGAGATTGATGAAGCGCTTAGCTCGATGAAAACTGAAACCGCGCCTGGGCCGGACGGATGGCCGGTGATTTTCTTCCGGCGGTTTTGGCTGGCGCTTAAGGACACGTTCTACGATATCATTAATGGTTTTGCACTAGGTACGGTTGACATTTTGCGCCTTAACTACGGCGTCATCAGTCTCATTCCCAAAGTAAAGGGGGCCGATACGATTAAGCAATACCGTCCTATAACTCTTATCAACGTCCCCTTCAAGATCTGCTCCAAGGCTTACACCACGCGGCTGGCTCCGGTCGCCCAACGTGTGATCGACCGCAGCCAGTCCGGCTTCCTCAAAGGCCGTAACATCCTGGAAGGCCCGGTGGTCTTGCAGGAGATTGTTCACGAACTTAAACGCACACGCCATCCGGCCGTGCTTTTTAAGCTGGACTTCGAGAAAGCTTACGACCGAGTGAACTGGGAGTTCATTCGAGAAGTTCTCACTCGGAAGGGATTCGAGTCGGGATTCATCCACCGCACTATGCAGCTGGTCTCGGGAGGCCAGACAGCGGTATCTATTAACGGAGAAATTGGGAATTTCTTCCGTAACAAACGTGGGCTCAGACAAGGTGACCCCTCCTCGCCTCTCATCTTCAATTTTGTCGCTGATGCCCTCTCGACCATGGTTCACAAGGCCAAGGCCGCGGGCCACGTCCGGGGCGTGGTCCCACACCTGTGCCCCGGCGGGATCACCCACCTCCAATACGCGGACGACACCCTGCTCCTTTTCGAACCTGACGATATTAGTATAGCCTCGATCAAGCTCATCCTCCTCGCTTTTGAGATCATATCTGGCCTGAAGATTAACTTTGCTAAAAGCGAGGTGATCGCCATAGGGATGGACGATCACCAGGCCACCCGCATTGCCAACCTACTTAATTGCAAACTAGGGAGTTTTCCATTTAAGTACTTAGGGCTCCCCATCTCGGACAAACACATCTCAATCCTCGAATGGGAACCCTTATATGGCAAGGTGGCGAATCGGGTTAGCCCCTGGCGTGGCAGGTTTCTTTCCTCTGCGGCTAGGCTGATTCTGACTAATTCCAGTCTGTCTTCCCTGCCCCTATTTACTATGGGCATGTTCCTGTTGGCCGACGGTGTTCACGCCAAACTGGACACACCCAGGTCTAAGTTCTTTTGGGAAGGAACTGGGACCAAGAAGAAATACCACCTTATCAAGTGGGCGGCGCTTTGCCGCCCCAAGAAATTTGGTGGTCTCGGGATCCTGAACTCCAAACTTATGAATGTGGCGCTCCTTGCCAAGTGGATCTGGAAACTTTCCCAAAACGAGCAAGGGCTCTGGGCTGAAATCCTCCGGGCCAAATACTTTCCGGACGGAAATTTTTTTGCCTCAAAGGCGAAGGGATCGTCTTTTTGGAACGACATCCAGGCTGTTAAGCCTGCCTTCACTCTCGGAGCCAAGTTCAATGTTAATAATGGGGCTTCTACGCGGTTTTGGCTCGACCACTGGCTTGGTCCGGAGCCCCTCTGGCAGAGCCATTTTGCCATCTACCAACTGGCTACCAACGTTGACATTATGGTGGCCGATGCGCTTAGATGTAACCCTCCCGCCATCTCCTTCAAAAGGCCACTCCTCACTCATGAACGCGCCAGCTGGGATGGGCTCCTAGCTAAGGTGCAAGGCTTCACTCTTCTCCCCGAGAAGGACACGGTCTCTTGGTCCCTCACGAACTCTGGGAAGTTCTCGGTCCAATCCCTCTACAACAAGATGACCGAAGGACCGTCACTAGACATAGCTAGGGGGCTATGGAAAGCGGCCATCCCTCTGAAGATCAAAATTTTCCTTTGGCAACTCTTCCGAGATCGCCTTCCTTCTTCCAACAACATTGCCATTAGACATGGCCCTTCGGATGGTACTTGCACGCTCTGTGGTCAGCATGAAGATGCCAACCATATCTTTTTCAAGTGCCACCTGGCCCGTTTCGCCTGGAGTGCCGTCCGTTCGGCTTTCGACCAAACCTGGAACCCCAACTCGACGTCGGACCTGCGTAGGCTCCTTCTTGCGTATAGGGGCAGTTTCGGTCGTGTATTGTGGCGATGCGTAGGGGCGCTGTGCTGGTCTCTTTGGACCATTCGCAATAAGATGACGATCGAACACAAGTTCCCTAACCACCCTGCTGACATTATTTTCAAATGCCATGTGTTCCTACAGACATGGACTCCGTTGGGGAAACGGCGTGATGCGGATCGGATGCGGGAAGCCATGGAGCGGATCCGCACGATCCAAGTTGAGGCCCGAGCCTAAGTTGATGCTTTTGGAGCTTTTTTGGCTACCCTTTGGCTGGCTGCCAGTCGCACTGCTATTTATGTTATATCTCCTGGCGGCGGTCAGCTGCTTGTCCTTTGTTGTTTTGGCTTCGGCCCTTTTAGCTTGTTAAAACTGTTGTCCCTGTTATGTATTACCTATGGATGCTGCCTGCTAAACCCGGGCAAACGTGGGGCCGGGCCGGGTTTCGGGCCGGGCTTATAAAAGCCCGACCTACATTTCCCAAGCCCGAGCCCGGCCCGAAGCCCGAAATACTCCCTGGTTTCAAGCCCGAGCCCGGCCCGAAGTCAAGCCCGAAGCTCGAAAGCCCGGCCCGAACGCTGTTTTTTAGTGTACGCACGTGCAAGCCCGGCCCGAAGCCCGAAAGCCCGGCCCAAAATATATAAGAAATGAAGCCCGAGCCCGGTCCGAACTATCTTCCGGGCTGCAAAACTAGGCCCGAGCCCGGCCCGAACGTCAAGCCCGGCCCGGCCCGGCCCGGGTTTTTCGGGCCGGGCTCGGGCCGGGCTGCCCATGCCCGGGTTTACTGCCTGCTGGTGGGCTTTATTAATTTAAAGCCGGACGCATCGTGCGTCTCCGTTCTAAAAAAAGCAAGTTGCACTGTTGAACCGACCCATGTCCACCACCATACCAAGCAGGAGTAACACATGGCTTTGGTGGCCGTATGTACGTACGTACTATGAGCGACGTATACTTTCCCCAGCTACAATTTACTCGCTCGCTCCAGGCGTTTGCGGAGTTTCTCGAGAAAGGCGAAAGGTGCCATGCGAGGACCGCGGAGAACACGGAAAATACTGGTAGTGAAATTCCAGTGCTGATTTGGTAGAGAGAAATGTTGAAGCATGTGTCGCCTGTAGCCGTATATGTAATTAAGCACGTTCACGAGTCAGGACCATCTGTCCCGTCGCGCTGAAAAGTTCCCGGAGAGGAGAACCAATTCAACAGTAGCATGCACCTTTATGAAGTCCTATTTGTTAAACAACCCCACACGTGTTAGCACAGTTTATTATGCCCTGCGTACACACCACACCACACACTACTGATGACCCGACACTGCAGCCTCGCGAGAAAGGAATGCTCCCCCACCAGGGTTCTCATCAGGATGAAAACGTGCAACAACTCTTTGCTATGCTATAGCTGCCGTTCCATGATCTTATCATGGCCTCGAGGAAACTTTGGTAGGTAGTAGTATTTCGTACCGTAGGCACGCCTATGAGTACTTGGTGAGCGATCACATCACGCTCGCTGTTGGCGACGTGTGCCGGCCGCCGGCCGGCCGGGCCCGATTCCGCGGAACACCACCGGCAAGTGCTCATGGCGGCGGTGCCGACCCTGTCCCTTCCCCTGCCTGGCTGCCTGCCACTGGCAGTGTATACATACCGATGGTCGGTTTCAAGACATCCGATCATCGCCTCCTGTCTTGTGCTGTGACCACCACCAACCGCGAATCGATGACCGACCGACGGACGGACGGACGGACGGAAGGGAACAGAACCACTTGGAAACAACAGCGAGCGGTAGCCGGTAGGCATGCGCGCGGCTGGAGCCGGGAGGGCTAGCGGATGCTCGGCAGCATTATCATGTGCGGTCTAGCGCAAAAGGGGAGGAAGGAGATCGCCGTATCTTCCCGCGCGTGACAGGCAGGCAGGAGGGCGCGCAATATACAATACGAACCCGGAGCTGATGCTGATCGAGTGAGGAGAAGAAGAACTGAATAAAACAACGAAGCGAATAATTGGATCATGCAAGTGTGCTGCGTGCGGCTGACGTCCAAAGGCGCAGAAATGAATTAATTAAACAAGCAGTGCATTCCGTTTCCATACCGACTAGACTAGAACGTACTACTACTGTATTATTGAGCTGCTTACCGTATCTGCTAAAGTCATTCTCTATGCCAAGCAAGATCATCCATATATATACTCCCTCCGTTCCGATTTACTCGTCGTGGTTTTAGTTCAAATTTAAACTAAATCCACAACGAATAAATCAGAACAGAGAGAGTATATATATACACCAAACGCTCGCTGATTCATTTCGCTGTCCTTGATTTATTGCTGGATTATCTTTATCTTTATCGAGTACAGTTTTTATGTCTGGATTATGTACGTGATGTGCCTATCGTTGGTATTTCTACATCCCCACGTGTATCATGCCGCTTCTGCGTGCACTGTGCACACACACAGCACATACAGCGCGCTCGCGGATTCATTTCGCTGTCCTTGATTTATTGCTGGATTATCTTTATTATCATTATCGAGTATAGTTTTTATGTCTGGATTATGTACGTGATGTGCCTATCGTTGGTATTTCTACGTCCCCACGTGTATCATGCCGCTTCCGCGTGCACTATGCACGCACACAGCACAGCACATACAGCGCGCTGTCAAGCATCTTTGCTTTGTGGGAAGCTAGGGGCCAATCAACCAGTTAGACCTCCCTTTGCGATCTCTGCGCCACAGAGAGTATCTCCATTATTTGGATACTCCCAATTTTCTTGGGCAACTTGCACGTACTCTTTCACATCACTAACTACTCCTCGGCTAGTACTACTAGTATACTGCCACACAAAGTTTCCACGTTGTTGACTGAAAATGAAAAGGATATCTTGTGTTTTGAGTAAAGCAGCTGAGGTAGATTACCTGTGCATATTACAAAGGAAATTGAACGAAGTTAATCCAGATTGTTGGAAAATGAAGAGAGCAGCGGCTAGCAATCGGAACCAGAATGCAGAATTTGATACTCCCTCCGTTCCTAAATATTTGTCTTTCTAGACATTTCAAATGACTACCACATACAGACGTATGTAGACATATTTTAGAGTGTAGATTCACTCATTTTGCTCCGTATGTAGTCACTTGTTAAAATATCTAGAAAGACAAATATTTAGGAACGGAGGGAGTAAAACAGTAGCTGTGAGATCCAACACAATTTCTCCAAGTGATGCTGATCTTATTCTTAGCACGAATTTTCTGCTAAACCGGTGGTTGCTAGATACTCCCTCCGTCCGAAAATACTTGTCATTGAAATGGATGTATTTAGATGTATTTTAGTTCTAGATACATCCATTTTCATCAATTTTGATGACAAGTATTTTCGGACGGAGGGAGTAAAAAAAAGAACAGGCTTCAGCAACAAATCCAGCATGTATTGTATATTGCCGATCGAGGGCAGGGACACGAGCACAGAGGAAGAGAAGTCGGGAGAAAATAAGATCGCCAACTCTCTACGGCTAAACCAAGAACAAACGACTTCTCCGATCACCAAATCTTGGCGTGGACGGCAACATCCTGTCCGGCGTCGCCGCCGTCGGCCTCGTCCCCGGCGATCTGGTCGAGCACGAGGACGATCCCCATGGCGAAGGCCGCATCGAAGCCGGCGCCCACCCGCAGCACGAACACGTCCCTGCCCATCACCACCCGTGCCGCCTCGTCCACCTTCCTCCTGATCTCGGCCACCACCGTCTCCTCCCCGTCCTCGCCCTTGGCCACCACGCGGCAGCAGCGCCGTCCGAAGGAGCCCTCGATGCGGAGCTCGGCGGCAGCGGCGGAGGCGGGGGAAGGGAGGAGCTCGACGACGGCGCCGCGCCCGGCGCCGCCGAGAATGGAGGACCTACGGGCGGAGAAGAGGGACTTCTGGCCGTCGGCGCGGGCGCCGAGGAAGCCCTCCCAGCGCTGGTGCAGGGACGGGCGGCGGCGGCGCACGGTGAGGAGGGGCTCGCCGGCGGGGCCGAGGAGAGCCAGCTCGCCCGGGGACGCAGCGCCCCCTCCGTGGCCGCGGCCGTAGGTGTCGGCGCGGAAGGCGAGGCCGCCGGTGCGGTTGTCGTAGGCCGCGAAGCCGTCGCCGGGGGAGAAGTGGGAGGTCTTGCGCACCGTGAGCAGCCGCTCCTTGAGGTCGCAGTACTCCTCGCCCACGACCGCCATTGCTGCTGCTGCCTCTCCCTCCGCGCTGTCGGGTTGTGTGCTGCCTGTGCTCGAAGGGCGCGCGCTCTCGTTGCTTGCTTGCTTTGGTAAGTTTCGGGAGCTCGAGGCTCCGAGGTCCACGATATATAGAAGGAGACCACACGCTCCGCGTTGGCGTTCAGTTCAGTAGGGATGAAGTGAGAACGGTCGGTGTAGATTCGAAGGTGGTGGGGATCAGAGTGTTGATGTCGCAACGCCTTCGTCCTTTCGGAGGTGCATGCACTCGGTCCACTGGACGGGTCTTGTGAACAACTTTAAAAGGTGGATAAAGGAGTAAAAGTATATTGCAACGGATTTGTTAATTTCGTGCTGACAGAAATTGAATTCACCGAGAATTGTTTTTTTTAGGCGCGCGCTCTCTCTCTCTCTCTCGCTCGCTCTCTCTCTCGTCTTCTTTGATGCCAGTGAGCAGTGGCGGAGCCACCTCCCGGCTACCCGGGGCAGCTGCCCGGGGTCAGCCATGCATTCTCGTTGAAACAATAATAGTAAATGGAGAGCTAACCGCCATTTTGTAGGGGCAAACAACTGACAAGTAGTAGTGCCGTGTACTTTGCCCCGACTCACTGACCGAGCTGGCTCCGCCACTGCCGGCAAGTGTGAGTTAGATCCCGCCATGATGTCGGGTGGGATCCCAAGTTGTTGAGCACATGGCGGCGCTGAGGCGTGGAGAGACGTAATTTGAGTCGGAGCCAACAAATGACACAGGCCTAGTATTGTTGGTGGGGTCGGGGCAGTTTTAAACTTGATATGGGTCAGGGTTTAGATTAGGGTTTGGGTCAAAGGAGTTATCGGTGATTTGGGGGTGGTTTAGTAAAATGTTTCAACAAGCGGTGGTGGCCACCAAACTAGATGGCATGGAGCCGATGAAGCGGAGGAATAAGGGTGAGTATGACTTAAACAAAATCTCATGAGACTAATTTGATGTTCTACATATTCCAATATATTAGCATATTGCAGTGGATTTGTTAATTTGTGTTGACTAAATTGAATTCACCAACAATCGGATTTTTCTGTTGTTGGAAATAGTCTCCTCTTCTCTCACTCATCTTCTTTGATACCGGTGAGTACGAGTTGTAGCCCACCACGACACCGGTCAGGCTCCAACTTGTAATCACTTGTAGCCGTTGAGGACTTGGAAGCAATCTCCTTTTCTCCCTCTCACCTTCCTTGATATTGGTGAGCACGACTTGGAGCCCGCCACGACACCGGGCAAGAGACTGAGCCATTGAGAGCATGGCGGTGTCAAAGCGAGACGGGATTTAAATTGAGCCGGTGGCAGCCGTGACATGGTGTCACAAACACAAATGTTGTTGGTAGAGTTACGGCGGAATCAAAAGTGATATGAGTTAAAGTTCAGATTAGGGTCGAAGATGTCATCGGCAGCTAGAGGATGGTTTAAGGGGATATTTGAGCAGGTGGTGATGGCCACCAAACTTGATGGTGTGGATCTCATGAAATTGATGAACAAAGACAAACTGGGGGAATCATATCAGTCAATTTCATATTCTAGATGTTAATGTATTTTTTATAACTTGGTCAACTAAAAAAGGTATAACTTAGAACAAGACATTGACTTAGAATGGAGGGGGTAGTGGCGTAGCCACTCACGGCGATTTGTATTGCTTCTTGGCACTTCTCATATGAAATGAGATACGCCTTATAGGGTGTATTCTAGAAAATTGTTCAACACACGATAGTAATCAAATGGCATAACTACAAGAAATATTAGATTGTATCTCACGAAGCATTTTCCCCCTGTCTCCCTCCCCCGAATCCTAGGAACTAGGGCAGCGGCGATGATCCAGCTCCTCCCCTGCGAGATCACAGGCCTCTCACTCCCTCTGTTTGCCACTTCGATGAGGGGAGGCCGGGACCCTAATTGTTTCAGACCGGTGGTGGTAGGGTAAGGTTTTTAGATTAGGTTTTAGTCCCTAGTCGGCGGTGGTTCCGTAGGACGGCGTCACGTCGGCATGGAATAAGTCCTCTCCAAGCCTAGCCCTAGCCGTGATGGCGCTCCTTGGCATGTTTGAAGGCGTAGGTGGATGGTGTGTCATAAGATTTGGTTTTCCGGGTTGGGTTTTTCTTCCGCAGGTTCGCCTTGGTGGCGCTGTCCTACAAGTGGCGGTGCAAACACTGAACCCGGACGAACGTACGAGCACGACAGTAGCACGATCGAGGTGCATTCCCAGCTAGCCGGCGCAGCCACGTCCACAGCCCTAGCGAACCAATAATTCCCATTCCCATGCCGTCGAGGGCGCGAGGCCGACGACCTGGCGCAACGCACGGCGACCACGGTGCCCGGCCGGCGTATGGCGCGGACTGCGCGTGAGAATTAATTGCGCCGCCGGATTGTTTCCTCGGATCGCAGCAAACGCGCGTACGGACAGGTGCGGCATGGGACGATGGAGTACGCTACGTGAAGGTGATGACGCGTACATCTTGGGCGCCTCGTACGTGCACATGGGGGTGGACCTAACAGAAGCGCCGACCGATCAAGTTGACGCTGCCGGGTTCGACGCACGGCGTACCATACCATACATACGCCGAACTCGGGAAAATTGGAGTCTCGGCACGGCGGCGACTGATCCTGCCGTCCTGCGTCGATGGATCGAGCACGGCGTACGTCCTCGATCAAGGATAAGCTGACGTCACTGGTCTTTCAGGCTTATGCTACAGCTCAGCCATATCCCGTTTTGTCCACGGCAAGCAAGCACGCGCACCAAGCGCGGTAATCACGTACTCCGGAGCACGACGCGGTAAAGCCTGGCCGGGCGAATGTTTGCTAGGAGTGGATGACATTTGCGAAATGCTCAGATGGCAGTCTTACATAGGTAGAGGTTGACAGTTTCTTTAGGACAGCATTACAGTTTCTGAAAAGAGAAAAAAAAATAAGCAAAAGGAGTAGAAAATGCCACTGCTTGATATCGCGTGGTAACTAAAACTGCCAGCAAACAATGTTTTTTTCTCATGAGGGGCGATCGTTTTTTCATCCTCTTTCTAGAGAACGTCAGCTAGATAGCATTACCGTGATGATATTGCTCAAACGTCAAACAGTAACAGAGCGGGCGCGTCGGTTAACCAAACTTGAAGCGAAACTTAATTATTCTTTACACGCGGACACCATACCGGACCACCCGCTCACTGATCCGACCCGGCTGTAAAATATCGTCCGTGTCAAGATCTTCTTCCCCGGACACCTGCACTGCGTCATCATCACCCAGCCTTTCGCATCACGTCATGTGCGTGCGTCGTGTCATGATGAACAAGGCATGGGTATTCTAGAAAAAAAATTAATAAGGCATGGAAAATATGGAAATATCGGCGCGGGGCCAAACTTTTCGGGATCATGCCCCCCCCCCCCCCCCCCCCCCCCCCCGCGGAGTTTATCTCGATTAGGCAGGTTAGATCCGGGGTGACGTCACCCATTACACGCATGCGCGCTTCGCCGCCACGTCGCCGTGGACACGAGGCATGGCGCGCGATCCTTGGGGCCCCGTTATCTTCCTGCTCCGGATAGTTCCACGGCGGCCGCTCGCCGGTCGCCGTGCTATGCTACGCTATGCTCCTCTGGTGCCGTGCGTGACCCGGGGAGCAGCCGTATCTAGCTAGGGCCTAGGGCTGATCTGGCGCCCTAGTAGTTTAGTGAGCAACCACTCCACGTGTTTCGACTTTTTCTGTGGACGGACGGCCTCCATTGCCAGGCTGCTGCTCATGGTCAATTAGTTGGTCATGGTTCTGGCACCGAGGTCAAGCCGGTGGCGTCCCACGCTAAGAACGGAATGCCACTGATTCCCTAATACATATCATTACGGGAGAAAGTGACCGGAGCAGCCGATACACTGTGCGTGCTTGTAGAGTTGTAGTAGAGCTGGCTTGTTTCCCAGCCATGACGATTGTGTGTTTGCCTTGGCGTGTACTTAAAACAAGCACGCGCATGGCGTGTAGGCGGCAGCAACTTGGCTGACATGGCGGCCGAATGGTTGGCCTGATCCTTTATGCAGCCTGCTGACGTCTCGCTTGGGTGATCTTAGGCGCGAGTCATTACCCAAAATTAACCTGCAACCCTGAGCCTGAAAGCGAAATTAAGCTTTGATCCTGAACCCCGAGAGCTGGGAAATGCTGTTGCCTGCGAGGAGCGAGCCTAACATTAATCACATCCCAGAACCCAGATGGAAATGAGCATATATCTAGGTTGACAGCGTCTCATCTACAATAATACTGTCTCAGACAACCGACCGTTTTTTTTTTCTCCTTTTCTCTGCGGGAAAGACATTCGACAGTTTCGTTGTCTCTGCGGCACAGATGTTTACTAGCGTAGTATACACAGGACTAAAGCTCCATTCAGGCAACAAAACAGGCGCATGATTGTACGACGGTGATGATAGTCTTTCTGGAAGACACGGCATCACAATTCGATGAGCCTACCCATACCCACACAATGCCGGAGAAAGCAAGAAAAATGTTTATCTGAAATGCACGCATCTTTCCACAAAAGGATGCATGATTGCCATGCACAAGTATGACCAACGGCCGTGGAATAATTGAGAACCTAACAACCACCTCAGGATGTGATACGACGGCGGATCACAAAGGCTAACGACATGCAATGAACACCCATCCAACTTAGCCCCCTCCAGTGGCACTATCAATATGCATCCTCCAAAACCCCAAGGTACAGTCAAAGCTAAAGACAAGGCAATATATATTAGTTGATGGCACTATCTTGCACCGATGCCAACTTTATACCACTAGCACTACTCTCAATCCTCTGGGTTCTCCCAACAGGCAAAAACTTGCGCAGTCGCCTTACGGGTGATCTTGAAGGATGTGTTCTTGTCATCTGAAAAGCATAAAACTGGAGTTTAGATCTCACATTAACACTATGGGGTACTCCAGCTCATACCACTGATCGTGTTTCAAACTGATTCCTAGTTGTAGTAGCGAGACAATGCTCCCACCACTTTTCTCATGAACAGCCATAATATTACCTTAACAGCCCAATATTGCAACAGAACGCATGCAGAGTTTCAACACTGGACACAGTTTTATAGTGATAACAACATTCATTCCCATGGGGCTTGAATGTAAGAAAGATGAGGCGGACAAGACATAACAAGATGCCATGCACAGAGGAAAACAGTAACACACCTTACTCGGGCTTCGGCTCGCTGATGACTGCACCCACACTCTTAAACCAGCGTATCAGGTTGCGGTGATCCTTCACGTAAAGCCAGGCTTGTAGAAATGGGAAGAGCTTCTCATTTATGCCACGAGCCTCAATGTAAAAATGGAATGCATCGCGCACCTTCTCATCCAACTCTCTGTGAACCCAAAATCAAATTTTGATATATTATAAACAAAATCTAGCAAGTTAACACTCATGGCATCTGTTACTTTGTTAGTACTATCATGTACAAACAAGGCTAGCACCAGGACAAACCGAATTACTCCATTAGGAGGCAATTAAAAATTAAACATCACATCGCTTCTGCATACCAGGGAAAACAAGCAACCACAATCCAAGCAGCTGTGCAAAGTTGCAAACAATAGCAGCACACAGGACAACTCGTCGATTATTACAGACAGGTTAGGATCAGTGCTTATAAGAAAATCAATTTGGATATCCATCTGCACTGATATCTGCTCTCAAGAGGGCCTATTTAAAAAAAGGTGACTGGATCACCGGAGAATAATGTAAATGATCTTTAATATTAGAATAAATATCAAGAAACCATAACTATTGAGGCATAGGTTTCAAAAAGCCACAACTTATGGAATTTGTTTCACTTAACCATAACTCTTGGGGCAGATGGTTACAGCCCAAATCATATGTTTCAGCTAGGTCAACAGCGATTCTGACCTACAGGGTCCACTAGCCAGCTCTGAGTGACAAAAAGGCTGGGTTTGGAAGAGCTCATAGACCAGCTTATAGGTCCAAAAAAGCCAGAAGCTATCCCTGATCAAAAGCTTAAAAACAGCTTAATCTCACAGGCCATTCGTTTTCCCGTTGGTGGCAGGAAGCCTCGAATGTGAGGCTTCCTGAGCTACTCAGAGCCCTCACCCACCATCCTCATGGCAATGCCCCTAAACTTCACGAAAATTACATCAAATGTGCTTCCGGAGTGAATGCTGCCTTGCCACATGCTGGCTGGTACATATATATTTGAGATTAGGGCTTTGGTCTGAGACAAAGCAATGGGCTTTGGTACAGGGGTCTGAGGTCAGGGAGGCTTTAAAAAGGATGAAAGGAGGCAAGGCAATGGGCCCTGATTGTATCCCCATTGAGGTGTGGAGAGGCCTCGGAGACATAGTGATAGTATGGCTAACTAAGCTTTTCAACCTCATTTTTCAGGCAAACAAGATGCCAGAAGAATGGAGCTGGAGTATATTAGTGCGAATCTTCAAAAACAGAGATCTCTCTCAAAAACAAGGGGGATGTTCAAAGTTGTACTAATTACCGCGGAATTAAGCTCATGAGCCATATAATGGAACTATGAGAGAGAGTCATTGAGCACCGCTTAAGAAGAATGACAAGCTTGACCAAAAATCAGTTTGGTTTCATGCCTTGGGATGTCGACCATGGAAGCCATTTTCTGGGTATGCCAACTTATGGAGGGATATATGGAGCAAAAGGACCTGCATATGGTGTTCATTGACTTGAAGAAGGCCTATGATAAGATACCGCTCAATGTCATGTGGTGGGCCTTGGAGAAACACAAGCTCCCAACAAAGTACATTGCCCTCATCAAGGACATGTACGATAATGCTGTGAGAAGTGTTCGAACAAGTGATAGCGGCACTGATGACTTCCTGATTTAAATAGGACTGCACCAAGGGTCAGCTTTGAGCCATTATCTTTTGCTTGTGATGGATGAGGTCACAAGGGATATACAAGGAGATATCCCATGGTGTATGCTCTCTGTGGATGATGTCAGTGCTAGTCGATGATAGTCGGACGGGGGTTAATAGAAAGTTAGAGCTATGGAGACAAACCTTGGAATTGGTTTTAGGCTTAGTAGAACTAAAACCGAGTACATGATGTGCGGTTTTAGTACTACTAGGCACAAGCAAGAGGAGGTTAGCCTTGATGGGCAGGTGGTACCTCAGAAGGACACCTTTCAACATTTGGGGTCAATGTTGCAGAAGGATGGTGATATTGACGAAGATGTGAGCCATCAAATCAAAGCAGGATGGATGAAGTGGTGCCAAGCTTCTTGCGTTCTCTGTGGCAAGAGTGCACAAAAGTTAAAAGGCAGGTTCTATAGAACGGCGATTCGACCCGCAATGTTGTATTGTGCTGAGTGTTGGCCGACTAAAAGGCGACATTTTCAACAGTTAGGTGTAGTGGAGATGCGCATGTTGAGATGGATGTGTGGCCACACAAAGAAGGATCAGGTCCGGAATAATGATATACGTGACACAGTTGGGGTAGCACCGTTGAAGAGAAGCTTGCGTCTGAGATTGTTTGGGCATATTCAGCGCAGACCTCCAAAAGCTCCACTGCATAGCGGACGGCTAAAACCTGTTGATAATGTCAAGAGAGGTTGGGGTAGACCAAACTTGACATGGGAGGGATCCGTAAAGAGAGATCTGAACGCTATGGACAGAACCATGAGTTGGTTGCGAGATCTTATGGGTTTCAGCTCTAGCCCACCCCAACTTGTTTGGGACTAAAGCCTTTGTTATTGTTGTTGTTGTATTAGGGCTTTGGTCTGAAATTTGATGAATAAACAGTTCAACCACAGTCTTACGTTGCATTGATGGGTGTGGGATGATAGATTGGTGGACAGTGGTGGGGACAGGAGGGGGAAGGGAAGGATCTAAATGGTTACAAGCAAGGTCCAATGGACATCGATCCAACCAGGCTGGGTTCAAACCATTCCAGGTCAGTGTGTGACGAGGCAGCATCATCTTGGTCATTTTGCCACATCAGATATGAATCAGTGTGCCCGCAGGTCAGAATCACTGTCAACTGGGCTGCAAGGCAAGATTCGGGGTGAGCTCCTATAAACGACCACCCCAATAGTTGTGGTTAAGTGATTTCTTCCCTAAAAGTTCAGTTTTCTAAAAACTTTGTCCCAACAGATGCGGTTCCTTGATATTTATACTACATATTTCAATTCGAACTTCTTCAGCATTGTGCACTGCATATTGGAACCAAGTAGGCACATACATTCTACACCCCTATTTCCTTCAAGACACGATAGCAGTAATTTAACCAAGTATATCATCATGAACATTAAGATCATCCTATGTCTGCAGGCAGCCAGTCATTGTTGCAGGGCCACAGGCCTAAGATTCTTTATCAAAGTATCCAACCATCTCTAAGATAGCGAATCACTATTTGTTCACAACATGTAAAATTCTAAAGATAGTGACTACGGGGTACAAACTACAAAAGGACTTGGCAATGAAATTAGATTCCCACATGAGTACCAAGTCTTGGCACATTGGTATACCTAAAACTCCACAAAATATCCATGTTTTCAGTTCTCATGCCCATTGACAACAGCTACTTCATACAAAACAACAGGCAATATGCAGCTGAAATATGTCCTGTCACCACTTGCAGGATGTTCTTACTTCTTAGTGCCCTTATTGAAGTTTCAATTTGAACTGCCTACCATCATTTATGATCGATTGATTATGAACAAAACCACCATCTTTGAGCCTATGTCTTTCATTGATCAGTTAACAAATAGGTCATGTCATAGCTAACAAATAGAAAATCTGCTTTACTCAATTCTATCAGACAGAATCAATCTAAAGGATGTTGCCAACAAAGCATCTACACATATGACACCAGGTCACCAGCTCTGCCAACTGAATTAGTAAAATCACGATTCTTCATATGGATTTCACATTTCAATGCCGCGCCCAAATTGGTCAACCTAATAACCAGTTTTATATTGCGCAGCAAATTAGATTCCTACTAAAACTGAAGCACTGACTTTACCGTACAAGCTCCTGTGTTAACAAAATTACAAACAATCAAATTCGCACGCATTGAGAAGAAATAACTCACTGGAAGATGCGTCCCTGGTACTCGCCACCGCCCTTCGTCGCCGCGGCCACCGCCACCGCCCCAGACGCGGCCGTCTTCGACCGAAGGCAAACGGAATGGATCCCCACGGCGTCGGGGTACAATCCACACAGGAACTGCAGCGACTTGCTGCTCTCCGGCCTGGAGATGTCGACGTGGAGGAAGAGCTGGCTGATTGACCCGCTCACCCCGCCTGCGCCGTCGGAGCCGTCGGAATCAGAGTCGGCACCGGGGGGCATGATGTTGGAGAGCCTGGCGACGGAGATGGAGATCTCCTCGCCGGCCTCGCCGTAGCTGCGGCGGAGCACGGGACCCGAGGTCTGGTCCAGGGCGCCCTTGACGATGGTGTAGGGCTTGGGCGGGCTGATCTTGGGCGGGGGCGTCATTTTGGAGACCTCGAGGTAGTGCTCCTTGAGGGAGCGGAGGAGGATGGAGTTCACGGCCGAGGAGGACGCGACTGCGGTGGCCGCGGCGGAGGAGCGTGGCCGTGGTGAGTTGGAGAGGGCGCGGCGGAGGGGGCGGCGCGGCGGAGCATCCTGGCGAGGCGGAGAGAAGGGTTTAGGGGTTACACTACGGATGGGGAATTATGCGGTTTGTTTGTCTGTTTATTTTCGTCCAGAGGAAATTACGGCTGCTAATGGCACGTGGGCCGAATGGTACTCTCCCCGATTCTTTTTATAGCCTGGATATAAGTTTTGTTTGAAGTCAATGTACCTCTGATTTGACTCAAGTTATAGAAAAAAGCATCAACAGTCATAATACCAAATCTGGATTCACTCTGGAATGTAGTCGATATAAGTTTTGTTGAAGTCAATGTACCTTCAATTTGACTAAAGTTATAGAAAAAGCATCAACAGTTACAATACCAAATCTGGATTCACTCTGGAATGTAGTTCATATTATATATATTTGGTATTGTAATTTTTGTTATTTTTTAATTTAAATTTGGTCAAATTTTATCATGTTTGACTTGACACAAATCTTATATGCGGAGTAAAAAACGAAGTGAGTACAGTTTGTTGTCTTTCTCATTAATCATGCTTTCTCATTCGAGTCAGAATCGTAATTCTTCTAAAAAGCAAAAAAAGTTAGAATCATAATGTTTTTTTAGACAAAATCATAATGGTTTATCAGATACACCTAGCTGATTTTCATACCTAGACTGAAAACATAGAAGGATTAGAAGATCAAAATACCTAAAGACGGTTGACGCTCTATGGGGAAGGATCAATCACGGCGACGCTTCTTCGGCTCGCTCTAATCCTTGTAGTCGTTGATACGTGGAATATAATCTCTGTCATTTCTTTTGTTCTTTTGTACTGCATTGACAGTTGGTAAATAGGTTGTACGTTTTTTTGAAAGAAAATAATTAAAGACGGTAAAAATAAAAATATTTAGTAACACAATAAATTATCCCAAATGATAACGCCACACGTGTGATATGAAGCAACATGGCCCAAACGCCTTCATTATCATTCATTTTGCCACGTCAAAATAGATGACAGCAGCGGGAATCTTTTTGGTTTTTGGCTTAAAAATGTTTTATCTTCTAATTAAAAAATCCAATTAAAAATTCTTTTTCATCCCATGTTGATATGTTTTGACATTTTTTTACCAAAAGTTGCCATGATGTTTACACTGTAGTTGCCATAGTCTTTACACTAAAGTTGCCATGTGGCAATTTAGTTTATAGATCATGGCAATTTTAGTATTTTGACCATGGCAATTTCAGTACTTTGACCATGAAAATTATTTTTTGTATGAACCATGACAATTTTAAGTGCGTGTATTATGACAATTTTAGTTTATGATTCATGGCAAGTTAGTTTTAATTCCCTATTTTATAATATGCAAAATTTACTTTTAAAGGTAGAAGAAAAAATAGTTAAGACATATCATGGCAACTTTTAACCCTCCAAAAAATGTTGTCGAAATATATTGATATGAGATCTATTTTCGAAGATCTCATTGTGATGGATTTGATGGTGAAAACGGATCTTCAATCGGATTTTTACTTAAGAGATGAAACATTTTAAAAACTAGAAATCCAAAAAGATTCCCACATGCATGCATGCGGTGATGTGATGCAATCTGTGTGTTGCAGGACGTGTAGGCGGGTGTTGCTTAACCCGGGCATGGGCAGCCCGGCCCGAAAAACCTGGGTCGGGCTTGACATTCGGGCCGGGCTCGGGCTTTGTTTTGCAGCCCGAAAGATAGTTCGGTCCGGGCTCGGGCTTCAATTTTTCTGTATTTCGGGCCAGGCTTGCACGTGCGCGTACTAAAAAATAGCATTTGGGCCGGGTTTTCGGGCTTCGGGCTTGATTTCGGGTCGGGCTCGGGCTTGAAATTAGGGATCGGGCTTCGGGCCAGGCTCGGGCTTGAGAAATGAAGGTCGGGCTTTTACAAGCCCGGCCCGAAACTGGGCCCGGCCCGACGTTTGCCCGAGTTTAGGTGTTGCTCCCACCACACATGTGGACGTTATCAGCGTCCTAAATTATTTGCACAACAAAGAAGTAATATTTTCATTAGAAAATATCAAAAAGGAGATTAGCAGTACAAAAAAACAGTTTGCACAAAACAAAGAAAAGTGCAAAAAAAGTTTCTAAAATCAAGTTAACAGTTTTTTTAGCATCAGTACAGACACAAGCGCTCATATACACGCGCATACACTCACCCCTATGAACACACACACGCACACCCTACCCCTATGAGCACCTCTGAGAGACTGAGTCGGCATATCATCTTGAGATTTACGAAGCCACCGTAGGCGCCTCGTCATCGATGGGAACATCTTCTCCCACCGAAAGAGCATCGCCGTAAATCCTGAAATAAATCCAGGAATAATGCGAGCACCAGGATTTAAACTCTGTTGGGTTGGGGATACCATTGTCCACCTAACCATCTCAATCACAGGTTGATTCGCAAATCAAATTAACAGTTGAAACATATTGAGCAATACAAAAATAAGTTGTACACTATAATACACGGGTTGCACAGTTTGAAAATGCAACATGTACATACTTAAAGTTAAATAAAAATAATTAAAAAAACTCAAAATGTATGACTGGAAGAACCAAATAAAAAAATTGCCCATAACAAATACACGCGATCACATTTAAAGAAACATGAAATTAGTTTAGATAAAAAGAAATGGTTAATTTTGCAAAAAAAAAGTATACAATCGACTTATTGCACCAAAGAACAATGAATCAACTAAAGCGTATTCATGCAAAGAAAAAACTAAAGTGTAACAATTATCTGCTGCCCCCTTCGTCCCAAAATAAGTGTCTTAATTTTGTAATAACTCTAGTACAAAGTTGTATTAAGCAACATTACAAACTGAGGAACCCCTAGCGCTCCTCCCCTAGCGCGTCGGCCGCCTCCCGGCCCGGCCTTCCCCTCCCTCCCAGCGGCCACCACTCCGGTGCCGGCGGCCACCGCCCCCGCCCGATGGCCTCTCGGGTGTCCCTCTCCGCCTCCTCCTCCTCGTCAGGATCCTCCCTCCCGCCCCGTGTTGGGTAACGTAGTAATTTCAAAAAAAAATCCTACGCACACGCAAGATCATGGTGATGCATAGCAACGAGAGGGGAGAGTGTTGTCCACATACCCTCGTAGACCGAAAGCGGAAGCGTTAGCACAACGCGGTTGATGTAGTCGTACGTCTTCACGGCTCGACCGATCAAGCACCGAAAGCACGGCACCTCCGAGTTCTTGAACACGTTCAGCTCAATGACGTCCCTCGAACTCCGATCCAGCCGAGTGTCGAGGGAGAGTTCCGTCAGCACGACGGTGTGGTGATGATGATGATGTTCTACCGACGCAGGGCTTCGCCTAAGCACCGCTACGATATTATCGAGGAGGACTATGGTGGAGGGGGGCACCGCACACGGCTAAAAGATCAATGATCAATTGTTGTGTCTATGGGGTGCCCTCCTCCTCCATATATAAAGGGGGGAGGAGGAGAGGGTCGGCCAAGGGGAGAGGGGCGCCCAAGGGGGGCAATCCTACTCCAAGTAGGTTTGCCCCCTCCTTTCCTATTCCAAGTAGGAGAAGGGGGAAGGAGGAGGTGGAGAGAAGGAAGGAGAAGGGGGCCCGCCGCCCCCTTCCCTTCCCAAATCGGATTGGGGCAAGGGGGGCCGCGCGCCACCTCGTGGCTCCCTCTCTCCTTTCCACTAAGGCCCATAAGGCCCAATAGCTTCCCAGGGGGGGGGGGTCTGGTAACCCCGGTACTCCGGTATATGCCCGAAACCTTCCGGAACCATTCCGGTGTTCGAACATAGTCGTCCAATATATCAATCTTCATGCCTCGACCATTTCGAGACTCCTCATCATGTCCGTGATCACATCCGGGACTCCGAACAACCTTCGGTACATCAAAACACATAAGCTCATAATATAACTGTCATCTAACTTTAAGCGTGCGGACCCTACGGGTTTGAGAACTATGTAGACATGACCGAGACACGCCTCCGGTCAATAACCAATAGCAGAACCTGGATGCTCATATTGGCTCCTACATATTCTACGAAGATCTTTATCGGTCAGACCGCATAACAACATACGTTGTTCCCTTTGTCATCGGTATGTTACTTGCCCGAGATTCGATCATCGATATCTCAATACCTAGTTCAATCTCGTTAACGGCAAGTCTCTTTACTCGTTACGTAATGCATCATCCCGTAACTAACTCATTAGCTACATTGCTTGCAAGGCTTATAGTGATGTGCATTACCGACAGGGCCTAGAGATACCTCTCCGACAATCGGAGTGATAAATCCTAATCTCGAAATACGTCAACTCAACAAGTACCTTTGGAGACACATGTAGAACACCTTTATAATCACCCAGTTATGTTGTGACGTTTGGTAGCACACAAAGTGTTCCTCCGGTAAGCGGGAGTTATATAATCTCATAGTCATAGGAACATGTATAAGTCATGAAGAAAGCAATAGCAACATACTAAACGATCAAGTGCTAAGCTAACGGAATGGGTCAAGTCAATCACATCACTCTCCTAATGATGTGATCTCGTTAATCAAATAATAACTCATGTCTATGGTTAGGAAACTTAACCATCTTTGATTCATGAGCTAGTCAAGTAGAGGCATACTAGTGACACTATGTTTGTCTAAGTACTCACACATGTATTATGTTTCCGGGTAATACAATTCTAGTATGAATAATAAACATTTATCATGATATGAGGAAATAAATAATAACTTTATTATTGCCTCTGGGGCATATTTCCTTCACCCCCGCCCGGCAGCCGCTCCGCTCGGTCGTCGTCGGCCCTGAGGTGCTCGGCACTGCCTTCGGCCCGATCCTCCAGGGTGGATCCGGCGGTCGTGCCTCCCCCCTTTGCTGCCGGCGGCCCCGGCATGGCAGACCAAGGTCTCTCGCCGCCCTGGTTCCCCTCCTCGTCGCCTGGCTTCGCGTCGTTGCCTCTCGCCCACTCTCCCCACCAGCAGGCCGCCGCAGACCCGCATTCCCTCTGCCCTGCATGGTTGCTGCTACAATTGCGGGGACGACTGCCACATCTCCCCCGACTGCCCAATGAGACCCTGTGTGTTTGCTGTGGTGGATCCGGCCACATCGCCAGTGAGTGTCACATGTGGGGGAGCGTTTCCCTGCCGGGGGGGGGGGGGCTGCCTCGGGGGCCGCCGGTGCCCCGCCCTGCTGCCGCGGTGCCTGCGCCTGCGCCTCGTCTCCCGGGCAGGGTGGGGGCGTGCCGGCTGCGCCCCCAGCCAAGTGGATGTTTCCTCCCCTGCAGTCGCCCCGTGCTCTCGGTCCGTGATCTCTGGCGTCGCTGCCGCCACCGTCGCCGGGCCCCCCACCGGCGGGGGCGATCCGCCTGGTGAGCCACTGGCGTCCGCAGGAGCGGGTGGAGTCTGTTGGCAGTGTGCGCGGACCAGACTTTTCATTGCCGTTCATTGGCGCTAGCAGTGGCGTAAACAGGCGGCCCTTCCCGCAGGTTGTTGCTGTGTCTGCCGTAGTGGAGGATGATCGATGCTTCCTGGAGGACTCCTACGACCTGCGGCAAATGGAGGCTAACCTGGCCCTGGTGGTAGTCGTCACGGTCACCGGCACGAGGCCGGCTGTGGACTTGGCCGAGGCGGTTGCCACGCTGCATGACGAGTTTGGCATTAGCCCGAATGACATGTCCATCCGGCCCTTCTTCCCGGAGGACTTTCTGGTGATCTACGAGCACCCAATCATTCGCTGGCTCATGGTCGACCACCGGTGCGCCGCTGCCCACGGTTCGACGGGCAGCTTCGAGCTTTCGCTTCGGCCTTGGCTCCGGCAGGGCCAGGCAACTGGCGCCCACCTGCCAGTCTTGGTGCCGCTCAAGCTCGTCGGCGTTCCGGCTCATGCGTGGACTAGGAAGACTGCTGAGGTGCTCCTGAGGGGCTGCGGTTTTGTGGAGCAGATCGTGGAGCACACTGCTAGGCGCTTCGACATGTCGGCGTTCCACGTCTGGCTACGCACTGATGATCCGGAGAGGATCTCGTCCCGGCGTAGATTGTTCATCAAGGAGCCAGCGCGTGGCCACCACGGCCTCGTCTCTGACACCCCTACGGCGTTCTGGTATCCCATCTCCATTTCTCAGCTCGCGCCGCCGGTCTGGTTGGACGCGCCTGGCGATGCGGGGCCGCCGCCGCCTTCGCCGCCCTCAGAGGGAAATGGCTCGGACGGCTCTTTCGCGGGTGGTGGCCCTGGCCGTGGCCTGTCGGCACGGCATGGGGCGGTTCGGCGGTCAGTGGGCGAGGAGTGTGGAGGCTCGGATGCATCGTCGGTGGCTTCGGCCCCTCCGGCGAGGGGGGCGGTGACTCAGGCGGCCGTGGCCATGCCCGCGGAGGCGTCGTGTTTGGCCCCTATGGGCCCCCTCCCGTTGGACCTGCCTGACGTCGGAGATGAGGAGACAGGACAGCGCAGGGCAGAGCTGACAGTGGTTGGTTAGGTGGATCTTTTGACCGGGCAGACCGGGTGGACCGGGTCTTTGGCGGTCGCCCAGATGGTGGACAGGCAGACTCTAGAGAGTTTCACCTCGTGCGTTGCTGGTTTGGGTGGCCAGCAATCGGGGCCGTGTGCTGGGGCCCGGGAGTCAGCGTCGCCGCCATCTGTGGGCATGATGCCCGTGGGTTTGGCGCGGTCTCGGTTTTCAAGAGGCTCGGCCTTGGTTGTGTGTGGGGGCCCACCCCCCATGCTGGTTGGGTCCATGGTTCCGCCCTTGTCTGGCGCATGTGACAGCGCCCACCTACTGTCCCCGAGCCGCGGCAACCCGACCTCGTTGCTCGATTCGCTGGCTGATGATGGCCAATTGGATGAGGAGCTCTGCACACCCACCAATGCGACAATCCGTGGAAGGTAGGATCAGGCTTGGGAGCTGGTGCAGATCAGCCCTTCTGCGCATCAACAGGGAACCGCCACCTGCCCAGTTTGCAGTGGGGGCGAGCCATGCACGCCATGCAACCGCATGGACCCGTTGGTAGCGCTACGTGATGAGCTGGTGGCCGCCCCTTCCCCAATTCTTGCTAGGCCAGTTTTCAAAGAACCACCGGTGGCCAAAAGGCGTCCCAAGCAGAGGAGGCAACCGGTCTCGAATCCTAGGAGGAGTGTGAGGATCGCGCGCGGAGTTGGGCGGGGCTCGCAAGCTTCAAAGCAGCAAGGGGTGCTTATTAGGAAGCTTTGCTTGGCTAATGAAGGAGACCAAATTTCAGATGACATGCTGCATGCATACGCTCAGCTTTTCCAGCAGCCACTAAACGACGGGCACATCAAGGCCATTCTAGCTCTTTTTGGTTGGGAGCCTTCGATCTTTCCTTTGCTCGAGCATGATGAGGCGGCGGACGGCGCGTGCTAGTGCCCGGTCCGCGTAGTTCGGTAGGCCTTTGCAATGAATGCACAACCATCCAAGATTCTCGTGTGGAACGTCCGCGGCTTGAACAACCCGGCTCGTAGATGTGCCATTGGCCAAGTGGTGGTCGCAGCAAATCCAGCGATGGTTTGTTTCCAGGAGACTAAGTTAGAAGTTGTAACACTTGACATCATGAGGCACTGCCTTGGGAATATATTCGAGCACTTTTTCTACCTGCCGGCTATCGGTACGAGGGGCGGGATACTCCTGGCTTGGGACGCGTAGATCGTGGCGGTCTCCAACCCGCACTACACCAGCAACACCTTAACTACGCTAGTTCGGCCTTGCGAGGGCCAAGAGTGGTGGCTCGCCAGAGTCTATGGTCCGCAGCGAGACCATGAAAAAATTGAGTTCATGCAGGAACTAATCGACATTCGTGACTTGCCCGCGGGACCCTGGGTGGTCGTGGGGCATTTCATGTTGGGGAACATAGCAGAAATTCAAAATTTTCTACGCATCACCAAGATCAATCTATGGAGTGACTAGCAACGAGAGAGAGGGGGTGCATCTTCATACCCTTGAAGATCGCAATACAGAAGCGTTGCAAGAACGCGGATGAAGGAGTCATACTCACAGCGATTCAAATCGCGGAAGATCCGATCTAGCACCGAACGGACGGCGCCTCCGCGTTCAACACACGTACAGCCCGGGGACGTCTCCTCCTTCTTGATCCAGCAAGGGGAGAGGAGAAGTTGAGGGAGAACTCCGACAGCATGATGGCGTGGTGGTGATGGAGCTCGTGGTTCTCCGGCAGAGCTTTGCTAAGCACTACAGAGGAGGAGGGAGTGTTGGAGGATGGAGGGGCTGCGCCTAGGGAAGGTTGTGGCTGCCCTCCCACCCCCTCACTATATATAGGGGGAAGGGGAGAGGGGGTCGGCCCCTCTAGATGGATCTAGAGGAGGGGGCGGCGGCCAGGGGAAACCCTAGATGGGTTTGGGCACCCACACCCCCTAGGAAACTTGCCCCCCAAGCCGGGAGGGGAGGCTGCCCTAGGGGTGGGGCCCCTACCTCTCCAGGTTACGTGAGATGGGGTGGGAGGGGCGCTCAGCCACATAGTGGGCTGATGTGCCCCCTCTCCTTGGCCCATAAGCCCCCCCCCCCAACAACACTTGTCGGGGCCTCCGAAACCCCTTTCGGACATGCTGGTCATCACCTGGTACCCCCGGAACAATTCCGGACTCCAATACCCTTCGTCCAATATAGTGATCTTCATCTCTGGACCATTCCGGAGCTCCTCGTCATGTTCGGGATCTCATCCGGGACACCGAACAACCTTCGGTAACCACAGACTATTTCCCATAACAACTCTAGCGTCACCGGACCTTAAGTGTGTAGACCCTACGGGTTCGGGAACCATGCAGACATGACCGAGACATCTCTCTGACCAATAACCAACAGCGGGATCTGGTGGCTCCCACATGTTCCACGATGATCTCATAGGATGAACCACAATGTCGAGGATTCAAGCAGTCCCGTATATAATTCCCTTTGTCGATCGGTACGTTACTTGCCCGAGATTCGATCGTCGGTATCCCAATACCTCATTCAATCTCGTTACCGGCAAGTCACTTTACTTGTTCCGTAATGCATGATCCCGTGATTAACTACTTACTCACATTGAGCTCATTGCGATGACGCATTACCGAGTGGGCCCAGAGATACCTCTCCGTCATACGGAGTGACAAATCCCAGTCTCGATTCATGCCAACCCAACAGACACTTTTGGAGATACCTGTAGTGCACCTTTATAGCCACCCAGTTACGTTGTGACTTTTGGTACACCCAAAGCATTCCTATGGTATCCGGGAGTTGCACAATCTCATGGTCTAAGGAAATGATACTTGACATTAGAAAAGCTCTTAGCAAATGAACTATGCGATCTTGTCCTATGCTTAGGATTGGGTCTTGTCCATCACATCATTCTCCTAATGATGTGATCCCATTATCAATGACATCCTATGTCCATGGTCAGGAAACCATAATCATCTATTGATCAATGAGCTAGTCAACTAGAGGCTCACCAGGGACATGTTGTGGTCTATGTATTCACACATGTATTACGGTTTCCAGTTAATACAATTATAGCATGAACAATAGATAATTATCATGAACAAGGAAATATAATAATAACCATTTTATTATTGCCTCTAGGGCATATTTCCAACAGTCTCCCACTTGCACTAGAGTCAATAATCTAGTTCACATCATTATGTGATTGTATTGAATCCAACACCCATTGTGTTTGATCATATCTTGCTTGTGAGAGAGGCTTATTAGTCAATGGGTCTGAACCATTCAGATCTGTGTGTGCTTTACAAATATCTATGTCATCTTGTAGATGCAGCTACTAGGCGCTACTTGGAGCTATTCCAAATAACTGCTCTACTATACGAATCTGGTTTACTACTCAGAGTCATCCGGATTAGTGTTTAAGTTTGCATCGACGTAACCCTTTACGACGAACTCTTTTACCACCTCCATAATCGAGAAAATCCCTTAGTCCACTAGTTACTAAGGTTAAGTTTGACCGTTGTCATGTGATCCATTCCTGGATCACTCTTGTACCCCTTGACTGACTCATGGCAAGGCACACTTCAGGTGCGGTACTCAGCATAGCATACTGTAGAGCCTACGTCTAAAGCATAGGGGACGACCTTCGTCCTTTCTCTCTCTTCTGCCGTGGTCAGGTCATGAGTCTTACTCAATACTCACACCTTATAACACAGCCAAGAACTCCTTCTTTGCTGATCTATTTTGAACTCCTTCAAAATCTTTTCACGGTATGTATTCATTTGAAAGTACTATTAAGCATTTTTTGATCTATCCTTATAGATCTTGATGCTCAATGTTCAAGTAGCTTAATCCAGGTTTTCCATTGAAAAACACTTTTCAAATAACCCTATATGCTTTCAAGAAATTCTACAACATTTCTGATCAATAATATGTTAACAACATATACTCATCAGAAATTCTATAGTGCTCCCACTCACTTCTTTGGAATACAAGTTTCTCATAAACTTTGTATAAACCCAAAATCTTTGATCATCTCATCAAAGCATATATTCCATCTCCGAGATGCTTACTCCAGTCCTTAGAAGGATTACTGGAGCTTTGCATACTTGTTAGCATCTTTCAGGATTGACAAAACCTTCTGGTTGTATCACATACAACCTTTCCTCAAGAAAATCATCGAGGAAACGATTTTTTGACATCCTATCTGCAAGATTTCATAAATAATGCAGTAACTGCTAATATAATTCCAACAAACTCTTAGCATTGCTACGAGTGAGAAAGTCTCATCATAGTCAACTCCTTGAACTTGTCAGAAAACATCTTAGCGACAAGTCGAGCTTTCTTAATGCTGACACTTACCATCATTGCTCGTCTTCCTTTTAAAATCCATTTGTACTCAACAGCCTTACGACCATTGAGTAGTTCTTCCAAAGTCTATACTTTGTTTTCATACATGGATCCTCTCTCGGATTTTATGGCCTCGAGCCATTCGTCGGAATCCGGGCCCACCATCGCTTCTCCATAGCTCGTAGGTTCATTGTTGTCTAGCAACATGACCTCTAAGACATGATTACGTACCACTCTGAAGTAGTACGCATCCTTGTCAACCTACGTGTTTGGTAGTGACTTGATCTGAAGTTTCATGATTTGGTGTAGGCGCCATAGGAACAACTTCCTGTGCCCTGCTACACACTAGTTGAAGTGATGGTTCAATAACCTCATCAAGTCTCCACCATCCTCCCACTCAATTCTTTCAAGAGAAACTTTTCCTCGAGGAAGGACCCGTTTCTGGAAACAATCACTTTTACTTCCGGATCTGAATTAGGAGGTATACCCAACTGTTTTTGGGTGTCCTATGAAGATGCATTTTATCCGCTTTGGGTTCAAGTTTATCAGGCAAAACTTTTCACATAAGCGTCACAGCCCCAAATTTTTAAGAAATGACAGCTTAGGTTTCTCTAAACCATAGTTCATACGGTGTCATCTCAACGGAATTACGCGGTGCCCTATTTAAAGTGAATGCGATTGTCTCTAATGCCTAACCCATAAACGATAGTGGTAATTTGATAAGAGACATGATGGTATGCACCATATCCAATAGGGTGCATTTATGATGTTCGGACACACCATCACACTATGGTGTTACAGGCGGTATTAGTTATGAAACAATTTCTATGAGGTATTAATTGTGTACCAAACTCGTAACCCAGATATTCATCTCTATGATCATATCATAGACATTTTATCCTCTTGCCACGATGATCTTCAACTTCACTCTGAAATTGCTTGAACCTTTCAATAATTCAGACTCGTGTTTCATCAAGTAAATATACTCAGAATCTACTCAAATCATCTGTGAAGTAAGAGCATAAGGATATTCACTGCGTGCCTCAGCACTCATTGGATTGCACACATTAAATGTATTACTTCCAACAAGTTGCTCTCTTGTTTCATCTCACTGAAAAACGAGGCCTTTCAGTCATCTTGACCATGTGGTATGATTTGCATGTCTCAAGTGATTAAAAATCAAGTGAGTCCAAACAATCCATCTGTATGGAGTTTCTTCATGCATATATACCAATAGACATGGTTCGCATGTCTCAATCTTTTCAAAATGAGTGAGTCCAAAGATCAATCAACATGGAGCTTCTTCATGCGTTTTATACCAGTATGACTCAAATGGCAGTGCCACAAGTATGTGGTACTATCATTACTATCTTATATCTTTTGGTATGAACATGTGTATCACTACGATCGAGATTCAATAAAGCATTCATTTTAGGTGTAAGACCGTTGAAGGTATTATTCAAATAAACAGAGTAACCATTATTCTCCTTAAATGAATAACTGTATTGCGATAAACATAATCCAATCATGTCTATGCTCAACGCAAACACCAAATAACAATTATTTAGGTTTAACACCAATCTCGATGGTAGAGGGAGCAGGCGATGCTTGATCACATCAACCTTGGAAACACTTCCAACACACATCGTCATCTCATGTTTAGCTAGTCTCCGTTTATTCCTTAGCTCTTTTATTTCGAGTTACTAACACTTAGCAACCGAACCGGTATCTTAATACCCTGGTGCTACTAGGAGTACTAGTAAAGTACACATTTAATACAATGTATATCCAATATACTTATGTCAACCTTGCCAGCCTTCTCATCCACCAAGTATCTAGGGTAGTTCTACTTCAGTGACCGTTCCCTCATTACAGAAGCACTTAGTCTCGGGTTTGGGTTCAACCCTGGGTTTCTTCACTAGAGCAGCAACTGATTTGCCGTTTCATGAAGTATCCCTTCTTGCCCTTGCCCTTCTTGAAACTAGTGGTTTTACTAACCATCAACAATTGATGCTCCTACTCGATTTCTACTTTCGCGGTGTCAAACATCGCGAATTGCTCAAGGATCATCATGTCTATCCCTGATATGTTATAGTTCATCACGAAGCTCTAATAGCTTGGTGGCAGTGACTATGGAGAACCATCACTATCTCATCTGGAAGATTAACTCCCACTCGATTCAAGTGATTGTAGTACTTAGACAGTCTGAGCACATGCTCAATGATTGAGCTTTTCTCCCTTAGTTTGCAGGTTAAGAAACTTGTCGGAGGTCTCATACCTCTTGACGTGGGCACGAGCCTGAAATCCTAATTTCAGCTCTTGGAACATCTCATATGTTCTCCGATGTTTCAAAAATGTCTTCGGTGCCTCAATTCTAAACCGTTTAACATTACGCACTGAACTATCACGTAGTCATCAAAACGTGTATGTCAGATGTTCGCAACATCCACAAACGATGCTCGAGGTTTAGCACACCGAGCGGTGCATTAAGGACATAAGCCTTCTGTGCAGCAATGAGGACAATCCTCAGTATACGGACCCACTCCGCATAATTGCCACTGTCAACTTTCAACTAAATTTTCTCTAGGAACATATCTTAAAACAGTAGAACTAAAGCGTAGGCTACGACATAATTTGCAAAGACCTTTTGACTATGTTCATGATAATTAAGTTCATCTGATTATTTAATGAACTCCCACTTAGATAGACATCCCTCTAGTCATCTAAGTGATACATGATCCGAGTCAACTAGGCCGTGTCCGATCATCACGTGAGATGGACTAGTCATCATCGGTGAACATCTTCATGTTGATCGCATCTGCTATACGACTCATGTTCGACCTTTCAGTCTCTTGTGTTCCGAGGCCATGTATGTACATGCTAGGCTCGTCAAGTCAACCTAAGTGTTTTGCATGTGTAAATCTGGCTTACACCCGCTGTATGTGAACATTAGAATCTATCACACCCGGTCATCACGTGGTGCTTCGAAACAGCGAACCTTCGCAACGGTGCACAGTTAGGGGGAACACTTTCTTGAAATTTTATGAGGGATCATCTTATTTATGTTACCGCCATTCTAAGCAAATAAGATGCAAAAACATGATAAACATCTCATGCAATCAAATAGTGACATGATATGGCCAATATAATTTTGCTCCTTTTCATCTCCATCTTCGGGGCGCCATGATCATCATCATCACTGGCATGACACCATGATCTCCATCATCGTGTCTTCATGAAGTTGTCTCGCCAACTATTACTTCTACTACTATTGCTAACGGTTTAGAAATAAAGTAAAGTAATTACATGGTGTTATTCAATGACACGCAGGTCATACAATAAATTAAGACAACTCCTATGGCTCCTGCCGGTTGTCATACTCATCGACATGCAAGTCGTGATTCCTATTACAAGAAGATGATCAATCTCATACATCACATATATATCATTCATCACATCCTTTTGGTCATATCACATCACATGGCATATGCTGCAAAAACAAGTTAGACGTCCTCTAATTGTTGTTGCAAGTTTTTACGTGGCTGCTATAGGTTTCTAGCAAGAACGTTTCTTACCTACGCCAAAACCACAACATGATATGCCAATTGCTATTTACCCTTCATAAGGACCCTTTTCATCGAATCCAATCCGACTAAAGTGGGAGAGACAGACATCCACTAGCCACCTTATGCAACTAGTGCATGTCAGTCGGTGGAACCTGTCTCACCACTACAAAAAAAGACACATCCGTGACATTTTGGGCCGAACGAATTTTTTTCTGACATACATATGACACTTCTATGACGATAATTGTGACAAAACCCGGTATCATCATAGATGTGGTGGGCTCCTACTTCTATGACAAAAAATCATGACAAAAAATGGGCTTTTCGTCCTAGGCGGGCCGGAGATGCAGCTGCATGACATTCTTTGGGCCGTCCATGACGGAAAAAACTGTGGTAGAAGCGAGGGGGAGGAAAATTTCAGGGAGTTCCCGGTTACGGTGGGAGGTCGGGGGCCGAGCGATGTGTGTTTCTCTCGTACACGTACGCGCGTGTGTGCGAGGCGTTGGCTCTAACTAAACCCGAGTGAGGCGTTGGGCTCTAACTGAACCCGAGCGATTGCACTGCACGCTACGTGTTACTGAACTCGAGCGATCGATCGATGGCTGTTAACTGAACCCGATCGAGCGATTCCTTCGCTACTGCTGCTAACTGAAGCCGATCGATTGGATGAACAGTGAGCGTTGCGGGGGGGGGGGGATGAACAATGAGCGGTGGCGTTGCCTCTGGATGAACAGGACCCCGTGGTGTGGAGGGCTGGATGAACAGTAGACGGTGGAGGGGTGCCCGTGGAGGGGTGGTTGAACAGTAGCCAGGGGGTACCGCGTGGTGGAGGCTGGATGAACAGGAGCCCGTGGAGCTTGGAGGAGGTCGACGATGGATGAACAGTAGCCCGTGGAGGCTGGAGGAGGTCGATGGTGGAGATGAACAGTATCCCGTGGAGTCCCGTTTTGCAGTACGCCACACCCCTCCCGATGAACAGGACCCCCGTTTCGACCGTAGTGCTCCAACACAAGTCCGTTTCGTCCGTTTTGCGGTACGCCACACCCCTCCCGATCAATAGGACCCTCGTTTTGACCGTAGGAGGTCCGTTTCCTCCGTTTTGCAGTATGCCAGACCCCTCCCGATGAACATGATCCTGTTTCGAACGTGGCCGGTCAAACACAAGGCCGTTTCCTCCGTTCTGTGGTACGCCAGGCCTCGTTTCCATCGCCTGTTCCGTCCAAGCCCTCCCAATGAACACGACCACACATTCCGTTCCGACCTAGCCGGTTGGCTCCCACGCATTTCGTTGCCTCCCGATGAACACAACGCATTCCGTTGCCTCCCCATGAACACGATGCATTCCGTTGCATCCCCGTGAACACGACGCATTCCGTTGCCTCCCCATGAACACGACGCATTCCCTTGCCTCCCCATGAACACGACGACGATGTTGTTTCTCCGTTCCGACCCAGCCATGTACACGAGCCCTGGCCGTACATATGCGCGAGTAGGTGGTTTGAGACCCTGCCCGTATGTACGTACGTGACCGTATTTTCTTTCTTGCACCCTGGCCACAGTACGTACGTGTACATGCTACGTGCACGCCTCTACTACGACACGTGCGCGCCTCTACATCCACCAGTATATATGTACGTACATGTTCATGCCCAGAATGACAATGCTATGTACACTTCGACCAGGTGGGTCCCGAGTGTCACACACTTCCTTGCGTGCGAAGATGTAGCTGGTGGGTCCCAACAGTCAGGGGGGCGAATCGTTTCGGTTTTTTTTGCCCGGACGCACTTCCTTGAATGCGAAGGTGTAGCTGCTGGGTCCCAGCAGTCAGGGGGGCGAATCGTTTTTTTTTGCCCGGACGCACTTCCTTGCGTGCGAAGATGTATCTAGTGGGTCCCAGCAGTCAGGGGGGCGAATCGTTTTTTTTTTGCCCAGACGCACTTCCTTGCATGCGAAGGTGTAGCTGGTGGGTCCCAGTAGTCAGGGTGGAAACGTTTTTTTCGCGAAATACGGTGGCCCGTCCGATGGGTCCCTGCTGTCAGGTGGAGGAATCGTTATTTTCCGTGTAATAAGGAGGCACTTCCTTGCTGCGACCGTGGGCCCAGCTGTCAGCCTCTCCACGTACAGTCCACGTCCGATGGAAGTCGTTCCTTGACCACGTTGACCACACCGCGCCGAGAGCACAAGGGCTGTGGACGATGGCGAGACCTAGGAAGGGGACGACGCGGAGCCGGTGAAGATGCGGCAGCGGATGCCCACGCGGAGAGGAGTATGAGGGTTCACTCGTTCGGCTGTGGTGTGAGGCTGCCGTCACTGCAGGGCCTGGCCAGCGGTGGGAATAGTAGGGGTCGGTTAGGCCTCCACGGCAGCACAGCCGGCCACGGGAGGCAGGAGCAGGCGGCACGACCGACGCTGCTTTGGGCGGCTGGAGCAAGAAGACCAGAGGTTGAAGAAGCACTACGGCCGTTGGATGGACATCGTACGGTCACTGGAGCTAGAATCATTCATATTGACTAAGTTGACAAAGCCCTCCGTCCCCGTCAACTTAGTAGGCCCACAAGTCAGCCTCCCACCAAGGTGGGTCCCAACTAGTAGGGGGAGTATTCATTTTTTTGTGCGTAATAAGAAGGCACTTCCGGTGGGTCCGAGCTGACAGCGGGGGAAACGTTTTTTTCACGAAATACGGTGGCCCGTCCGGTGGGTCCCAACAGTCAGGGGGGAAACGTTATTTTCATGAAATAAGGTGGCCCATCTGGTGGGTCCCTGCTATCAGGTGGAGGAATAATTATTTTGCGTGTAATAAGGAGGCACTTCCTTGCGGCCGCCATGGACCCAGCTATCAGCCTCTCCACGTACAGTACTCTTCCGATGGAAGTCGGTCATTGACCACGTTGACCACGCCGCGCCGAGAGCACCAGGGCGGTGGACGACGGCGAGGCCTAGGAAGGGGACGACGCGGAACCGGGGAAGATGCAACATAGGAAGCCCGCACGGAGAGGAGTACGAGGGTTCACTGGTTCGGCTGCGGTGTGAGGCTGCCGTCGCCGCAGAATAATAGGGGGTGTGGGTGAGTGGAGGGATGGCCTGGCCAGCAGTGGGAGTAGTATGGGGGCAGTAAGGCCTCCACGGCAGCACAACCGGCCACGGGAGGCAGGAGCAGGCGGCACGACCGGCGCTGCTTTGGGCGGCTGGACCAAGAAGACCAGAGGTTGAAGAAGCACTACGACCGTTGGATGGACATCGTACGGTCACTGAAGCTAGAATTGTTTATTATTGACTAAGTTGACAAAGCCCTTGGTACGCTCCAACTTAGTAAGCCCACAGGTTAGCCTCCGAAACGGCGCGCCCCAGATGTCAGGGGGAGGAATCATTTTTTGGGCAGCCGAAGCTAAGAATATTCGAGATTGAAGAAGAAGCACGACATCCGTTGGATAGACATCCAACGGCAATTGCTGCTAGAACCGTGTGTTGACTATAATAAGTTGACAAAGCCTTGCATACGCGTCAACTTATTTTTTTAGGGTACGCGTCACTTAGTAGGCCCACAAGTGTGTGGCAGAGAACTTATATCCCATTTGCGTTTTGTAAGAATGTACAGCCCATTTTTGAATTCTGATGGAATTTACAATAGCCCATTTACAGTTTGTTAAAAGTACAACCCATTTTCTAGCTAGGACAATGATTAATAATTTCAACCAACCGTTGAAGACAAAATTCAATAAAATTTCCCACATTTTGATGGGATCCAAAATATTTTTATCCCGAAATTTCTAGTTAGATTAAATATAAATTTGTATTACGTAAAAATCCAACGAAACATTGCGCACATAACAATGAAAAATTAAGATTTTCAAAATCCATAAATAATATTTTATAAACTAATTTCGTGTTTGGTGCATTTTTTTATAGTTACTGCCCAATTTTTATAATTACATCAAATTTATTGTTTTTTAAAGCCCATTTTCCTGTTAAGCCTAATGCATCCCTCCTAGGAAAGATTTGCAGCCCAGCGGGGCAGAGAATAACAAGTTGACCTTGCCTGGGTATTCCTCAAAAAGACGTATAGCTGGGCTAGCCATTTTCATCTTGAAAAATTTTAGTATCTGGGCTGGATATCTGGCCTGGGCTAGACGGGCCACAACCCACCCAGTTAATACCCTGCTCTCCTCTGAACAACAACGAAATCATCGCCAAGAAAAACTCTACAGTGCTCACGCCTCAAAAACACAAATACTGCTCGAGCTGCTTGGTCCCAGCTGTCGGCCGCACCTTGTGCAATTCTCTCATTTATATTGACTACATATGTTGACAATGGTGTGGGGCCGTGATGTCAGGAAACCAGGAGAAAGCAAAAAATATATAGTTGTACATAATAAGGAGGCACATGCGTACGTACGGCTATGGCCCTAGTGGGTCCCTAGTGTCATCCAGTTAAAATAAAGTCATCTCCTGAATCCTCATGTTCGTTGATGATGTTAACAATGCTCGGCGCCATGGCGAGTGTCGGTGTCAAAACCGGCGGATCTCGGGTAGGGGGTCCCGATCTGTGCGTCTTAGGCTGATGGTAACAGGAAGCAAGGGACACAGTGTTTACCCAGGTTCGGGCCCTCTCGATGGAGGTAAAACCCTACTTCCTGCTTGAGTAGTACAAGAGTAGATCTACCACGAGATCGTAGAGGCTAAACCCTAGAAGCTAGCCTATGATGATTATGATTGTAATTGTGATCGGCCTTCTAAGGACCAACCTCTCCGGTTTATATAGACACCGGAGAGGGCTAGGGTTTACATGGAGTTAGTTACAAGGAAGGAAACACAATATCCAGATCGCCAAGCTTGTCTTCCACGCAAAGGAGAGTCCCATTTGGACACGGGACGGAGTCTTGAGTCTTGTATCTTCACGCTCCAATAGTCCGGACGATGTATATAGTCCGGCTGTCCGGATACCCCCTAATCCAGGACTCCCTCAGTAGCCCCTGAACTAGGCTTCAATGATCAGTCCGACGCGTAGTCTTGTTCTTCGGCATTGCAAGGCGGGTTCCTTCTCCGAATACTCCAAAGTTATTATCAAACACGTAGACCGTGTCCGGATCTATGAGATGATCCTCACATACCATCATAGGGAACACAACATAAATCTGATTTGCTAGTAATCTTAGTACGTCGTCCCCTTGCATCGTGGCCCGACTCAACACGAACCGGTATCTCTTGGCCCACCTCGACTTGCGTTGCAAGGCGGTTTTATTAGCACGCCCCGCCAGAGCAGAGATCGTGTTCCTTTTATTACGGGAACTTCCATCAATATGGGCGTGCGCAACCCCACGACGGCCGTTGGTATGACTCCGTGTGTCTTTAGACAAGTCTCAAGCGGTCACGCTGAGGACTGTTGGTATTTTCCCCCTTTATAAAGGGGTTGAGGCCTATACCTCTTTTCCACCACCCTTGCGCCCTTTCGCATCTCGAGTTCTAACACTCGAAACCAAAACTCAAACCACCCAGATCCTCCAATATGTCCGGACCCAACTCTCAGGGCCGGTGGGTGGCCTCCTCGATTCGAGAGGAGGACATTGCGAGGCTCAGGGAGGTCGGATATCTGACTGCTGATATCCAGCACAGGCTTCCCGCTCCACGGCAGGTTATCCCTATGCCGGAGCCCAACGAGAGCGTCGTGTTTGTTCCTCACTTCCTCCGCGGCTTGGGCCTCACCCTCGATCCCTTTATGAGGGGGATCATGTTCTATTATGGGTTAGACTTCCATGATCTAGCCCCGGACGCTATCCTCCATATCTCGTCGTTCATCATTGTGTGCGAGGCCTTTCTCCACGTCACTCCACACTTCGGCTTATGGCTCAAGACCTTCAATGTGAAGCCGAAGATGATCGAGGGGCGACATGCGGAGTGCGGAGGTGCCATAATAAGCAGGAATGCCGATGCTCCATGGCCAGAGGGTTCTTTCCCAGAAGTATCTGATGTATGGCAGCGGAGGTGATTTTATGTCACTGCTCCCAGAGGCACAAAGTGGGTGGCCGCCCCCGAGTTCCGCTCGGGCCCTCCATCACAGTTGGCATCATGGACCGATGTAGGACATAATTGGGGGCCCACTGGCGATGTACCAATACTGCAGAGCCGTATCCGTGAGCTTCTTGAGAGGGACATTAACCTAGTCAGCATAATTCAAGTAATGCTAATCCGCCGGATGTTGCCGTGCAAACGCCGGCCTCTCCGGATGTGGGAGTTCAGTCCGGAGGGTCCGCGGACTATTAAGCACTTCTTCGGCCTAAAGCTCGAAGGCATGTGTAAGTTATTGTTCGGACCACAGGTAAAGTGTCCGGACACCACCGAGGATGCGGGCCTAAGTTGCAATCGCCTAGATACCCAAGTAAGTAACCCTGAAACCGGACGCTTGGTATATATTTGTCATAGTCATTATTCTAAAAACCCTCCGTGGCCAGGAATGGCTCAGCAAGGCAGAGAGGATCAGGTGTCCGACGCCACTTCCCGAAGGCTCGCCTAGTCCTACCATAGACAAGATGCTTGGCTGGGTGCTTAGCAAAATGCCCTCAGGGAAAGATGAAGGAAAGGATAGTGAAGCTGAACTTCACACACTGCGCATCCGAACCGGGGTAATTGCTTCGTCCCCAAAGGAGGATAGTCGGGAAAGGGAATCCAAGGCCTCCTCCCCGCGTGGAAAGAAAAGGTCCGCCTCCGAAGAGTTGGAAACAGAGATGCCCAAACAGGGGAAGAAAGCGTCACCGGGGGGCTCTGCCCCGACAAGCGTCCTCACCACGTCATGCCCGCCAATGGGCCAGCCCTCAATCGAGCTGTGAGTTAATCATTAATTCGAAAGTATTATATTTCTCCGACATCAATAACCAGGATTCGTTTTTTGCAGTCCGGCTAGCAGCTCTTCTCAACAGAGTTCGTCTTCAGGGGATCTTCCCCCGGAGATGATGGAGAGCGAGACCCCACCCATCTCTCCGCCTCATGAGGCGGGCGACACCGAGGTGTCGTCACGGAGGAGTCCGGATCTGCCGAAGCTAGAAGCTAATACGTCAGCCGCCCTGAGCCCGTAGCGTTTGGCTCACATGGGAGGCGATGAGAAGGATCTGACACAGTTCAGTGTCCGGCCGGACATACTGATGGGCCTTCTGGAGCGAGCTGCGCTCCCGGAGGAGCACCGGTCATTAATGAGCACAATGCTCAAGAAGATTTCATCCGCCACAACCGGTTTGAATGAAGCATTTACGAGCCTGCTTAGAGGCTTTGAGGTATGTAGTGAAAAATACACTATTTTTTGGCTATGAAGCATGCGCTAGGTGTGCTCCATATGGATAGTAGCCCCTGAGACTCTGGTTGCCTGCCCTAGGCGGCAAACGGGGGATCATATTGGTAAGTAATGATTGCGCTATAAATATGCGCATGTATCTAAGGGTCCGGCAACCGGCCAGTCTGTAGAAGTTGCCGAACTAAGGAGGCAGATCGGATATATTGATGCCGATATCGCGCTGGTGAACGAGCAGCTGAATGAGTCACAAGGTATGTGCTCTGGTTTTCCTTATTATGTTGTATAGGACAATATGAGATGGGCATAATATTAATGCAACATGTTTGGGCTGCAGACGGAGCTGCTGCCGTGGAAGCCCTGAGGGCGGAACTTGCCCAAGCCAAAGATCAAGCTCGGGCTAGCAATGCGGCTGCCCTAAAGGCGGCCGAATAGTTGAGAGCCGAACAGGCTGCTCATCGCCGAAGCAAGGAAAAGATAGCCGAAATGGCAGTGGAGTTGAAAAATGCCGCCGACCGGTATGAGCTCCTTGAAAAGGAGAATCAGGTTAATTCGGCTGACTTGAACAAGGCACTTAACGCCACCAAGGAGATGTGGACCAAAGTCAGGGGTGTGCAGGAGGAGCTCCGACAGGCCGGTGAAATAGCGGCTGGGGGCTCCTACCCACTGCGGACGAAGTGTTTGGATCCGAAGTATGCTCCCCTGGATGGACGCTGGAGTCCTGCAAACGCGTATGCGGACTTTGTTGGGGAACGTAGCAGAAATTCAAAAATTTTCCTACGAATCACCAAGATCTATCTATGGAGAGACCAGCAACGAGTAGAAAGAGAGTGAGAGTGCATCTACATACCCTTGTAGATCGCTAAGCGGAAGCGTTCAAGTGAACGGGGTTGATGGAGTCGTACTCGTCGTGATTCAGATCACCGATGATCCTAGTGCCGAACGGACGACACCTCCGCGTTCAACACACGTACAGCTCGACGATGTCTCCCACGCCTTGATCCAGCAAGGAGAGAGGGAGAGGTTGAGGAAGACTCCATCCAGCAGCATCACAACGGCGTGGTGGTGATGGAGGAGCGTGGCAATCCTGCAGGGCTTCGCCAAGCACCTACGGGAGAGGAGGAGGTGTCACGGGAGGGAGGGAGGCGCCAAGGGCTCAGGTATGGATGCCCTCCCTCCCCTCCACTATATATAGGGGCACGGGAGAGGGGGGAGGCGCAGCCTTGCCCCTTCCTCCAAGGAAGGGGTGCGGCTAAGAGGGGGGGAGGAGTCCATCCTCCCCAAGGCACCTCGGAGGTGCCTTCCCCCTTGAGGACTCTTCCCTCTAGGGTTCCCTAGGCGCATGGGCCTCTTGGGGCTGGTGCCCTTGTCCCATGTAGGGCAAGGAGCACCCCCTACAGCCCATGTGGCCCCCCGGGGCAGGTGGCCCCACCCGGTGGGCCCCCGGGACCCTTCCGGTGGTCCCAGTACAATACCGATGCCCCCGAAACTTGTCCCGATGGCCGAAACAGGACTTCCTATATATAAATCTTTACCTCCGGACCATTCCGGAACTCCTCGTGACGTTCGGGATCTCATCCGGGACTCCGAACAACATTCGGCAACCACATACAAACTTCCTTTATAACCCTAGCGTCATCGAACCTTAAGTGTGTAGACCCTACGGGTTCGGGAGACATGCAGACATGACCGAGATGTTCTCCGGTCAATAACCAACAGCGGGATCTGGATACCCATGTTGGCTCCCACATGTTCCACGATGATCTCATCGGATGAACCACGATGTCAAGGACTCAATCGATCCCGTATACAATTCCCTTTGTCTAGCGGTATGGTACTTGCCCGAGATTCGATCGTCGGTATACCGATACCTTGTTCAATCTCGTTACCGGCAAGTCTCTTTACTCGTTCCGTAACACATCATCCCGTGATCAACCCCTTGGTCACATTGTGCACATTATGATGATGTCCTACCGAGTGGGCCCAGAGATACCTCTCCGTTTACACGGAGTGACAAAATCCCAATCTCGATTCGTGCCAACCCAACAGACACTTTCAGAGATACCCGTAGTGTACCTTTATAGCCACCCAGTTACGTTGTGACGTTTGGCACACCCAAAGCACTCCTACGGTATCCGGGAGTTGCACAATCTCATGGTCTAAGGAAATGATACTTGACATTAGAAAAGCTTTAGCATACGAACTACATGATCTTGTGCTAGGCTTAGGATTGGGTCTTGTCCATCACATCATTCTCCTAATGATGTGATCCCGTTATCAACGACATCCAATGTCCATGGTCAGGAAACCGTAACCATCTATTGATTAACGATCTAGTCAACTAGAGGCTTACTAGGGACATGGTGTTGTCTATGTATCCACACATGTATCTGAGTTTCCTATCAATACAATTCTAGCATGGATAATAAACGATTATCATGAACAAGGAAATATAATAATAATCAATTTATTATTGCCTCTAGGGCATATTTCCAACAGTCTCCCACTTGCACTAGAGTCAATAATCTAGTTCACATCGATATGTGATTAACACTCAAGGTCACATCCCCATGTGACTAACACCCAAAGAGTTTACTAGAGTCAATAATCTAGTTCACATTTACCATGTGATTAACACTCGATGAGTTCTGGGTTTGATCATGTTATGCTTGTGAGAGAGGTTATAGTCAACGGGTCTGAACCTTTCAGATCCGTGTGTGCTTTACAAATCTCTATGTCATCTCCTAGATGCAGCTACCACGTTCTATTTGGAGCTATTCCAAATAACTGTTCTACTTGGAGCTATTCTAAATTGTTGCTCCATTATACGTATCCGGTATCTCTACTCAGAGCTATCCGGATAGGTGTTAAGCTTGCATCGACGTAACCCTTTACGACGAACCCCTTTACCACCTCCATAATCGAGAAAATTCCTTAGTCCACTAGTTACTAAGGATAACTTTGACCGCTGTCCCGTGATCCATTCTTGAATCACTCTTGTACCCCTTGACTAACTCATGGCAAGGCACACTTCAGGTGCGGTACACAGCATAGCATACTGTAGAGAGCCTATGATAAAAGCATAGGGGACGACCTTCATCCTTCCTCTTTCTTCTGCCGTGGTCGAGCTTTAAGTCTTAACTTCATACCTTACAACTCAGGCAAGAACTCCTTCTTTGACTGATCCATCTTGAACACCTTCAAGATCATGTCAAGGTATGTGCTCATTTGAAAGTACCATTAAGCATTTTGATCTATCCTTATAGATCTTGATGCTCAATGTTCAAGTAGCTTAATCCAGGCTTTTCCATTGAAAAATACTTTCCAAATAACCCTTTATGCTTTCCAGAAATTCTACGTCATTTCTGATCATTAATATGTCAACAACATATACTCATCAGAAATTCTATAGTGCTCCCACTCACTTCTTTGGAAATACAAGTTTCTCATAAACTTTGTATACACCCAAATTTTTTTTGATCATCATCAAAGCATACATTCCAACTCCGAGATGCTCACTCCAGTCCTCAGAAGGATTGCTGGAGCTTTGCATACTTATTAGCACATTTCAGGATAGACAAAACCTTCCGGTTGTATCACATACAACCTTTCCTCAAGAATCGTCGAGGAAACTATGTTTTGACATCCTATCCGCAAGATTTCATAAATAATGCAGTAATTGCTAATATAATTCCAACAGACTCTTAGCGTTGCTACGAGTGAGAAAGTCTCATCGTAGTCAACTCCTTGAACTTGTCGAAAACATCTTAACGACAAGTCGAGCTTTCTCAATGGTGACACTTACCATCATTGTCTGTCTTCCTTTCAAAATCCATATGTACCTAATAGCCTTACGACCATCCAGTAGTTCTTCCAAAGTCTACACTTTGTTTTCATACATGGATCCTATCTCGGATTTTATGGCTTCTAACCATTTGTCGGAATTTGGGCCCACCATCGCTTCTCCATAGCTCGTAGGTTTATTGTTGTCTAGCAACATGACTTCCAAGACAGGATTACATACCACTCTGAAGTAGTACGCATCCTTGTCATCCCACGAGGTTTGGTAGTGACTCGATCCGAAGTTTCATGATCACTATCATAAGCTTCCACTTCAGTTGGTGTACGTGCCACAGGAACAACTTCCTGTGCCCTGCTACACACTTGTTGAAGTGACGGTTCAATAACCTCATCAAGTCTCCACCATCCTCCCACTCAACTTTTCGAGAGAAACCTTTCCTCAAAAAAGGACCCGATTCAAGAAACAATCCCTATTGCTTTCGGATCTGAATTAGGAGGTATACCCAACTGTTTTTGGGTGTCCTATGAAGATGCATTTTATCTGCTTTGGGTTCGAGCTTATCAACCTGAAACATTTTCACATAAGCGTCGCAGCCCCAAACTTTCAAGAAACGGCAACTTAGGTTTCTCCAAACCATAGTTCATTCGGTGTCGTCTCAATGAAATTATGTGGTGCCCTATTTAAAGTGAATGTGGTTGTCTCTAATGCCTAACCCATGAACGATAGTGGTAACTCGATAAGAGACATCATGGTATGCACCATATCCAATAGGGTGCAACTATGACGTTTGGACACACCATCACACTATGGTGTTCCAGGCTGTATCAGTTGTGAAACAATTTCCACAATGTCTTAATTCTGTGCCAAACTCGTGATTCAGATATTCATCTCTATGATCATATCATAGATCTTTTATCCTCTTGTCACGACGATCTTTCAACTTCACACTGAAATTACTTGAACCTTTCAATAATTCAGACTCAACATCTACTTGAATCATGTGTGAAGTAAGAACATAACGATATTCACTGCATGCCTCAGCACTCATTGGACTGCACACATCAAAATGTGTTACTTCCAACAAGTTGCTTTCTTTTTCCATCTTACTGAAAACGAGGCTTTTCAGTCATCTTGCCCATGTGGTATGATTTGCATGTCCCAAGTGATTCAAAATCAAGTGAGTCAAAACGGTCCATTTGCATGGAGTTTCTTCATGCATATACACCAATAGACATGGTTCGCATGTCTCAAACTTTTCAAAAACGAGTGAGCCCAAAGATCCATCAATATGGAGCTTCTTCATGCGTTTTATACTGATATGACTTACGTGGCAGTGCCACAAGTAGGTGGTACTATCATTACTATCTTTTGGCATGAACATGTGTATTACTACGATCGAGATTTAATAAACCATTCATTTTAGGTGTAAGACCTATTGAAGGTATTATTCAAATAAACAGAGTAACCATTATTCTCCTTAAATGAATAACCGTATTGCGATAGACGTAATCCAATCATGTCTATGCTCAATGCAAACACCAAATAACAATTATTTAGGTTTAACACCAATCTCTTTGGTAGAGGGAGCGTGCGATGCTTGATCATATCAAGCTTGGAAAAACTTCCAACACATATCGTCAGCTCACCTTTAGCTAGTCTCCGTTTATTCCGTAGCCTTTTGTTTCGAGTTATTAACACTTAGCAACCGAACCGGTATCTAATACCCTGGTGCTACTAGGAGTACTAGCAAAGTACACATTAACACAATGTATATCCAATATACTTCTATCGACCTTGCCAGCCTTCTTATCTACCAAGTATCTAGGGTAATTCTGCTCTAGTGGTTGTTCCCCTTATTATAGAAGCACTTAGTCTCGGGTTTGGGTTTTACCTTGGGTTTCTTCACTAGAGCAGCAGCTGATTTGCCGTTTCATGAAGTATCCCTTCTTGCCCTTGCCCTTCTTGAAACTAGTGGTTTCACCAACCATCAACAATTGATGCTCCTTCTTGATTTCTACTTTCGCGGTGTCAAACATCGCGAATACCTCAAGGATCATCATATCTATCCCTGATATGTTATAGTTCATCACGAAGCTCTAACAGCTTGGTGGCAATGACTTTGGAGAACCATCACTGTCTTATCTGGAAGATCAACTCCCACTCGATTCAAATGATTGTTGTACTCAGACAATCTGAGCACAAGCTCAACAATTGAGCTTTTCTCCTTAGTTTGCAGGTTAAGAAAGTCATCGGAGATCTTATACCTCTTGACATGGGCACGAGCCTGAAATCCCAATTTCAGCCCTCAAAACATCTCATATGTTTCGCGATGTTTCAAAAACGTCTTTGGTGCCTCAACTCTAAACCGTTTAACTGAACTATCACGTAGTTATCAAAACGTGTATGTCCGATGTTTGCAACATCCGCAGACGACGTTTGGGGTTCAGCACACTGAGCGGTGCATTAAGGACATAAGCTTTCTACTGTCCGCATAATCGCTACTATCAACTTTCAACTATATTTTCTCTAGGAACATATCTAAACAGTATAACTATAGCGTGAGCTACGACATAATTTGCAAAAACCTTTTGACTATGTTCAGGATAATTAAGTTCATCTTATGAACTCCCACTCAGATAGACATCCCTCTAGTCATCTAAGTGATTACATGATCCGAGTCAAACTAGGCCGTGTCCGATCATCACGTGAGACGGACTAGTCATCATCGGTGAACATCTTCATGTTGATCGTATCTTCTATACGACTCATGTTCGACCTTTCGGTCTCCGTGTTCCGAGGCCATGTCTGTACATGCTAGGATCGTCAAGTTAACCCTAAGTGTTTCGCGTGTGTAAATCTGTCTTACACCCGTTGTATGTGAACGTTAGAATCTAACACCCGATCATCACGTGGTGCTTCGAAACACGAACTGTCGCAACGGTGCACAGTTAGGGGAGAACACTTCTTGAAATTGTTGTAAGGGATCATCTTATTTACTACCGTCGTTCTAAGCAAATAAGATGTATAAACATGATAAACATCACATGCAATCAAATAGTGACATGATATGGCCATCATCACTTTGCTCCTTTTGATCTCCATCTTCGGGGCTCCATGATCATCATCGTCACCGGCATGACACCATGATCTCCATCATCATGATCTCCATCATCGTGTCTTCATGAAGTTGCCTCGCCAACTATTACTTCTACTACTATGGCTAACGGTTAGCAATAAAGTAAAGTAATTACATGACGTTTAAGTTGACACGCAGGTCACAAATAAATAAAGACAACTCCTATGGCTCCTGCCGGTTGTCATACTCATCGACATGCAAGTCGTGATTCCTATTACAAGAACATGATCAATCTCATACATCACATATATCATTCATCACATCCTTTTTGGCCATATCACATCACATAGCATACCCTGCAAAAACAAGTTAGACGTCCTCTAATTGTTGTTTGCATGTTTTACGTGGCTGCTATGGGTTTCTAGCAAGAACGTTTCTTACCTATGCATGAACCACAACGTGATATGCCAATTGCTATTTACCCTTCATAAGGACCCTTTTCATCGAATCCGATCCGACTAAAGTGGGAGAGACAGACACCCGCCAGCCACCTTATGCAACTAGTGCATGTTTGTCGGTGGAACCGGTCTCACGTAAGCGTACGTGTAAGGTTGGTCCGGGCCGCTTCATCCCACGATGCCGCCGAATCAAGATAAGACTAGTAACGGCAAGCATATTGAACAATATCGACGCCCACAACTACTTTGTGTTCTACTCGTGCAAAGAATCTACGCAATAGACCTAGCTCATGATGCCACTGTTGGGGAACGTAGCAGAAATTCAAAAATTTTCCTACGAATCACCAAGATCTATCTATGGAGAGACCAGCAACGAGTAGAAAGAGAGTGAGAGTGCATCTACATACCCTTGTAGATCGCTAAGCGGAAGCGTTCAAGTGAACGGGGCTGATGGAGTCGTACTCGTCGTGATTCAGATCACCGATGATCCTAGTGCCGAACAGACAGCACCTCCGCGTTCAACACACGTACAGCTCGACGATGTCTCCCACGCCTTGATCCAGCAAGGAGAGAGGGAGAGGTTGAGGAAGACTCCATCCAGCAGCAACACAACAGCGTGGTGGTGATGGAGGAGCGTGGCAATCCTGCAGGGCTTCGCCAAGCACCTACGGGAGAGGAGGAGGTGTCACGGGAGGGAGGGAGGCGCCAAGGGCTCAGGTATGGATGCCCTCCCTCCCCTCCACTATATATAGGGGCACGGGAGAGGGGGGAGGCGCAGCCTTGCCCCTTCCTCCAAGGAAGGGGTGCGGCTAAGAGGGGGGGAGGAGTCCATCCTCCCCAAGGCACCTCGGAGGTGCCTTCCCCCTTGAGGACTCTTCCCTCTAGGGTTCCCTAGGCGCATGGGCCTCTTGGGGCTGGTGCCCTTGGCCCATGTAGGCCAAGGCGCACCCCCTACAGCCCATGTGCCCCCCCGGGGCAGGTGGCCCCACCCGGTGGGCCCCCGGGACCCTTCCGGTGGTCCCGGTACAATACCGATGACCCCGAAGCTTGTCCCGATGGCCGAAACAGGACTTCCTATATATAAATCTTTACCTCCGGACCATTCCGCAACTCCTCGTGACATCCGAGATCTCATCCGGGACTCCGAACAACATTCGGCAACCACATACAAACTTCCTTTATAACCCTAGCGTCATCGAACCTTAAGTGTGTAGACCCTACGGGTTCGGGAGACATGCAGACATGACCGAGATGTTCTCCGGTCAATAACCAACAGCGGGATCTGGATACCCATGTTGGCTCCCACATGTTCCACGATGATCTCATCGGATGAACCACGATGTCAAGGACTCAATCGATCCCGTATACAATTCCCTTTGTCTAGCGGTATGGTACTTGCCCGAGATTCGATCGTCGGTATACCGATACCTTGTTCAATCTCGTTATCGGCAAGTCTCTTTACTCGTTCCGTAACACATCATCCCGTGATCAACCCCTTGGTCACATTGTGCACATTATGATGATGTCCTACCGAGTGGGCCCAGAGATACCTCTCCGTTTACACGGAGTGACAAAATCCCAATCTCGATTCGTGCCAACCCAACAGACACTTTCAGAGATACACATAGTGTACCTTTATAGCCACCCAGTTACGTTGTGACGTTTGGCACACCCAAAGCACTCCTACGGTATCCGGGAGTTGCACAATCTCATGGTCTAAGGAAATGATACTTGACATTAGAAAAGCTTTAGCATACGAACTACATGATCTTGTGCTAGGCTTAGGATTGGGTCTTGTCCATCATATCATTCTCCTAATGATGTGATCCCGTTATCAACGACATCCAATGTCCATGGTCAGGAAACCGTAACCATCTATTGATTAACGATCTAGTCAACTAGAGGCTTACTAGGGACATGGTGTTGTCTATGTATCCACACATGTATCTGAGTTTCCTATCAATACAATTCTAGCATGGATAATAAACGATTATCATGAACAAGGAAATATAATAATAATCAATTTATTATTGCCTCTAGGGCATATTTCCAACAGACTTGGCGGAGAGTACAGCCGATGCAACCAAGTTTTTCGAGAATCAAGGTGATAAATAAGTGGAGAAGCTTTTCTGGTCGCAGTTCAATGCTCCCGCGCGCCCGCTGCCGTTGAGTAAGAAGATGGCTGTTGTGGCGGAACTTCATAGGCTGTCCGGGCTTGCCATGTGGTCTAAAATAGACCATATGTGGCCGAAGGATCCAAAGCCGGACAATTACTTTGGTTTGGTGCAACAATTCCTTGGGGCCGTATCTCAGATCGACGCCATGAGAAGGTCGGCGTGCATAGAGGGTGCGCGAATGGTTCTTGCCCGCGTTAAAGCATATTGGACAGATATGGAGGCCACCATTGTAGCGACCCAGAATCCGGCGGGAGGCCAGGATCCGGCCGAGCACTACTTGGAGCAGGTAACAGAAGGTGCTCGCTTAATAGAGGCGCAGTGCTCGAAGAATGTCTTGTTCGAGTGACAAATCAAATCATTGTAAAAACAATGTTATTTTGATTACAAGGCTATATTTATACTTTTTGCCTGAAAGTATTATTGTGTCTCCTGCGCGGCCGTTTTTATGTATATGTGTAATCCGAAAGTTAGAAGTCGTTGGCTTCAGCCCCCACGCATACAATGCGGGGGTGTTCGTGAAAAATATGCATAATCACACTTGATCCAACGTCTTGGTCCATTAAGGAGGTGATCGCACGTCGAACTAGGCAACCGGACTATATAGCTGTAACACTTTCGCTTAGCCATGGGATTTTAACGGTGGGGCTACTATTTAGCCCCTGGTACCTTCGCGTACATCCGAATACGAGCGCATGTGTACATGACCCGGAAATGGTCCTTCGTTAATGCAGAGGAATCCTAAAGATTCTGATAAGTCTTCGAGTGGTTGAATAGTCTCTCGCTGTATCATGACAGTCAGTTTTCGGCTTTCTCTACTGAGGTGCTCATCCGGAATAACCAGGGCACAATCACATAGTTCTCCTTTGGCTGCCTCAGTCGATAAAAACAGAACGTAAGGCGGCAAACCCAGGAGTCGGGCAAACCCAACATTTGACCAAAGACATGACTCGGAGCTGATGCATATAAGGCCAAACTCGTGACGCCGAACACTCCCAAAGGTATTCGAACTTTATAGCAAAAAATAGGCTGGAGAGCGCCCTTTCATTATAAACCCTGTATTTCTAGGTACGTGCATCGGCCTACCGCGGCGAAATGCCAATAACGGCAGTATCCTCTGTGGGTATAGTACCCATGGGATGTGTGAACAACAAGAGGCAATATAAAAGGTTTACATAGGGGCTTAATCTAAAGAGAAACCTTTGAGCGGGGCCCTACTGCACGTCTGTGCCTTTATCTCCGTTGTGCCGTTTCCTGGAAGGGTATCACACACATTGTGTCTGTAAAAAAGAAAAACTCGTGTAAAAAGAGTACGACGTAAGTGTGCGAGGGAGGATAAAAGTGTAAGGCACTGGCCTGTAAATAAGGTCAGGCTGACGGTGGGGTTTTATTAAATATTTATTGCCCCTGGTGTCCTCTATGGGATTACATATACAGCGCCCCGGCTCACTTTTATCCGGGCTGCCGGACTCGTCTAACCATGTCCGTGGTCTTAACGACCGTTCATGTTTTTGGGTATTGGAGGCCGCTTAGAGTCCAGCCTCTAGGGCTGTCGCGTGTTCCTCCGCGCGTGAAGAGCGCTTTGTGTTTTCGTTAACGGTGATGACGCCACGTGGACCGGGCATCTTGAGTTTAAGGTAGGCATAGTGTGGTACTGCATTGAAGCGGGCGAAGGCCGCTCTTCCAAGCAATGCATGATAGCCGCTTTGGAAGGGTGCGATGGTGAAGAGTAGTTCTTCGCTTCTGGAGTTGCCTGGGGAGCCGAATGTTACCTCCAATATGACGGAGCCCTTGCTGTAGGCCTCAACGCCTGGTATCACCCCTTCAAAGGTGGTGTTGTTTTGGCTAATTCTGGATGGGTATATCCCCATCCTGCGGACAGTGTCCTAGTATATTAAATTGAGACTACTGCCGCCGTCCATGAGAACGTGGGTGAGATGGTATCCGTTGATTATTGGGTCAAGCACCAAGGCCTCTCATCCTCCATGCTGAACACTAGTCAGGCAGTCCGTGTGATCAAAGGTGATCGGGCAAGCCATCCAGTTGTTAGGTGTGGGTACGATGGGCTCTATAGCGTACGCGTCTCTGAGCGTGCGTTCGTGCCTTCTCGTGGATGTGTGAGTCGCATGGATCATGTTTACTGTTTTAACCTCTGGTTGGAATTTTTTCTGTCCCCCAGTGTTCGGCTGGCGAGGTTCATCCTCGTCTTCACTTGGTGTTTCCCTTCCCTTGTGTTCGGCATTTAATTTTCCGGCCTGCTTGAAGACCCAGCACTCTCTGTGCGTGTGGTTCGCAGGTTTGTCAGGGGTGCCATGAATTTGGCATAGTCTATCCAGGACTCTGTTCAGACCAGATGGTCCCTCTTTACTGCCTTTAAATGGCTTCTTTTGCTTATCGGGCCGAGAGCCCCTGAATCCGGCGTTGACCGCTGTGTTGTCCGGGCTCTCTTCCTTGTTTTGACGTTTGTTTTTATTACACCGTGGCTTCCCATTGCCATCCCTTATTTCGGATGTGCTTGGGTCGCTGGTGCCTTTATGGGCCAACCAGCTATCTTAACCCACGCAAAAGCGGGTCATAAGGCTTGTTAGGGCTGCCATTGTCCTTGGCTTTTCTTGGCCAAGGTGCCTGGCAAGCCACTCATCGCGGATGCTATGTTTGAATGCCGCTAAGGCTTCGGCATCCGGACAGTCGACGATTTGATTCTTCTTAGTGAGGAATCTGTTCCAAATCTTGTGGGCGGACTCTCCGGGCTGTTGGATTATGTGACTTAAATTATCCGCGTCCGGAGGCCGGACATAAGTCCCTTGAAAATTGGCCCTGAAAGCGTCCTCGAGTTCCTCCCAACTGCCAATTGAATTTTTGGGGAGGCTTTTCAACCAGTGTCTAGCTGGTACTTTCAACTTGAGGGGAAGGTATTTAATGGCGTGGAGGTCATACCCACAAGCCATGTGTATATGCAGGATAAAATCCTCGATCCAGGCCCTTGGGTCTGTCGTTCCGTCTCATGCCTCTATGTTCACAGGTTTAAAACCCTGTGGTCCAATACTTCTTCGGTGAGGCACAGGGGGTGAGCAGCCCCTCTGTATCTGGACGCGCTGTGGCATGCCGCCGGCTGTTGTTGTGTCCGGTGTTTATTCCGAACTGGTATTCGATTGGTATAATCGTTTTGGTGACCATACTCCCACGTCGGGATGTGTCCTCTAGGTCCGTAGATGGACCTAGCCACGCAGGCTTTCTGATCCAGGTGCTCATGCAAATCGTGTGAGGCATCATTAGCTGCTCTGTTGCGGTTATGAAGTGGTACCTCCGGCCTCCGGGTCGTGTTATTATTTGGTGGAACGACCTCATCGTCGAATTCGGGCAGTAGCTTGCATTTTGGATAGCTCTTTGTATGGCAATTGTCGCCGTATCTTTCTTCAGTGTCTAGCACTTTATTCCATCTGCGATTGAGCATTTCCTGTGTGGCTTTTAGCCATTGCTTCTGCTTCTTTAGACTTCTCGCGGTGGCCATAAGCTTTCTCTGGACGTTATCTCGTTCCACGCGTTTTTCCGAGATGCTGAATGCATCGTCATCCGGACTGTGTTCTTGTCCTGGGGTGGTTTGAGGAACTCGTCCTTCGGGATCATTGTGATCGGGTGTCTACTCCGAACTGTGTTCGGCGTGACCTGGCTCGTCCTGCTCCATCGCTGGGTCCATGTGGTCATTGTTGCCTTCGGGGTTGACTGGGGTTTCGATCTTTCTGGCGCTCTTGTTACTATTTTTACTGTTGCTGGACTTGGAGCGGCGTCTGCGCCGTTGCTTTGGTTTTTGCCCGGGGGTTTTGTCCTCCGGATTGTCGCCGTCGTCCTTAGGTGTGTCCACCATGTATATATCGTGCGACGGGGTGGCTGTCCACCGCCCTGTGAGCGGTGGTTCCTGTTCTTCTCCTGCATCGTCGTCCATACCATCGATGTCTTCGGAGTCGAAGTCAAGCACGTCGGTTAGATCATCAACCGTGGCAATGAAGTGGGTGGTGGGTGGGCAACGAATTCCTTTGTCGCTAGCTTCCCACTCGAGCCGGACATAGTTCGGCCAAGAGCCTCCCGACGAAGAGAGAGACTTTAATGAGTTCAACACGTCGCCAACGGGCGAGTGCTGGAAGATATCCACAGTAGTAAACTCCATAACCGGGGCCCAACCAGGCTCGGCGGGCTCGAGAGCGCGCGAACTAGAACCTTCAACTAGATACGAGTCCGGAGGTCGGGAATCACAGGCATCCCTAGAGGTGAGGCCTGGGTTCGGCTCTACCGCCGATGAGTGTGTGGCATGCGGGGCGGGGTCCATCCATCCGTCCTTGGGCCACGCAGTCTGCTCCAGATTTGGGTCCGGGGCTACTGCAAGGGTGATATACCAAGCACTGCCCGATAGCAGGTCTAGGCCATGCTCATCGTGACTGTCCGGCGCTCCTGGCACAGGCCAGATTCCGTCGAAGATCAAGTCTCCGTGAATATCGACCGTGTAGTTCAGGTTTCCGAACCTGACCTGGTGGCCAGGGGCGTAGCTGTTGATCTGCTCCAGATGGCCAAGCGAATTGGCCCGTAGAGCGAAGCCGCCGAACACGAAGCTCTATCCGGGGAGAAAAATCTCGCCCTAGACCGTGTTGTTGACGATTGAAGGCGCCATCAAGCCTTGCAGCGGCCACACAGAGGAAATCTCAATGAAAGCACCAATGTCGGTGTCGAAACCGGCGGATCTCGGGTAGGGGGTCCTGATCAGTGCGTCTTAGGCTGATGGTAACAGGAAGCAAGGGACACAATGTTTACCCAGGTTCGGGCCCTCTCGATGGAGGTAAAACCCTACTTCCTGCTTGATTAATATTGAAGATATGAGTAGTACAAGAGTAGATCTACCACGAGATCGTAGAGGCTAAACCCTAGAAGCTAGCCTATGATGATTATGATTGTAATTGTGATCGGCCTTCTAAGCACCAACCTCTCCGGTTTATATAGACACCGGAGAGGGCTAGGGTTTACATGGAGTCGATTACAAGGAAGGAAACACAATATCCAGATCGCCAAGCTTGTCTTCCACGCAAAGGATAGTCCCATCCGGACACGGGACAGAGTCTTGGGTCTTGTATCTTGGGATAATTAGATTTATGCCCCTAGTTGTGTCCCACTCGTCTGTTTTACCCCTAATTTCCAAAAGTCATCGGTTCTGTCCAAGTCACCTTGCTCCTCTTATGCTTTTGCCCTTTGACCGTTTGACCGTCAGTTTGAAAACTTGATATCTAATTCATACTAAATCAGAAAAATGCAAATAAGTAACCAAAATGTTTATAAAAACATCACCTATATGTCAGTGTCATTTGCATTCATGAAAAAAGTGTTGGAAAGTGCGCATCTGAGTTTTAGCTCTTTTGATACCACCATGAATAGTAAACTCTAAAAAAATTCAAAAAAATGCAAAAAAAAATATGGTGGCAAAGAATGGTAAATGTTCTAAGTGCTTGCCAAGTTTCATCAGAGAACGACATTGGTGGAAGTCGTGGCAAAAAATAATCTATTTTGGAGTGTTGCTTTTTTTTGCTGCGACACCCACGAATGTTATTCCCTGATGAAACTTGGCAGGAACTTAAAACATTTTCCATTCTTTGCCACCATAATTTTTTTGATTTTTTTGAATTTTTTTAGAGTTCACTATTCATGGTGGTATCAAAAGAGCTAAAACTCGGATGTGCACTTTCCAACACTTTTTCATGAATGCAAATGACATTCACATATAGGTGATGTTTTTCTGAACATTTTGGTATCTTATTTGCATTTTTCTGATTTAGTATGAATTAGTTATGAAGTTTTCAAATTGACGATCAAACGGTCAAAGGGCAAAAGCATAAGAGGAGCAAAGTGACTTGGACAGAACCGGTGACTTTTGGGAATTAGGGGTAAAACAGACGAGTGGGACACAACTAGGGGCAGAAATCTAATTATCCCTTGTATCTTCATGCTCCAATAGTCCGGACGATGTATATAGTCCGACTGTCTGGATAACCCCTAATCCAGGACTCCCTCAGTGAGCGCAACAACTCGAAGGACAACGGAGAGGGCCTCGCGGGCCCTACAGATGGTCTGATACAGCGCCCGCTACTCATTCAGGAAGCTAGGATCATCAGACACCTATGAGAACCTTCGAGAAACTGAGACGGTATGAAATGGTAAGGCCGCGCTTGGGAGCTCTGGTTTATTTCAAACATGTATTAACATACAAGTGTAATTTACTCGTCATCGGAAACAACGCGTAAAATACAAGCGTAATGAAATCTAGGGCCCGAGGTCTGTAAGTAAAACCGGCGGGTTATGTGTGTAATTTGAGAGACCAGTGTATATTTTACGAGCACTACTATATGGACGACATTACCAGACGATACATGCACGGCGTGCGTATCATGCCATCCATGGGCAAGGCTGAAACAGCAGCTAACGGCTAGATTAGCAATTGTCTGAGTGTCGTTCAACGTTTTTATCCTGTGTGAAGTACTTCCGATATTTTACTAGTCGAAATCAACCAACCAAGCGCCTTCGCCCGAGACCATCTACTTTAATTTACAAGTGTCAGTTTTACCAGCGGTTTTGGTTGGAAAACGACGATCCAAACACGGCCTAATATCATGAGTTGGTTGGAAGATCATATGGTTTCACGTCTAACCTACCCGACTTGTCGTATAGGCTATGAATGAAACATCAGACGATGAACTTCTTAAGCACGGAAACAACAGAAGAGGATGATCTTCTTAACAAGCAAATCACTGGCATTAGATTGACATGCAAAACAATACGAAGAATTATCCTCAGGAGGCACGGTGAACAGCTCATGATGCCGCATGCCACAACATTCCAAGCTCAACTTTGCAATCAAACACAAGGCCTGGCATTACATAGACAATATTCAGAACAAACTCTTAACACAGGAATATCTCAGCATAGTAGCTATTTACTTCTAAACTAAACACAGGAATAGGAAAAAACACTCGACGCTGCTCACAGCAAGGGCGTCCCACTCAAAAATATCAAATGCATGTCTTCTGGCTAACATCAATGAGCAAATTTTGACAAGGTTTTCCAATTCCAATATATTAAACTAACGTCTTCTTGCTAAGATCAATGATTAAACTTTGACAAGCTTTTCCCATTCCAAATATGTAATGCCTATGATCGTGGAGTCCTGTCATAGCTTCTTGTACTTGTTTGGGAAATTTTTGCCCAGGCCAATGGTCTCTGCAAACTAGTCATGTCACCGGTGTCTAATAATACTCTGTAAAGCTTCTCGGTCATTCCTTCTGTAATGTAGCACAAACAGTGACTGCTTCTTTCTGCAAAGTGGAACGACCAACTGGACCCAGTAATGCAGCAGTTTGCCTTGGACACATTGGCTCCTTTTGTGCAGTTCAACTAAAATTGAAGTCGGAATAAAACCGAGATTTAATTTTGATATCCCTGTAAGCAACAATAGGTATAAGGGAAACAATTACTGAGAAATAACGGTTGATGACTTGTACTCCCAGAAGAAAAGCATCTACTAATGTACTTTATCATAATGGGAAACAAAGCAGGAGAGTAGCAATTCTCCATCAGTGTGATTCATTCATATTGACTGAGACATTATCTTAACAATGCCTTGTTTAAACATGTATAAAGAACGACAAAGCAGAAAAGTACCATTCCTAAAACAATGCAACTGATTCATTTTAACAGAGACATTATCTTAACAATATCTTGGTTAAACATGTAGAAAGAACTACAAAGCAGGATAGTACCATTCCTAACAAGTGTTCCAGTTTTGAACTAAGATTCAGTAGTTAATTAATTTTGAGAGTGGCATTGCTTAATTTTACCAGCGGCATTAGATTAACGAGAAGCATAAACAGTTCCAGGGGAGAGTGGGTGCAACAACAGTATGTGCTTCCATCTACTTATAAAGGGGGTGATGCAGAGTTTGTTGTAACAAAGCAACAAGCATCATGTCTGAGTTGGTCCCATTTTTGTTCACTACTTAATGGGAAAAGACAGCAATACAATAGCTTCAATTCAACATTTATTTAAAACAGTACCAATACAAGTAGCACAACATCTCAAAGCACACTGCACAATCATGTGGATGAAGGCCTGTACTGACCTTTCATGAGACGGACAAGATAAAATATGAATCTGCCAACACGAATAGGAAATCCAATCTTGTTTTGTGCAGTTGCACTAAAATCAAGCAAAGTGTTTCGCGTAGCGAAGAAAAATGTCGCAATAGCAACAAGTTGAATAGATATGCATGTTTAAACAGAGGCAAAAAATGAATCAATTACTGGCTAATAAAGGAGGATGAAACATGCGGCCACAAAAATGGTAATCCCGCCAATCCCTAACAAGTGTTGCAGTTTTGAAATAAGAATCAGTAGTTAATTCTGAGAGTGGCATCAATTACTGGCCTATAAAGGGGTGATGCTGAATTTGTTGTAACAAAGCAACAAGCATCATGTCTGGGTTGGTCCCATTTTTATTCACTACTTAATGGGAAAAGACAGCAATACAATAACTTCAATTCAACATTTATTTAAAACAGTACCAAAACAAGTAGCACAACATCTCAAAGCACAATGCACATCATGTGGATGAGACCAAGATTTGAAACAACTCACCATGAAGATTGGAAACAAATCTCAATCTCCTTTTGTGCAGTTCCACCAAAATTAAGCAAAGTCACGGGTGTGACATTCAAGTTGAACTGCACAAAACACTCTTAAAACATAAGTGTTTCGAGTAGCGAAGCAAAATGTCGCAATAGAAACAAGTTGAATCGATACCCCTGTTTTAACAGAGGCAAAAAAGGAAACAATTACTTGCCGATAAATGAGGATGAAACAAACGATGGCAGAAAGAAGCATCTAACTTATCTTGGATGGAAAACAAAGTAGGATAGTAGCATTTCAAAAACAGTTGCATTGATTCATATTAACAGAGACATTCTCTTGAAACAACATTCGTTAAAAAATGTAATTTACTTTTAACAGTGGCATTGCTTCAATTTTCTGGCGGCATTCTTAGATTAACAACAGCAAAATAGTTGTATGGGACATGCTAGCACCATGTGCGTCCACACGTATAAATGGGTGATGCAGAGTATGTAGCCAAGCAACATATGTGCGTTGGTCCCATATTTGTTCTCTTTGAACCTTTTTCCTATGTGAGGGCAGAAAATCTAGTCCTGCACAAACTACCCGACCCCCTAGTTTCTTTCCCTTTTCAACAAAGAGATCAGTTCCTTACAGATGTGTGTACTGGGTTACCCCCTTTTTCCCTTTTCGACCTACAAAGAGGCTGGATAGCCAGTCTATACTACTTTCCGCCCCTCCTTTCCTCATTGAACCACGTCCTAGATTCTTGCTCTAGCCCACCGCACCCTTCTTTTCTCTTTGAACCAAGACCTAGATTCGACTACAGATCGAAAAAGATCCACATGTAGCTAGAGCAACGACGGTTTCAAAGAAACTTATACCTTAGGGTTGTCGGGATGTGGCAAGGCGTGTGGCGGGAGGCCGGATGTGCCCACACTACGTACGACAGCGAGGAAGAAGGGGTCGGTAGCCCTCCCGCACAGGCGCTGGGTGAAAGAGAACAGCATAGCTGGCAGTGGATTGCCTCCCTCGCCGAAGGCGATAGAGTGAATGCTACACCTCCTCCCCTTCCCGGTGCGACGGGATACAGGCGCCTCCTTCACCAGCTGTGAGGGGGGAGAGAGAGACAAGAGGCCAACGCAGTCTTGTTTAGATCTGGTGAAGAGAGGGTGAGAGACTGTGAATATAGCAGATCCTAGCAAATGAACGCTGAGCCTCCAACGTGTAACATATATGTAGTGCGGCGAGCGTGTGGAGAGTGTAAACCCTAGCGAACAAGCGCTGAGGCTCCCGCTTATATATATACTACTGTAGTATGGACTGAGCTCCGGTGCCTTCACTGCACCTGCTTTTGGCTGTATGACAGGTGAGCCAGCCACATTTTGGGCCCACCTGTCATAAACCCAAAGGCAGGTGCACTAAGTTAATGAAGCTGCGTCCATATAGTACTCTCGTGTATACGACTAATATATAGTGGAGTGGTTTTCTTATTCTCTCCATAACAATCGTTTTAAATTGTGTAAGTACGAAATGAAACTCTTTATCTAATGTACAGTGAAGGAAACTAGTACTACTTCCGATGAACTAACGATCCACGCCCACGCGTCCTGGTCGCACTTCCTGTCCTTCACGTGTGGTACACTACCCTCCCTTAAGTGAACAACCACACATGCGCCATATTATCGGAAATGTGTGAGAGTGTGTACAAATAACGAATTTTAATTTCAATTATCGGAAAGGTTTGAGAGTATTACAAAGTTTGGCTTCAGTCAAATCTAATATGCGGAGTAAATAAAAATGGAGGGGTACTACGTCCATCCGGGTTTTTAGTCCACACCATTTTTAAAATCAAAGTTAATAGATGGACAAATAAAATTACAGGGGAGCTGGAGACAAAGTGGTGAGAAGGCTTAGAAATCAATACAAAACTTATGCTCTTAGTACCAACGTCGATCCTTCTTCGAGGAAACATTTGGTTCATAGCCAATTATGTGATAAAATTGCACCAACGTGAAAGACGATTGCGTCTCCAACGCAACCAAGGTGAACTGATGAAGCATATCATCTTTGTGCGTAACAAGAAAAGAGCACTGATGGAAGATAGCTTGTTTTTCATTGAAAATCGATCAGCTTCACCAGCCGACGCAACCATGAGGCGCAACCATAAGCATCGATAGGTCATCGTGGTGATGCATCATCCATTTGGCATCAAGTTTGGGTGAGGCACCTATGAAGTTCGACAAATCCTCACTGTGGTCTGTTTCTTCTCAGTAATCAAGCTCGAGGAAGGAAGAACCACGTGGCAGAGGACAGTGAGGCGGAACAACAATGGCCATCCAATTTTGTGCAGTTCCACTAAAATTGAGGAAGACATGCCCGGGTATGGAGACACGCATGCTGTTTCCAAAAATATAAAAAGGGTTAGCAACGACATCTCAATTGTCAATAAGAATTAATGAAAAGTACACCAACAAACAGAAGCATCATAATTATCTTGATGGGAACTAAACCAGGATACCCAAGAAAAAAACATTTCTTCATTTAACCAGTGATAGTACTACCACCATATGGACAATGACCGCACAACCACCATGTATTTTTTTTTCGAAACAACATGTATACCTCCACCGAGGCATAAATCAGGACAACTTTTTGAGTGGCATTTCCTCTATAATAGTACTAGTAGGTGATGTTGGACCAGCCGACGAACCCTAGCTACTATGCATGGGGAGCTGGGGAGTAGTCGCATAGAAGAAAACCCGCACGCATCAACCTGGGGAGCTGGACCAGTACAAGAAGTTATACCTCAAGTGGGCGAGATGTTGTTTAGGCGGGCGGGCGGGATCTATCCACACGACGGCAGCGAAAAAGGGCGCGGAGGATCTTCGTCCGCGCCAGCGCCGGCTCCGAGAGGACGGTGCACATCGGCTTCCTCCGTCGCCGACGACGACAATGTCAACGCTGCACCTCCTCACCTCCCGCAGCGGACGGGATTCGGTCGGATCTGTGACCACCGGTGAGGAGAGAGATAGAGTGGACACTGTCATCTTGTTTTGATATGGAGAGGGTGAGAGAGCGAGATGCGAGAAACTCTATCAAACAAGAGTCTATAATGGAGTAAAAAATCTCTCCATAGCAGTGGTTATAAATAGAATACGGGCGTTCCCGGAAAAAAGAAACGAAAACTGGCGGACAATTTTTTAACGGTCTGTCTAGGACTCTATTTTTTTCTGTCCTAGTTTTTTTTGTTTCTTGTTGCTACATTATATACTTGTGGGAGATTAGACGTGATATCCTTAAATAACATCTAGATGTGAATTAGACAAACTGATTTTCTAACGTACCAAGAAATAAAACTCGATCAAAAACACGCCCCCGCTTCCAGGTCGCGAGAGTCGTCGCTCACACACACATAGACATAGACATGATATCCGTGTTTACGTAAAATTCCATCTCCATCTCCAATCATATTTGTCCAACTGGCACCTTATTTACGTTGTTAATTATATACACAGCAATATAAACGTACAACATCTCTTGTTTGCGCACGTCGGACCGCTGCCACGGCCGGTCCTGACCAACCCGAACCCTCTTCATCACCCGCACGTGCTTCCCACCCAAAACGGTCAGTGCCGCATTCATTCCCGGCCAGAGCGGACGCGACCTCTCACTGGCACTGGCATTGAAGTGGCACGCCGGCCGAGAGAGCATCGCCCGCGCTGCTTTCGAGTGCACGCGGCTGCTCCACGTTCAAAGGTCGCAATAGCCGGCTACAAAATGCATGTAGAAAGTTCTTGGGAGTCCGTTCTATAGCTAGTTGTCCTCCCCCAACTCGTCAATCTCTTCTAGTAGTGGTAGTACTCCATGGCGTGGTCCATCGACAAGCAGGCGGGAAATTATCGTATACTACTTGATACGTCTCCAACGTATCTATAAATTTTGATTGCTCCATGCTACTTTATCTACTGTTTTGGACTATATTGGGCTTTATTTTCCACTTTTATATTATTTTTGGGACTAACCTATTAACCGGAGGCCCAACCCAAAATTGTTGTTTTTTTGCCTATTTCAGTGTTTCAAAGAAACGGAATATCAAAGGGAGTCCAAACGGAATGAAACCTTCGGGAACGTGATTTTCTCACCGAACGTGATCCAGGAGACTTGGACCCTACTCCAAGAAGTAACGAGGAGGTCACGAGGGTGGGCCCCCCCCTAGGGCGCGCCCCCTACCTCGTGGGCCCCCTGTTGCTCCACCGACGTACTCCTTCCTCCTATATATACCTACATACCCCCGACAAATCAGAGACGGAGCCAAAAACCTAATTCCACCGCCGCAACTTTCTGTATCCACGAGATCCCATCTTGGGGCCTGTTCCGGAGCTCCATCGGAGGGGGCATCTGTTGGGGAACGTAGCAGAAATTCAAAATTTTCCTACGTGTCACCAAGATCTATCTATGGAGAGACTAGCAACGAGGGGAAGGAGAGTGCATCTACATACCCTTGTAGATCGCTAAGCGGAAGCGTTCAAGTGAACGGGGTTGATGGAGTCGTACTCGTCGTGATTCAGATCACCGATGATCCTAGTGCCGAACGGACGACACCTCCGCGTTCAACACACGTACAGCTCGACGATGTCTCCCACGCATTGATCCAGCAAGGAGAGAGGGAGAGGTTGAGGAAGACTCCATCCAGCAGCAGCACAACGGCGTGGTGGTGATGGAGGAGCGTGGCAATCCTGCAGGGCTTCGCCAAGCACCTACGGGAGAGGAGGAGGTGTCACGGGAGGGAGGGAGGCGCCAAGGGCTCAGGTGTGGATGCCCTCCCTCCCCTCCACTATATATAGGGGCAGGGGAGAGGGGGGAGGCGCAGCCTTGCCCCTTCCTCCAAGGAAGGGGTGCGGCTAAGAGGGGGGGAGGAGTCCATCCTCCCCAAGGCACCTCGGAGGTGCCTTCCCCCTTTAGGACTCTCCCCTTTTTCCTATATCTTGGCGCATGGGCCTCTAGGGGCTGGTGCCCTTGGCCCATGTAGGCCAAGGCGCACCCCCTACAGCCCATGTGGCCCCCGGGGCAGGTGGCCCCACCCGGTGGGCCCCCGGGACCCTTCCGGTGGTCCCGGTACAATACCGATGACCCCGAAACTTGTCCCGATGGCCGAAACAGGACTTCCTATATATAAATCTTTACCTCCGGACCATTCCGGAACTCCTCGTGACGTTCGGGATCTCATCCGGGACTCCGAACAACATTCAGTAACCACATACAAACTTCCTTTATAACCCTAGCGTCATCGAACCTTAAGTGTGTAGACCCTACGGGTTCGGGAGACATGTAGTCATGACCGAGATGTTCTCCGGTCAATAACCAACAGCGGGATCTGGATACCCATGTTGGCTCCCATATGTTCCACGATGATCTCATCGGATGAACCACGATGTCAAGGACTCAATCAATCCCGTATACAATTCCCTTTGTCTAGCGGTATGGTACTTGCCCGAGATTCGATCGTCGGTATACCGATACCTTGTTCAATCTCGTTACCGGCAAGTCTCTTTACTCGTTCCGTAACACATCATCCCGTGATCAACCCCTTGGTCACATTGTGCACATTATGATGATGTCCTACCGAGTGGGCCCAGAGATACCTCTCCGTTTACACGGAGTGACAAATCCCAATCTCGATTCGTGCCAACCCAACAGACACTTTCAGAGATACCCGTAGTGTACCTTTATAGCCACCCAGTTACGTTGTGACGTTTGGCACACCCAAAGCACTCCTACGGTATCCGGGAGTTGCACAATCTCATGGTCTAAGGAAATGATACTTGACATTAGAAAAGCTTTAGCATACGAACTACATGATCTTGTGCTAGGCTTAGGATTGGGTCTTGTCCATCACATCATTCTCCTAATGATGTGATCCCGTTATCAACGACATCCAATGTCCATGGTCAGGAAACCGTAACCATCTATTGATTAACGAGCTAGTCAACTAGAGGCTTACTAGGGACATGGTGTTGTCTATGTATCCACACATGTATCTGAGTTTCCTATCAATACAATTCTAGCATGGATAATAAACGATTATCATGAACAAGGAAATATAATAATAATCAATTTATTATTGCCTCTAGGGCATATTTCCAACAGCATCTACCACGGAAGGCTTCTACATCAACACCATAGCCTCTCCGATGAAGTGTGACTAGTTTACTTCGGACCTTCGGGTCCATAGCTAGTAGCTAGATGGCTTCTTCTCTCTTTTTGGATCTCAATACAATGTTCTCCCCCTCTCTTGTGGAGATCTATTTGATGTAATCTTCTATTTGTGGTGTGTTTGTTGAGACCGATGAATTGTGGGTTTATGATCCAGAATATCTATGAATAATATTTGAATCTTCTCTGAATTCTTTTATGTATGATTGAGTTATCTTTGCAAGTCTCTTCGAATTATCTGTTTGGTTTGGCCAACTAGATTGGTAGTTCTTCCAATGGGAGAAGTGTTTAGCTTTGGGTTCAATCTTGCGGTGTCCTTTCCCAGTGATAGCAAGGGCAGCAAGGCACGTATTGTATTATTGCCATCGAGGATAACAAGATGGGTTTTTATCATATTGCATGAATTTATCCCTCTACATCATGTCATCTTGCTTAAGGGTTACTCTGTTTTTAACTTAATACTCTAGATGCATGCTGGATAGCGGTCGATGAGTGGAGTAATAGTAGTAGATGTAGAATCGTTTTGATCTACTTGTCTTGGACGTGATGCCTATATACATGATCATACCTAGATATACTCATAATTATGCTCAATTCTGTCAATTGATCAACAGTAATTTGTTCACCCACCGTAGAATACTTATGCTCTCATCATATCAATCTCTATCACTTTATTATTTGCTTTGCTTTTACTTTGCCTTTTACTTTTCACTTTGCATCTATATATCAAAAATACCAAAAATATTATTTATCATCTCTATCAGATCTCACCCTCGTAAGTGACAGTGAAGGGATTGACAACCCCTAATCGCGTTGGTTGCGAGTAGCTATCGTTTTGTGTAGGTACGAGGGACTTGTGCGTGGTATCCTACTGGATCGATACCTTTGGTTCTCAAAAACTAAGGGAAATACTTAAGCTACTTTACTGCATCATCCTCTCCTCTTCTGGGAAAACTAACGCAGTGCTCAAGAGGTAGCAAGAAGAATTTCTGGCGCTGTTGCCGGGGAGGCTCACACAAGCAAGTCAACCATACCAAGTACCCATCACAATCCCTATCTCTCGCATTACATTATTTGCCTCTCGTTTTCCTCCCCCCCACTTCACCCTTGCCGTTTTATTCGCCCTCTCTTTCCCAATCTTCTCCTCTCTTTCCCGTTTGCCTTCTTCCCTTTGCCTTTTTGTTTGCTTGTGTGTTGGATTACTTGTTGCCATGGCGGAAGATAATACCAAATTGTGTGACTTCTCGAATACCAATAATAATGATTTCCTTAGTACTCCTATTGCTCCTCTTAATAATGATGAGTCTTTGAAATCAATACCGCTTTGCTGAATCTTGTTATGAAAGATCAATTCGCCGTCCTTCCTAGTGAAGATGTCGCTACTCATCTAAACAATTTTGTTGATTTGTGTGATATGCAAAAGAAGAAAGATACGGATAACAATATTGTCAAATTGAAGTTATTTCCGTTTTCACTTAGAGATCGTGCTAAAATTTGGTTTTCGTCTTTGCGTAAAAATAGTATTGATTCTTGGAACAAGTGCAAAGATGCTTTTATCTCTAAGTATTTTCCTCCCGCTAAGATCATCACTCTTAGGAACGATATTATGAATTTTAAACAACTTGATCATGAGCATGTTGCCCATTCTTGGGAAAGAATGAAATTGATGCTTCGCAATTGCCCTACTCATGGTTTGAATTTATGGATGATCATACAAATTTTTTATGTCGGATTGAATTTTGCTTCTAGAAATCTTTTAGATTCGGCCGCGGGAGGCACGTTTATGGAAATTACGTTAGGAGATGCCACAAAATTTCTTGATAATATTATGGCCAATTATTCTCAATAGCACACCGAAAGATCTTCTAGTAAAAAAGTGCATGCTATAAAAGAAATCAATGTTTTGAGTGAAAAGATGGATGAACTTATGAAGATGTTTGCTACTAAAAATACTTCTCTTGATCCCAATGATATGCCTTTGTCTACTTTGATTGAGAATAATAATGAATCTATGGATGTGAATTTCGTTGGTAGGAATAGTTTTGGAAACAACGCGTATAGAGGGAATTTTAATCCTAGGCCTTATCCTAGTAATCCTTCTAATAATTATGGAAATTCCTACAACAACTCTTATGGAAATTTTAATAAGATGCCCTCTGAACTTGAGAGTAGTGTTAAAGAGTTTATGAATTCACAAAAGAATTTTAATGCTTTGCTTGAAGAGAAATTGCTTGAAGTTCATGATTTGGCTAGGAACGTTGATAGAATTTCTCTTGAAATTGATTCCTTAAAGCTTAGATCTATTCCTCCTAAGCACGATACCAATGAGTCCCTCAAAGCCATGAGAATTTCCATTGATGAGTGCAAGGAAAGAACCGCTAGGATGCGTGCTTCCAAAGATGCCTTTATTAAAGCGTGTTCTTCCAATTCCTATGAAAATCAAGATGAAGATCTAAAAGTTATTGATGTGTCCCCTATTAAATCTTTGTTTTGCAATATGAATCTTGATGAAACTGAATATGATCTTCCTTTACCTAGAAGGCGTTCTAAGAATTCAAAGTTTCTAGATCTTGATGATGAAATTGATGAAAGTGGAATTGAAAGAAATAAAAACCTAGATGTTGCTAAACCCACTATTTTGGATCTCAAGGAATTTAATTATGAAAATTGCTCTTTGATTGGTTGTATTTCCTTGTTGCAATCCGTGCTAGATTCTCCTCATGCTTATAGTCAAAATAAGGCCTTTATCTAACACATTGTTGATGCTTTGATGCAATCTTATGAAGAAAAACTTGAGTTGAAAGTTTCTATCCCTAGAAAACTCTATGATGAGTGGGAACCTACTATTAAAATTAAAATTAAAGATTATGAGTTTCATGCTTTGTGCGATTTGGGTGCTAGTGTTTCTACTATTCCCAAAACTTTGTGTGATTTGCTAGATTTCCATGACTTTGATGATTGCTCTCTAAACTTGCATCTTGCGGATTCTACTATTAAAAAGCCTATGGGAAGAATTAATGATATTCTTATTGTTGCAAATAGGAATTATGTGCCCGTAGATTTTATCGTTCTTGATATAGATTGCAATCCTTCATGTCCCATTATTCTTGGTAGACCTTTCCTTAGAATGATTGGTGCAATTATTGATATGAAGGAAGGGAATATTAGATTCCAATTTCCCTTAAAGAAGGGCATGGAACACTTCCCTAGAAAGAAAATAAAATTACCATATGAATCTATCATGAGAGCCACTTATGGATTGCCTACCAAAGATGGCAAAACCTAGATCTATCCTTGCTTTTATGCCTAGCTAGGGGCGTTAAACGATAGCGCTTGTTGGGAGGCAACCCAATTTTATTTTTGTTTTTTTGCTTTTTGTTTATGTTTAGGAATAAATAATCCATCTAGCCTCTGTTTGGATGTGGTTTTATGTTTTAATTAGTGTTTGTGCCAAGTAGAACCTATAGGATAACCTACGATGATAGTTGATTTGATTCTGCTGAAAAACAGAAACTTTGCACGCATGAATATAATTTTGTTAAATCACAGGAACGTGATTTTGCGTTGATTCTTTTTGATGCTGTTCAATAAACAAATTGTCCAGGACTTCCTATTTTTGTAGAAGTTTTAGAGTTTCAGAAGTTTGCATTAGTTACAGATTGCTACAGACTGTTCTGTTTTTGACAGATTCTGTTTTGCGTGTGTTGTTTGCTTATTTTGATGAATCTATGGCTAGTAAAATAGTTTATAATCCATAGAGAAGTTGGAATATAGTAGGTTTAACACCAATATAAATAAATAATGAGTTCATTACAGTACCTTGAAGTAGTCTTTTGTTTTCTTTCACTAACGGAGCTCACGAGATTTCTATTGAGTTTTGTGTTGTGAAGTTTTCAAGTTTTGGGTGAATTCTTTTGATGGATTATGGAACAAGGAGTGGCAAGAGCCTAAGCTTGGGGATGCCCATGGCACCCCCAAGATAATCCAAGTATACCAAAAAGTCAAAGCTTGGGGATGCCCCGGAAGGCATCCCCTCTTTCTTCTACTTCCATCGGTAATTTACTTGGAGCTATATTTTTATTCACCACATGTTATGTGTTTTGCTTGGAGCATCTTGTATCATTTGTGTCTTTGCTTGTTAGTTTACCACAATCATCCTTGTTGTACACACCTTTTGAGAGAGCCATACATGAATTGGAATTTTCTAGAATACTCTATGTGCTTCACTTATATCTTTTGAGATTGATAGTTTTGCTCTAGTGCTTCACTTATATCTTTTGAGCGTGATAATTTTTGCTCTAGTACTTCACTTAGATCTTTTAGAACATGGTGGTGGATTTGCTTTAAAGAAACTATTGATCTCTCATGCTTCACTTAGATTATTTTGAGAGTCGTTATTAGCATGGTAATTTGCTTAATGATAATATACTTGGTATTCAAGATATGTGAAACTTTCTTTTGAGTGCGTTGAATACTAAGATAAGTTTGATGCTTGATAATTGTTTTGAGATATGGAGGTGATAATATCAAAGTCATGCTAGTTGAGTAATTTTGAATTTGAGAAAATGCTTGTGTTGAAGTTTGCAAGTCCCGTAGCATGCACGTATGGTTAAAGTTGTGCAACAAATTTGAAACATGAAGTGTACCTGGCTTGTGCATCCTTATGAGTGGCGGTCAGGGACGAGCGAGGGCCTTTTCCTACCAATCTATCCCCCTAGGAGCATGCGCGTAGTACTTGATTTTTGATGACTTCTAAATTTTTGCAATAAGTACATGAGTTCTTTTGACTAATGTTGAGTCCATGGATTATACGCACTCTCACCTTTCCGCCTTTGCTTGCCTCTCTAATACCGCGCACTTTTCGCCGGTATCATACACCCACCATATACCTTCCTCAAAACAGCCACCATATCTACCTATTATGGCATTTCCATAGCCATTCCGAGATATATTGCCATGCAACTTTCCACCGTTCCGTTTATTATGACACGCTCCATCATTGTCATATTGCTTTTTGCATGAACATGTAGTTGAGATTGTATTTGTGGCAAGGCCACCTTCATAATTTGCATACATGTCGCTCTTGATTCATTGCATATCCCGGTACACCGCCGGAGGCATTCATATAGAGTCATATTTTGTTCTAAGTATCGAGTTGTAATTGTTGAGTTGTAAGAAAAATAAAAGTGTGATGATCATCATTATTAGAGCATTGTCCCAGTGAGGAAAGGATGATGGAGACTATGATTCCCCCATAAGTCGGGATGAGACTCCAGACAAAAAAAAGAAAGGACATAAAAAAAAGAGAAAAGGCCCAAATAAAAAAATGAGAGAAAAAGAGAGAAGAGACAATGCTACTATCCTTTTACCACACTTGTGCTTCAAAGTAGCACCATGATCTTCATAATAAGAGAGTCTCATATGTTGTCACTTTCATATACTAGTGGGAATTTTTCATTATAGAACTTGGCTTGTATATTCCAATGATGGGCTTCCTCAAAAGTGCCCTAGGTCTTCGTGAGCAAGCAAGTTGGATGCACACCCACTTAGTTTCTTTTGTTGAGCTTTCATATACTTATAGCTCTAGTGCATCTGTTGCATGGCAATCCCTACTCACTCACATTGATATCTATTGATGGGCATCTCCATAGCCCGTTGATGCGCCTAGTTGATGTGAGACTATCTTGTCCTTTTTGTCTTCTCCACACAATCCCCATCATCATATTCTATTCCACCCATAGTGCTATATCCATGGCTCACGCTCATGTATTGCGTGAAGGTTGAAAAAGTTTGAGATTATTTAAGTATGAAACAATTGCTTGGCTTGTCATCGGGGGTATAGAAGTTGGGAACATCTTTGTGTGACAAAAATGAAGCATAGCCTAACTATATGATTTTGTAGGGATGAACTTTCTTTTGCCATGCTATTTTGAGAAGACATGATTGGTTTGATTAGTATGCTTGAAGTATTATTACTCTTATGTCAATATGAACTTTTGTCTTGAATCTTTCGGATCTGAATATTCATGCGACAATTAAGAAGATTTACATTGAAATTATGCCAAAGTATCACCCCGCATCAAAAATTCTTTTTATAATTTACCTACTCGAGGACGAGCAGGAATTAAGCTTGGGGATGCTTGATACGTCTCCAACGTATCTATAATTTTTGATTGCTCCATGCTACTTTATCTACTGTTTTGGACTATATTGGGCTTTATTTTCCACTTTTATATTATTTTTGGGACTAACCTATTAACCGGAGGCCCAGCCCAAAATTGCTGTTTTTTGCCTATTTCAGTGTTTCGAAGAAACGGAATATCAAATGGAGTCCAAACGGAATGAAACCTTCAGGAACGTGATTTTCTCACCGAACGTGATCCAGGAGACTTGGACCCTACTCCAAGAAGTAACCGAGGAGGTCACGAGGGTGGAGGGCGCGCCCCCCTAGGGCGCGCCCCCTACCTCGTGGGCCCCCTGTTGCTCCACCGACGTACTCCTTCCTCCTATATATACCTACGTACCCCCGACAGATCAGAGACGGAGCCAAAAACCTAATTCCACCGCCGCAACTTTCTGTATCCACGAGATCCCATCTTGGGGCCTGTTCCGGAGCTCCGTCGGAGGGGGCATCTACCATGGAAGGCTTCTACATCAACACCATAACCTCTCTGATGAAGTGTGAGTAGTTTACTTCAGACCTTCGGGTCCATAGCTAGTAGCTAGATGGCTTCTTCTCTCTTTTTGGATCTCAATACAATGTTCTCCCCCTCTCTTGTGGAGATCTATTTGATGTAATCTTCTTTTTGCGGTGTTTGTTGAGACCGATGAATTGTGGGTTTATGATCCAGAATATCTATGAATAATATTTGAATCTTCTCTGAATTCTTTTATGTATGATTGAGTTATCTTTGCAAGTGTCTTCTAATTATCCGTTTGGTTTGGCCAACTAGATTGGTAGTTCTTGCAATGGGAGAAGTGTTTAGCTTTGGGTTCAATCTTGCGGTGTCCTTTCCCAGAGACAGCAGGGGCAGCAAGGCACGTATTGTATTGTTGCCATCGAGGATAACAAGATGGGGTTTTTTATCATATTGCATGAATTTATCCCTCTACATCATGTCATCTTGCTTAAGGCGTTACTCTGTTTTTAACTTAATACTCTAGATGCATGCTGGATAGCGGTCGATGAGTGGAGTAATAGTAGTAGATGCAGAATCGTTTCGATCTACTTGTCTTGGACGTGATGCTTATATACATTATCATACCTAGATATACCCATAATTATGCTCAATTTTGTCAATTGCTCAACAGTAATTTGTTCACCCACTGTAGAATACTTATGCTCTTGAGAGAAGCCACTAGTGAAACCTATGGCCCCCGGGTCTATTATCATCATATCAATCTCTATCACTTTATTATTTTCTTTGCTTTTACTTTGCCTTTTACTTTTCACTTTGCATCTATATATCAAAAATACCAAAAATATTATTTATCATCTCTATTAGATCTCACCCTCGTAAGTGACCGTGAAGGGATTGACAACCCCTAATCGCGTTGGTTGCGAGTAGCTATCGTTTTGTGTAGGTACGAGGGACTTGTGCGTGGTCTCCTACTGGATTGATACCTTGGTTCTCAAAAACTGAGGGAAATACTTACGCTACTTTACTGCATCATCCTCTCCTCTTCGGGGAAAACCAACGCAGTGCTCAAGAGGTAGCACTACTCGGTTTGCGATGAGTGGCATGCTGAGCGATTGTGTGGGGTCGAGCTGTGGAGGAGGGTCAGACACGAACACGACAGACGTGATTTAAACGTTGGTTTTGCTCGATGGCGCGATCCAATGAAACGAAACATTTTTGATGGCGCGATCCATTTATTCTCTCCAGAAAAACGGAAACTTTCCACTCCATTTTCATTCCTATTCCAAGGTTGCCCCGTTACAACATTCCATAAAATACAAAGGAAAACTAACACGCATGCTGATGCATCTCAATGATTCACAGATCATAGCCAATATTTACTTCACAACTAAAGAAAAAAGTTGTGAGAGCGTGTACGAAAGAAAAACTACTGATGGGGTCACTATGACTTAAACCCTAAACCCAAAACATCATTTAATTTCCTGGCCAGGTAGAACCTGTCGAAGGAAAGACAGATGGCACCCTTGGATCATACGATGCTTTTGTGCAGTTCCACTAAAATCGACCTGAGCATCCCTGATGGCAAATATATTGAAGAATTGTGATTAGAATAATAGTACTGGCACTAGTTCATGAGACATAAACTCATCACAAGTAGAAGCCAGTAGAAGTAGAGAAAGATCGACATGGAGATGGAGCTACGGCAGTGGAGCAAGCCGGCTCCAAAAGGAAGATGGACTATACCTGGGACATCGGGCTGTAGCTAGAAGGGCGGTTGGGACGCGACATCAGCCCATACCGCGGTGACCCCCGATTGGGACGCACCGACTGTGGGTTTTCTCCCTCGCTGATGTCGACCGCGTCTATGCAGAACATTGTTCCCTTCCCCCAGCCGCGGGATTAGGCCAGTCGTTCTATGCTTGTGAAGAGAGCAACCTAAGCAAGCAGGCTTGTAGCTTAGGCTCCTACTAGTGTATATATAGTGGTTTTGTTTTTCTCTCCATATCAACCATTTTATATTGCGTACGTGTCATTCAAGAGTGAAATGATGGTTGCTTCTTCCGACTAACTTACTGTGTGATTTGACTACTCGTTAGTGGCCCCTACACGTACTCCCCCTACGTGTATGCAATAGTCACACGTACACATGGACGCAAAAACGCGCGCGACGCCCTAATGCATGCATGTCCGAGCACACGACGGAACACACACGGTCACGCTCAAGTGCTCAACCTACACGTGCATGCACACACATACTCAGTCTGGGTGAGCTAGTGACCGTATAAACACCGGAATATATATATATATATATATATATATATATATATTGAGCGCAATGAGCGTATTATGAAGTCCACTGACCGTATTTTTACAAATATACAGTGACAGACAGTGTATTTATCTCGTTTGAAATTAAGCCATATTAACCGGAGAGGAGGCAGTATGGACTAGCATTACTTTGCTGTGTCCCGTCAACTTGTCGAATGAGGAGAAGGTTGCAGGACGGGAGAAGCTTGCGCGCGGTGGCTCACATGACAAGGAGAAACTTTTGACTAATGCAAGCTCTCCCTCGCTCAGGCGGTGGACGTGCAATAGTTAATTCGGTGTCAGATTGCCAGAAGCATACACTATACTACTAGTGCTATTATTGTTCGACTTCCCGAATAGGCGAACAGCCAAGCGCAAAGTTTACTAGTACTACTACTACTACTATAGTCTATAAAGGTACGTACTATACTAGTACTAGGAACCGGATGGAGGAGCGTCTGCACTCTTATTATAATTTTAAAATGTGATAAAGCAATCTTCAACACATTTGGTTCTCTTCGAGGGTTCTCGCATGTGATAATGGAAGTTGATTGCATGGAACACTCGCCACAATTCTCGCTTAATTCTGGCTCATATCCTGTTACAAATAGTAGCGCTCGATAATATTTCCTCTTTTTTTGTTATTCAGCATGTAAACAGGTCAGCAAACCTTGCGGCGCATCTTCGTGCGAACCGTGCTTGCTGCACTTTGAATGTGGCCGAGAGCTGGCTTGATGAAACACCTCGCTTCCTACTTCTTTTTTTGCGGGGTACCTCGCTTCCTAGTGACCAGTGTCTTGGCTGATCGTCCTAAGAATGCTTATATACGAATAAAGCTCTCTCATTTACCCGCAAAAAAGATTAAGCCATATTAACCGGAAAGGAGGGAGTATGGACTAGCACTATTTTTTGGTGTGTCTCGTCAACTCGTAGAACGAGGAGAAGCTTGCAGGACAAGGTGAAGCTCGCTTACGCCTTTTGACTAATGCAACCTACCCTCGGTGGACATGCATCAGTCCATTCAGTGTCAGATTGTCAGAGGCATACACTGTAGTACCCAACATGCGGAGTACCATCATTGTTCGACTTCACGAAGAGGCGAAGAGCCAAGCGCAGTAGTACGAGTAGTACTACTACTAGAACCGCATGGTGGAGCGTCTGTACTCTTATTTTTTATCTCTGATAAAGTACACGTTTACTCCGGAGAAGGGCGGAAAATGGTAGCCCAACATGCAACGAATGATATCGATCAACCAACCATGCTCGAATATATCTTGGCCTCCGTGCGAGCCCGTCTGTGTGTTCTCGCTCCTCGTCTCTCTCAAGGAATAGCGGGTTGGCTCTTTGCCGTCAATTGAGATCAGTTTGCTCACACTCCTGTCCCACATGTCAGTGATATGCCAAGAGGAGGTGCGTTGACCAACTGGCCATACACATACTTGGTTTTGCACCTTCATACTCCTCCTCCTCCGTCATAGTTTATAGGGCGCGCTTCATTATGATGCATTTCTCTCAATGCATTTCCACCACCATAGAAACTTTAGAGCGTTTGATTTAATGCTCAATTAATTAGGGCGTGGTAACCGTAATCAAGTCCACAATTTTCTCTCCATGTACTCTGTACTACTACGGAGTGGAGTAAGTGCATGCATGTGTGTACCCGGGGTGGAAGCACTGCATGCATGTGTGTACGCATTATTCCCTCTAGTAATAGATGTCGTGCTATTAGGCTAGTCATAGTGGGAGTAACATAAATAGTAACATAGACGCCACATAAGCAAAAAAGATGACGTGTCATGTAATTAAAGAGGAGAGAGAGACAAATAGAGTAACATAATATGTTACCATCACATAGGGGTTTCCAATACAAAATGAGTCTACAAAGCAATAAATGAATATATGCATGTTACTACACCTATGACACTTCCCACTATGAAGATGGTGACATGGACTAGTAACATATGTATGTTACTAGTCTAAGTTACTCCTCACTATGACTAGCCTAACTACCAATGCTATTTTTCACGCCGATCGCTGGTCGCCTTGGTCCCACAGATTTCATTTTTTTTGAAGCACGTTGTATAAATAGTGACGGATGGAGTAGTATGAGGGGATTCAAAGAAGAGCGTATTGATGGTTGCTTCTTCAGAGAAACTTACAGTGGGAAAGGTGGGGCTTATGATTTGACTGCTCATTACTCACTATTAATGTGGCGCAACGACCGAGCTGAGTCTCCCATGCGGTTGTGCACTACCCCCTCGGTTCTTAAATATACTCCGGAGTATTTGTCTTTCTAGAGATTTCAACGAGTGACTACTCAAATATTTGTCTTTTTAGAGATTTCAAATGGACTGGCACATACAGATGTATATAGACATATTTTAGAGTGTAGATTCACTCATTTTGCTCCATATGTAGTCACTTGTTGAAATCTCTAGAAAGACGAATAGAATATTTAGTAACGGAGGGAGTACACATATGAAGCAAAATGAGTGAATCTACACTCTAAAATATGCCCATTTGAAATTTGTAAAAAGACAAATATTTAGGAACGAAGGAGTATCATTTTGTGCATGGCACATGGACCCGGATGATGAAGAGGCTTCTGGCAATGCTATCAAGCTTCCACCATTTGTTTACATAATTGTCGTACTATACAAATAATTTTCGAGCGAGATGAAATTGTACAATGGTGTGAGCTTTCAGCTTTTGTTTTGCGTGTCTTGCCATCGATCCTCTTTCGGAAACAATAAAAAAACTAACTTCCTTGCTAATGCATGTCAATTATTAGCAGATCAGAGCTAATAATTACATCACAACTGAAGACAGAGTTGTGAGAAGGTGTTAAATTAAAATTGATCCATGCTTTCATTGGCAGCAACGTCCCCCCGTCTCTGTCTAAATCAACAAGGCATGTTGGGGAAAAAAGTAGCTGTGTGGAGCATGCAACATTCCGATCATTTTGTGCAGTTCCACTAAAATAGAGTTGAGCGTCCCTGTTCCAAAGATATTAAGTGTGATTACGATAATAGAGGACTGCTGATGAAACAATAAACACACAAATAGAAGCCGGTCACCTTTGCAGTCTCTCTTAAGATTAACTAGTTGGAGAAGATTAGGCTCGGAGTTGGATGAGGAGGATAGAGCAAAACCAATCTCCCTTTGTGCAGTCGCACTGAAATGTAGAGACGTTGCCCGTGTGACATTTTAGTGCAACTGCACAAAACACTCTTAAGAAAAAAGTGATTTGTGCAGTTCACCAAAAGGTTGCAATAGCAACAAGGTGAAATGGATAGCCCTGTTTGCAAAAAAGAGGTAGAAAGGAAACAATTACTGGACAATAACAGTTGATGACACATGCGACGACAAAAAAGAAGCATATTCCTTATCCTAAGGGAAGATAACAACATGGTTGTGTTTGTCTAAAACGGTGTGAGGACGAGAATGCAATATGGAAAGTACGCCGAACGAGCTACGTTTTGGGCAAAGAACTATGGAAGATCCACATGCAGTGACGTGGGAAGACGGGCAGTGGATCAAGGCCAGAGGGGATACCTGGAGGTCGTCGGGATGTAACTAGGTGAGCTGCGGCGGGCGGAATCTGCGAGCAGGTGGCGTAGGCCCTACCGTGCCAGAGCTTGGTCAGAGAGAACGACGTGTACCGCGGATCGGGATGTGCTGCCTCAGCGCCGTCGAACGGAGAAATGATGCACTTCCTTCCTTTCCCCCGGCGGATGGGATGTGGCCGGATCAGTGACCAACGGTGAGAGAGAGAGAGAGAGAGAGGCCACCGCACTCCCTTTCCCTCGGCGGACGGGATGCGGCCGGATCAGTGACCAACGATGAGAGAGAGAGAGAGAGGCCATCGCAGCCTTGTGTGAGATACTCTGAAGAGCGACAAACCAGGCAGGCAGGCTCCATTGTATATAGTGAGCGGACTACCTTTTTCTCCATAAAAATCATTTTATATTCTGTGTACGTGCCATTGAGCACTATAACTTTATTTAAAAATAACGCGGCAACACGTCAAGTCGAACTTTGTTTCATGCACGCGTGGTACACGACCTCCCTAGGTAAACAATCGCTACAGGCGTTCAAATTTGCACATGGGCTGTGATGACCCACAAGTATGGGGGATCTATCGTAGTCCTTTTGATAAGTAAGAGTGTCGAACCCAACGAGGAGCAGAAGGAAATGATAAGCGGTTTTAAGTAAGGTTTTCTCTGCAAGCACTGAAATAGTAGGTGATAGATAGTTTTGTGATAAGATAAATAGTAACGAGCAAAAGTAAATAAAGTAAATAAAGTGCAGCAAGGTGGCCCAATCCTTTATGTAGCAAAGGATAAGCCTGGACAAATTCTAATAATAAGGAAGGAGCTCCCTGATACCTCTCCAACATATCTACTTTTCCAAACACTTTTGCCCTTGTTTTGGACTCTAACTTGCATAATTTGAATGAAACTAACCCGGACTGACATTGTTTTCAGCAGAACTACCATGATGTTGTTTTATGTGTAGAAAACAAAAGTTCTCGGAATGTCCTGGAAATCCACGGAGGCACTTTTCAGAATTAATAAGAATTTTTGGCGAAAGAATGAAGGCCAGGGGGGCACGGGCTATCCACGAGACAGGGGGGCGCCCCCCCTAGGGGCACACCCTCCTATCTCGTGGGCCCCCCGGACCTCCTCCGACCTCAACTCCAACTCCATATATACCATCTCGGGGAGAAAAAATGAAGGAAAAAGTTTCATCGCGTTCCACGACACGGAGCCGCCGCCAAGCCCTAATCTCTCTCGGGAGGGCTGATCTGGAGTCCGTTCGGGGCTCCGGGGAGGGGGATTCGTCGCTGTCGTCATCATCAACCATCCTCCATCACCAATTTCATGATTCTCACCGCCGTGCGTGAGTAATTCCATCGTAGGCTTGCTGGACGGTGATGGGTTGGATGAGATTTACGATGTAATCAAGTTAGTTTTGTTAGGGTTTGATCCCTAGTATCCACTATGTTCTGAGATTGATGTTGCTATGACTTTGCTATGCTTAATGCTTGTCACTAGGGCCCGAGTGCCATGATTTCAGATCTGAACCTATTACGTTTTCATGAATGTATGTGTGTTCTTGATCCTATCTTGCAAGTCTATAGTCACCTATTATGTGTTATGATCCGACAACCCCGAAGTGACAATAATCGGGATACTTCTCGGTGATGACCATAGTTTGAGGAGTTCATGTATTCACCATGTGTTAATGCTTTGGTCCGGTTCTCTATTAAAAGGAGGCATTAATATCCCTTAGTTTTCACTAGGACCCCGCTGCCACAGGAGGGTAGGACAAAAGATGTCATGCAAGTTCTTTTACATAAGCACGTATGACTATTTACGGAATACATGCCTACATTACATTGATGAATTGGAGCTAGTTCTGTGTCACCCTATGTTATAACTATTGAATGAGGAATCGCATCCGGTAGAATTATCCATCACTGATCCATTGCCTACTAGCTTTGCACATATTGTTCTTCGCTTATTTACTTTTCTGTTGCTACTGTTACAACTACTACAAAAGCCCAAAAACATTTACCTTTTCTGTTGCTACTGTTACCATTACTATCATACCACTCTTGCTACTAAATACCTTGCTGCAGATACTAAGTTATCCAAGTGTGGTTCAATTGACAACTCAACTGCTAATACTCAAGAATATTCTTTGGCTCCCCTTGTGTCGAATCAATAAATTTGGGTTGTACTTCACCCTCGAAAGCTGTTGCGATCCCCTACACTTGTGGGTTATTAAGACTAATTTCTGGCGCTATTGCCGGGGAGCATAGCTCTATTCTCTCAGTCACTTGGGATTTATATTTGTTGATCACTATGAAGAACTTGAAAGACGCTAAGACCAAGATTTATCCCTCAACTACGAGGGGAGGTAAGGAACTGCCATCTAGCTCTGCACTAGATTCTCCTTCCGTTATTAGTAGGCTTGCGACACCTAAACCTGCTACTGCTATGAATTTTGATATGTCACATGTTGTCCATGATGCCACTTCTGCTTTGCATGATACTTATGATGAATCTACTTCTGTGCGTGATACTACTTCGCCATTAGGTGAATTTCTAGATGAACAACTTGCTAGAGTTAGGGGGAATGAAAATATTGAAGATGCTATTGATGATAGTGATGATGAACGTTCCCCCAATGATTATGTTTTACCTGTTGTTCCTAAGGGTTATGTTATGAACAAAGAAGCTGTTGAAGCTATTCTTGCTTGCAATGATAGATCTGATCTTAAGAAATTATTAGCTAAATGGAAGCAGCAGTATCTTAATGCTAGAATGAAACCCGATCCTACTTTTCTACTTCACCTATCTGTGTTACTGATAAGGATTATGAATTCTCTGTTGATCCTGATATTATTACTTTAGTTGAATCTGATCCTTTTTATGGCCTTGAATCTAAAACTTTTGTGGCACATCTTACCAAGTTGAATGATATAGCCACTCTATTTACTCATGATGAGAAGTCTCGTTATTTATATATCCTTAAGATATTTCCATTCTCATTAAAGGGTGATGCTAAGACTTGGTATAATTCTCTTGCTCCTGGTTGTGTGCGTAGTCCCCAGGATATGATTTATTACTTCTCTGCTAAAGATTTCCCTGCTCATAAGAAACAAGCTGCCTTGCGAGAAATATATAATTTTGTGCAAATCAAAGAAGAGAGTCTCCCACAAGCTTGGGTAGGCTTCTCCGGTTACTTTATGCTTTGCCTGATCATTCTCTTAAGAAAAATGAAATACTTGATATCTTTTATAATGGACTAGCCGATGCTTCCAAGGACCACTTGGATAGTTGTGTTGGTTGTGTTTTCAGGGAAAGAACAGTCGACGAAGCTGAAATACTATTGAATAATATGTTGACTAATGAAAATAATTTGACTCTTCCTGAGCCAGTTCCTGAAGTAATTCCTGAACCAATTGAGACAACTCCTGAGCTTATTCCTAAACCCACTCCGAAGAAGAGAGGTGTTTTATTTCTCAGTCCCGAAGATATGCAAGAGGCAAAGAAATCAATGAAAGAGAAAGGTATTAAAGCTGAAGACGTTAAAAATTTACCTCCTATTGAAGAAATACATGGTCTTAATATACCGCCTGTTGAAGAATCACATCGTCTTGATAACTCAACATAGGTAGTGAAGGTAAATTCTCTCTATAGATATGATACAGATGAAAGCACATCTATTAAATTTCAAAGTCCATGCTTAGATGAATTTGATGAGTTCATGAATAGACAAGCAAATTTCAATGATTATGTTGGTAGACAATTGAAGAATAATGCTTATATGATAGGACGCTTGAATGATTATATAGCTAGAGTTAAAGGTGAACTTAAACTCACTAGTAAACATGCTTCTATGGTTGCTACCCAAGCTGAACAAGTACTTAAAGCTGAACAATTGGACACTTCCTGAACCAACTCCTAAGTCAACTCCGAAGAAAAGAACTGTTCTATTTCTCAGTCCTGAAGATATACAAGAGGCAAAGAAATCTATGAAAGAAAAGGGTATTTAAGCTGAAGATGTTAATAATTTACCACCTATTGAAGAAATACATGGTCTTAATATACCGCCTGAAGAACTACATTGTCTTGATAACCCGACACAGGTAGTAAAGGTAAATTCTCTCTATAGATATGACAAAGTTGAAATACCCTGTACTAAATTTCATAGCCCTTGCTTAGATGAATTTGATGACTTTATGGCTAGACAAGAAAGTTTTAATGCTTATGTTGGTAGAGAGTTAAAGAATAATGCTTTCGAGATATGACGCGTAGGTGATAATCTGGCTAGAGTTAAAGATGAACTTCACCGCGTTAGCAAATATGCTTCTATGGTTGCTACTCAAGCTGAGCAAGTACTCAAAGCTCAAAATGATTTGCTTGATGAATTGAATAATAAAAATGACTTTGCTGTTAGAGTGGCTACTAGAATTGGTAGAATGACTCAGGAACCTTTGTATCCTGAAGGCCACCCTAAGAGAATCGAGCAAGATTCTCAAAGAAATAATCTAGATTTTCCTAGTTCTTCTAAGAATAAGAAGAAAAAGAAGAATGATAGGACTTTGCAAACTTCTAGTGAACCTAATGTTGAAACACCTGAGAATCCAAATGATATTTCTATTTCTGATGCTGAAATGCAATCAGGTGATGAACATGAACCTAGTGATAATGTTAATGATAATGTTCATGTTGATGCTCAACCTAGCAAAGATAATGATGTAGAGATTGAACCTGCTGTTGATCTTGATAACCCACAATCAAAGAATCTATGTTATGATAAGAGAGATTTTTTTGCTAGGAAGCACGGTAAAGAAAGAGAACCATGGGTTCAGAAACCCATGCCCTTTCCTCCTAAACCATCCAAGTCAAAGCATGATGACGATTTTGAGCGCTTTCCTGTAATGATTAGACCTATTTTCTTACGTATGCGCTTAACTGATATGCTTAAAGCAAATCCTTATGCTAAGTATATGAAGGATATCATTACAAATAAAAGAAAGATACCGGAAGCTGAAATTTCCACCATGCTTGCTAATTACACTTTTAAGGGTGGAATACCAAAGAAACTTGGAGATCCGAGTGTTCCAACTATACCATGCTCTATTAAAAGAAATTATGTTAGAACTGCTTTATGTGATCTTGGAGCCGGTGTTAGTGTTATGCCTCTCTATTTATATCATAGACTTGAATTGAATAAGTTAACACCTACTGAAATATCTTTGCAAATGGCTGATAAATCAACTGCTATACCTGTATGCATTTGTGAGGACGTGTCTGTTGTGGTTGCAAATGTCACTATCTTAACGGACTTTGTTATTCTTGATATTCCCGAGGACGATAGTATGTCTATTATCCTTGGTAGACCTTTTCTTAATACTGTAGGGGCTGTTATTGATTGCGACAAAGGCAATGTCACTTTTCATGTTAATGGCAATGAGCATACGGTACACTTTCCGAGGAAACAATCTCAAGTTCATAGCATCAATTCTATTGAAAAAGTTCCAACTATCATTTTTGGAGGTTTTGAATTTCCTCTCCCTACTGTCAAGAAAAAGTATGATATTCTTATTGTTGGGGATTTTCATATCCCCGTTGAGGTAACTTAGTGTTATTCGAAATTTCTCCGGTTCCGTGTTATTCGGAATGAGTTTGTTAACAAGACTTGATCAACCTTGTTAGCGGATTCATTTTGATGATCACTAGATGGATGAAACTAGAAGGCACAACCTTCTGTACCCTCCTTTTACTTTCTATTATTTAGAATAAATAAAGAAAAAATAGTATTATCTGTCTGTTTCGGATTTATCCGTGCAATAAAAAAATAGTCCGAAAATAAAAGTGCTCCAAATGCCCTGCAAATTTAGTATGATTTTTTCTGGAATATTTGGGGATTTTAGGCACTGAAAACACCGCAGGAGGGCCAAGCACCAGGCCACGAGACAGGAGGGTGGGCCCCCCTATAGGGCGCGCCCCCTATCTCGTGGGCCCCTGGTGGCTCCCCTCCACTCATGCCAGCACCCACACACTCCATCTTCTACCCAAAAAAATCCCCATCCAGTTCATGCCCGAGTTCTAGCTCGTTTTGCTGCAATTTTCGATCTCTTAGCTCAAAGCTCCATTCTCAAAACTGCTTTGGGAGATTGTTGCTTGGTATGTGACTCCTCCATTGGTCCAATTAGTTTTTGTTCTAGTGCTTTATTCATTGCAAATCCTTGCTGCCTTGGTGACCCTGTTCTTGAGCTTGCATGTTAAATTTTTGAGGCCCCAAGCAATTCCAATGCATGATATAGGCTCTAGGCACTTGTAGGAGTAGTTGCTATCAATCTTGTTTAGTTTTATGCACTTTCATTTTGAAGTTACTAAAATTTCAGAAATTTTCAGAACAAGAAATATGCTTAGAAGAATGTACCAAGGAGGTTCCTCGGCAAAGAAAGGGCCAAGAATTGCTATACGTGAACAAGATATTAATTTGCCAAGGGATGCATATGTACGGGCTTGTGAGTGGCCATCCGATGATTTTATGGTCGAAGCAGGCTTCAAGGAGGAATTTGACGCGTATGTGCGTAATGCCGAGCTGGAGGACTTCTTACAAGATAAGTGTCCTCAATATTATCAATTGACTGATTCCTTTGTGTGAAGGTTCGAATATATTTCTTCACGTAATTCTCCTAGTGTTATGTTTGATATTTATGATACATCTTATACAATGGATTTAGAGGATTTTACAACTACTTGCAAACTCCCGCAGTGGGGTAATATCAATGATCCTCGCAAATCTGAATTTAGAGATTTTCTTGCTAGTATTACTATGGGAGAATCTAGGGATGTAGCACGAGCTACCATAGGGAGCATTCATTTTCCTGCTATACATTACTTTGCTCTCTTTATTGGTAAATGCATTAACGGTAAGGACGAAGTAAGTCACTTGTGTGCTCCTGATCTTTGTGTCCTCAAGAGTGTCGTGTCTGGTTACAGAGGTTATAACTTGGGGGAAATAGTTGCACGTAGGTTGCATAATAATAGTAAAAAGGGAAATTTCTTTGGAGGAATTTATGCAACCCGTGTGGCAAATTTTCTTAATATAGCTCCACGAGAGGGGGATATGATTGTACCTCCTGTTTATCTAGATAAAGAAGCTATGTTTGATCATCAATTTCTTGAGAGGAATGAACAATTCCTCCATTATCGACTAATCTATGATAGACGCAACATCGTCCCTGTTACTCTTCCTGCTCCCTACCTTTTTGATTATCAGGCAAGAGGAAGACATGTTATCACCAGGGAAGAAGCCACTGAATATGAGAGGGGAATGGAGGCAGCTCGCCAACACGCTGTAGCTCAAGAGGCGGTTGCCTCTGCATCTCAGTACAATCCCGGTTTCACTTATGGATATCAGCCAGGCGGTCCTTGGTATTAAACCAACTTAGGCCAAAAGCCTAAGCTTGGGGGAGTACGTATTTCTCACCGATTTACATTCATGTTCACACACTAGTCGTCGGTGCTCATACACTTTCATTGTATTATCCATGTTAGTTTTAAATTTCTTTTTCTAGTTTTCTTCTTGTGTGTTTGTTAAACCTTAAGAAAAACTAAAAAAATTAGTTAGTTTAATTTCCTTGCTTGTAGTAGAAATTAAAATGAAAATCCAAAAAGATTTCTAGTTCTTCTTTTACTTGTTGGGACCTTTCCCGTGTAAATAGTTTTATTTTATTTTCTTTCTTCTGGGGGTCGAGAAGACCATATTGAAAATGCTTAGTGGCTCTCATATGCATGATTGATTATTTATATTTAGAGCCCATATTACTTGTCTTCTCTCTTGAGTTGAATGCTTGCAGATTCCAGCTTAGTCCAATGCACGTGCACTCTTATTATTATACACATCGTTCGGTCGTGCAAGTGAAGGGCAATAATGATGATTTATGATGGACTTATTGGGATGAGAAAAGCTGGTATGAACTCGACCTCTCTTGTTTTTGTAAATATGATGATTCATCGTTCCTGAGTCAGCTATTATGAAGTAAACATATTTGCAGTGACATTTAGAGATTATAGTTGCTTGTGCCATGCTTGATTAGCTATGAGTTATAATGGTTTACCTTGCGTGCCAACATGCTATTAGAATGATTATGATGTGATATGATGGGATGGTATCCTCCTTTGAATGAATTGAGTGACTCGACTTGGCACATGTTCACGCATGTAGTTGAAATCAAATCAACATAGCCTTCATGATATTTATGTTCATGGTGGATTATATCCTACTCATGCTTGTATCCGGTGTGAATTAATTTTAATGCATGCTTATGACTGTTGCCGCTCTCTCAGTTGGTCGCTTCCCAGTTTTTTGCTAGCCTTCACCTGTACTAAGCGGGAATACTGCTTGTGCATCCAAACTCCTTAAACCCCAAAGTTGTTCCATATGAGTCCACTATACCTTCCTATATGCGGTATCTACCTGCCGTTCCAAGTAAATTTGTATGTGCCAAACTCCAAACCTTCAAATGAAATTCTGTTTTGTATGCTCGAGCAGCTCATGTTTCAACTAGGGCTGCCTATATCTTCCATGCTAGGTGGGTTATTCTCAGAGGAGTGGACTCCGCTCCTCATTCACGAGAAAGGGCCGGTAACCGGGATGCCCAGTCCCATGATCCAAAAAGATCAAAGCAAATCAAAATAATTAAACAAAACTCCCCCAGGGCTGTTGTATGTTGGAGGCACTCGTTGTTTCGAGCAAGCCATGGATTGATGCTTGTTGGTGGTTGGGGGAGTATAAACCTTTACCATTCTGTTTGGGAACTGCCTATAATGCATGTAGTATGGAAGATACAGCCATCTCATAGTTGTTGCGTTGACAGCGAAAGTATGCCGCTCAAAATGTTATTCAATCTCTATTTTAAAATCGAGCTCTGGCACCTCTACAAATCCCTGCTTCCCTCTGCGAAGGGCCTATCTATTTACTTTTATGTTGAGTCATCACCCTTCTTATTAAAAGCACCCGCTGGAGAGCACACTGTCATTTGCATTCATTATTATTGGTTTATATTGGGTATGACTTGACTGGATCTCTTTTACCATGAATTACAATGTTTAGTCAGTCCTTGATCTTTAAAGGTGCTCTGCATTTATGTTTTGCGGTCTCAGAAAGGGCTAGCGAGATACCATTTTGTTATATCATGTTATGATTATTTTGAGAAAGTGTTGTCATCCGAGTTTTATTATTATGGCTCGCTAGCTGATTATGCTATTGATATGAGTAATTGTGAGACCTATGTGTTATTGTGAGTATGGTTAGTTCATAATATTTGCTGAAACTTGAATGCTGGCTTTTCATGTTTACAACAACAAGAGCAAACAGAGTTTGTAAAAGTTTTTCTTTATCACTTTCAGTTTGTCAACTAAATTGCTTGAGGACAAGCAAAGGTTTAAGCCTGCGGGAGTTGATACGTCTCCAACGTATCTACTTTTCCAAACACTTTTGCCCTTGTTTTGGACTCTAACTTGCATGATTTGAATGAAACTAACCCGGACTGACGTTGTTTTCAGCAGAACTACCATGATGTTGTTTTATGTGTAGAAAAGAAAATTTCTCGGAATGTCCTGGAAATCCACGGAGGCACTTTTCAGAATTAATAAGAATTTTTGGCGAAAGAATGAAGGCCAGGGGGCCCTCGGGCTGTCCACGATACAGGGGGCGCCCCCCTAGGGGCGCGCCCTCCTATCTCGTGGGCCCCCGGGACCTCCTCCGACCTCAACTCCAACTCCATATATACCATCTCGGGGAGAAAAAAATGAAGAAAAAAGTTTCATCACGTTTCACGACACGGAGCCGCCGCCAAGCCCTAATCTCTCTCGGGAGGGCTGATCTGGAGTCCGTTTGGGGCTCCGGAGAGGGGGATTCGTCACTGTCGTCATCATCAACCATCCTCCATCACCAATTTCATGATGCTCACCGCCGTGCGTGAGTAATTCCATCATAGGCTTGCTGGACGGTGATGGGTTGGATGAGATTTACCATGTAATCAAGTTAGTTTTGTTAGGGTTTGATCCCTAGTATCCACTATGTTTTGAGATTGATGTTGCTATGACTTTGCTATGCTTAATTCTTGTCACTAGGGCCCGAGTGCCATGATTTCAGATCTGAACCTATTATGTTTTCATGAATATATGTGTGTTCTTGATCCTATCTTGCAAGTCTATAGTCACCTATTATGTGTTATGATCCGACAACCCCGAAGTGACAATAATCAGGATACTTCTCGGTGATGACCATAGTTTGAGGAGTTCATGTATTCACCATGTGTTAATGCTTTGGTCCGGTTCTCTATTAAAAGGAGGCCTTAATATCCCTTAGTTTCCACTAGGACCCCGCTGCCACGGGAGGGTAGGACAAAAGATGTCATGCAAGTTCTTTTCCATAAGCACGTATGACTATTTACGAAATACATGCCTACATTACATTGATGAATTGGAGCTAGTTCTGTGTCACCCTATGTTATAACTATTGCATGAGGAATCGCATCCGGCATAATTATCCATCACTGATCCATTGCCTACGAGCTTTTCACATATTGTTCTTCGCTTATTTACTTTTCCGTTGCTACTGTGACAACTACTACAAAAACCCCAAAACATTTACCTTTTCTGTTGCTACTGTTACCATTACTATCATACCACTCTTGCTATTAAATACCTTGCTGTAGATACTAAGTTATCCAGGTGTGGTTGAATTGACAACTCAACTGCTAATACTCAAGAATATTCTTTGGCTCCCCTTGTGTCGAATCAATAAATTTGGGTTGTACTTCACCCTCGAAAGTTGTTGCGATCCCCTACACTTGTGGGTTATCACTCCCGAGGACACATTGGGAATTATCGTCAAGCTAGTTTTCATCACGTTCATAAGATTCGCTTTCGGTACTTTGATAATTTGATTTGTGGGTGGACTGGTACTTGAGTACTGCCCTAACTTGGACAAGCATCCCACTTATGATTAACCCCTATTGCAAGCATCCGCAACTACAAAATTGAGTATTAAGGTAAACCTAACCACAACATTAAACATATGGGTCCATATCAACCCCTAACGAAGCAACGCATAAACTAGGGTTTAAGCTTCTGTCACTCTAGCAACCGATCATCTACTTATTACTTCCCCATGACTTCCTCTAGGCCCAAACAATGGTGAAGTGTCATGTAGTCGACGTTCACATGACACCACTAGAGGAAAAGACAACACACATCTCATCAAAATATCAAAAGAATACCAAATTCACATGACTACTAATAGCAAGACTTCACCCATGTCCTCAGGAACAAACGTAACTACTCACAAAGCATATTCATGTTCATAATCAGAGGGGTAATAATATGCATAAAGGATCTGAACATATGATCTTCTACCAAGTAAACCAAATAGCATCAACTACAAGGAGTAATCAACACTACTAGCAACCCACAGGTACCAATTTGTGGTTTTGATACAAGATTGGATACAAGAGATGAACTAGGGTTTTGAGAGGAGATGGTGCTGGTGAAGATGTTGATGGAGATTGACCCCCTCCCGATGAGAGGATCGTTGGTGATGACGTTGGTGATGATTTCCCCCTCCCAGAGGGAAGTATCCCCGGCAGAACAGCTCCGCCAGGGCCCTAGATTGATTCCGCCAAGGTTCCGCCTCGTGGCGGCGGATTTTCGTCCCGTAAGCTTTCCCACGATTTTTTCCAGGGTAAAAGTGATGATATAGCAGAAGATGGACGCCGGAGGCCCACTAGGGGGCCCGGGAGATAGGAGGCCGCGCCCTACAGGGGGGGCGTGCCCCCCTGTCTCCTGGACAGGGTGTGGGGCCCCTGGCCTATTTCTTTCGCTCATAAATTCTTATTAAATCCAAAAGGTTGTTTCGTGGAGTTTCAGGAATTTTGGAGTTGTGTAGAATAGGTTTCCAATGTTTGCTCCTTTTCCAGCCAGAATTCCAGCTGCCGGCATTCCCCCTCTTCATGGTAAACCTTGTAAAATAAGAGAGAATAGCCATAAGTATTGAGATATAATGCGTAATAACAGCCCATAATGCAATAAATATTGATATAAAAGCATGATGCAAAATGGACGTATCAACTCCCCCAAGCTTAGACCTCGCTTGTCCTCAAGCGGAAGCCGAAATTGAAAAATATGTCCACATGTTTTAGAGGTAGAGGTGTCGATAAAAATAAAATACGGACATGAGGGCATCATGCTCATTCTAATAATAGCAACATATATAGATTTTGTCATATGATTTCCTATGCTCAAGTAATAAGCAATTCACAATGTCAAGTATGGTTCAAAAACTTCATTGGGAACTAACAAACTATAATCTCAGTCACTGAAGCAATTGCAATTTATCGTAACATCAGAAAGAGTCAATAATAGAGTTTTTCAACAAGCTCACATACTCAACTATCTCGTAGTCTCCCATAATTGTTAACACTCACGCAATACTTGTGGTTATAGAGTTTCAGCCGGACACTGAGAAAGATAGGGGCTGCTTGTGTTGCCTCCCAACGTATTCACCTTTAGGTGATGTCAACAATAATAGCCTATGCCAACTTACATCCAATTGGATATATGTATCATGATCTTTCAAACAGGAAGAGCTTGCCAAAGGATAAAATGAAAAAGGGAAAGGTGAGGATCACCTTGACTCAAGCATAAAGTAAAAACATAAAGCAAAAGATAGGCCCTTCGCAGAGGGAAGCAGAGGTTGTCATGCGCGTTTAGGGTTGATGCATAAAATCTTAGTGCAAAAGAACGTCACTTTATATTGCCCCTTGTATGTGGACCTTTATTATGCAGTCTGTCGCTTTTATTACTTCCACAACAAGTTCGTACAAAGCTTATTTTCTCTGCACTAGTAAGTCATACATATTTAGAGAGCAATTTTTATTGCTTCCACCGATGACAACTTACTTGAAGGATCTTACTCAATCCATAGGTAGGTATGGTGGACTCTCATGGAAAAACTGGGTTTGAGGAAATTTGGAAGCACAAGTAGTATCTCTACTTGGTGCAAGGAATTTGGCTAGCATGAGGGGGAAAGGCAAGCTCAACATGTTTGGAAGGTCAATGACACTATAATTTAACTCAGATGTTGGAAAACATAAACCATTACGTTGTCTTCCTTGTCCAACGTCAACTCTTTTAGCATGTCATACTTAATGAGTGCTTCACAATCATAAAAGATATCCAAGATAATATATTTATATGTGAACCCCTATTTCCTTATCACTTCCTATTAATTGCAACAATGACCAAGGCTACGTTCATCAACTCTCAACAATTTTTATGCCTCATACTTTCTATGTGTGAAGTTATCACTATCCATAAGATCAATATGAACTCTTTTGTTCTTTCTACTTTCTCAAGATCATAGCAACAAAGCAAAGCCCTTGACTCAACACTAATCTTTATTATAGATAGCACACGGACTCGATTACATAAAGGGATCAGAATGCAAAACTCGAAACTACTTGATATCAAAAATTTCAAACTACTAGATCAAGATACTACTAAAAGAATCAAACTAAATAAAGCGGTAAAAATAGGAGTGTGATGGTGATACGATACTGGGGCACCTCCCCCAAGCTTGGTAGTTGCCAAGGGGAGTGCCCATACCCATGTGATTATTTCTTCGGAGGTGGTGAAGTAGGAGTTGTTGATGGTGGTGGATAATCGCTCATCGAGCGTAAAAGCTCCTCCAAATTGCGGATAATTCCCTTGAGCCTAGCAATATGATCCTTCAACAAAATATTCTCCTGTGTGAGATACTTGTTCTGTATGCGAGCTAGCTCAATCATCTTGAAAGCTTCAATCTCTGTTGGAGTAAAGAGGTTAGGTAAAGGTTGAGGGATATCTTCTTCTTTCACCGTCGGAGCTTGGACCTCCATGGCTTTCTTGATCCCTTCATCCCTATTGATCTCTTTTGGTTCTTCTCTTTTCAGTTCTATCTTCAAAAGCCAAGCATCCTTGTCTTCATTGTTGGTAGAGCGTGAAGTCATGGTGCTCTAAATCTGGAACAGAAATAGCTCGAAACGAAAACAGAGGATATTTGCGTGATACGGTGGTCAAAACCTTCGGGAGTATATACAATGAATTTTTACCGACCAAAATACGTAACATACAAGAAAACGGAGTCCGGGAGGCACACGAGGTGCCCACGAGACAGGGGGCGCGCCCTACGAGGGGGGGCTCCTCTCTCGTGGGAGTCTCGTGTCCCTTCCGGACTACTTCTTTCTTCCTAAAATTCTTAAATAATCCAAAACTGATAAAAATTGCCATTAGTGTTGTTTTGGAGTCGGTTTACTTACCGTACCACGTACCTATGCCTTTTCGGAGTCTGGAACGTTCTGGAAAGTGTCTCTTATGTATTCCTCGGGGGTTATGGTTTCAATAATATTAGTTTCAACATTGATAGGATTACCTGAAATATAGTGTTTAATTCTTTGACCATTTACCACCCTCGGATTTGTGCCTTCGAAGTTGTTGATTTTTATAGCACCAGAATGATAGACCTCCTCGATAACGTAGGGACCTTCCCATTTTGAGAGAAGTTTTCCTGCAAAAAATCTTAAACGAGAGTTGAATAATAACACATAATCTCCTACGTTAAACTCACGCTTTTGTATCCTCTCATCATGCCAGCGTTTGACTTTTTGTTTGAAAAGCTTGGCATTCTCATATGCTTGGGTTCTCCATTCATCAAGTGAGCTAATATCAAACAACCTCTTCTCACCGGCAAGTTTGAAGTCATAATTGAGCTCCTTAATAGCCCAATATGCTTTATGTTCAAGTTCAAGAGGTAAATGACATGCTTTTCCATAAACCATATTATATGGAGACATACCCATAGGATTTTTGTATGCAGTTCTATAGGCCCATAATGCGTAATCAAGTTTTTTGGACCAATACTTTCTAGATCTATTCACAGTCTTTTGCAAAATTAATTTGAGCTCTCTATTGCTCAACTCTACTTGACCACTAGACTGCGGGTGATAAGGAGATGCGATTCTATGATTGACATCATACTTAGCAAGCATCTTGCGGAAAGCACCATGAATAAAATGTGAACCACCATTAGTCATAAGATATCTAGGGACTCCAAACCTCGGGAAAATAACTTCTTTAATCATTTTAATAGAAGTGTTATGATCAACACTACTAGTTGGAATAGCTTCTACCCACTTAGTAACATAATCAACAGCAACTAAAATATGTGTATAACCATTGGAGGCAGGAAAAGGTCCCATATAATCAAAGCCCCAAACATCAAACGGTTCAATGACAAGAGAATAATTCATAGGCATTTCTTGACGTCTACTAATGTTACCTATTCTTTGACATTCATCACAAGATAAGATAAACTTACGAGCATCTTTGAAGAGAGTAGGCCAATAAAAACCAGATTGTAGTACCTTGTGTGCAGTTCTATCTCCAGCGTGGTGCCCTCCATAGGATTCAGAGTGACACTTGCGTAGGATTTGTTCCTGTTCATGCTCAGGCACACAACGTCTAATAATACCATCTACTCCTTCCTTATAAAGGTGTGGATCATCCCAGAAGTAATGTCTTAAATCATAAAATAACTTTTTCTTTTGTTGATATGTGAAACTAGGCGGTATATATTTAGCAACAATGTAATTAGCATAATCAGCATACCAAGGAGCAGTACGAGAAGCATTGACAACCGCTAATTGTTCATCAGGAAAGCTATCATTAATAGGCAGTGGGTCATCAAGAACATTCTCTAACCTAGACAAGTTGTCTGCAACGGGGTTCTCAGCTCCCTTTCTATCAATAATATGCAAATCAAATTCTTGGAGCAAGAGAACCCATCTAATGAGTCTAGGCTTAGCATCTTTCTTTTCCATAAGATATTTAATAGCAACATGATCAGTGTGAATAGTAACTTTGGAATCAACAATATAAGGTCTAAACTTATCACATGCAAACACAACTGCTAAGAACTCTTTTTCAGTAGTAGCATAATTTCTCTGGGCAGTATCAAGAGTCTTACTAGCATACTGGATAACATTCAATTTCTTATCGACTCTTTGCCCTAAAATAGCACCTACAGCATAATCACTATCATCGCACATAATTTCAAAAGGTAAATTCCAATCAGGTGGCTGAACAATAGGTGAAGTGATCAAAGCTTTCTTAAGTGTTTCAAATGCTTCTACACAATCATCATCAGAGACAAAAGGAATATCTTTTTGCAATAAATTAGTCAGAGGCCTAGAGATTTTAGAAAAGTCCTTAATGAACCTCCTATAAAAACCGGCGTGATCGAGGAAACTTCTTATACCTTTTATGTCCTTGGGACATGGCATCTTTTCAATAGCATCAACTTTGTCCTTATCAACTTCAATACCTCTCTCGGAGATCTTGTGCCCCAAGACAATGCCTTCATTAACCATAAAGTGACACTTTTCCCAATTCAGGACGAGACTAGTGTCTTTGCATCTCTGCAAAACTCGATCAAGGTTGCTCAAACAATCATCAAAAGAGGATCCATAGACAGAGAAGTCATCCATGAATACCTCAAAAATCTTTTCACAAAAATCAGAGAATATAACCATCATGCATCTTTGAAAGGTAGCAGGTGCATTACATAAACCAAAAGGCATACGTCTATAAGCAAAAGTACCAAAAGGACAAGTAAAGGTAGTTTTAGATTGATCCTTTGCTGACACAGGTATTTGAAGAAACCAGAATAACCATCTAGAAAGCAAAAATGTGTGTGTGTTTGGATAGCCTTTCTAGCATTTGATCAATAAAAGGTAAAGGGTAATGACCTTTCTTAGTAGCTTTATTTAACTTACGGAAATCAATTACCATCCTATAACCTGTAATAATTCTTTGCGGGATCAATTCATCTTTATCATTAGGAACAATGGTAATACCTCCCTTTTTAGGGACACAATGGACATGGCTTACCCATTCACTATCAGCAACGGAATAAATAATACCTGCCTCAAGGAGCTTTAGAATCTCCTTTCTTACCACTTCCTTCATTTTGGGATTAAATCGTCTTTGAGGATCTCTAATTGGTTTGGCATCTTTCTCCACTGAAATTTTGTGTTGACATAATGTGGGACTAATGCCCTTAAGATCATCTAGAGTATATACAATAGCGGCTCGGTGCTTCTTCAGAGTTTTCAATAATCTTTCTTCTTCTTTCTCGGAAAGGTTAGCACTAATAATAACAAGATATATTTCTTTTTCATCAAGATAAGCATACTTAAGATTATCAAGTAATGGTTTGAGTTCAAAAACGGGATCACCCTTGGGTGGAGGGGGATCCCCAAGAATTTCAACGAGAAGGTTATGTTTCAGCATAGGTTCCTATTTAAGGAACACTTCATCTATTTCTTCCCTTTCCTTCATAAACATATCGTTTTCATGGTCTAGCAAATATTGTTCTAACGGATCAGTTGGAGGAACAGCAATAGAAGCAAGACCGATAATTTCATCCTTACTAGATGGTTCCCTTTCACGAGGTTTTCTACTAAACTTGGCAAAATTAAACTCATGAGACATACCATCTATGCCAACAGTGACAATATTCCTTTCACAATTAATCTTAGCACTAGCCGTATTCAAGAAGGGTCTACCAAAAATAATGGGACAAAAATCATCTTGTGGGGAGGCAAGAACAAGAAAATCAGCAGGATATTTAACCTTCCCGCACAAAACTTCAACATCTCTAACAATCACAATAGGTTTAATGGTATCCTTATTAGCAAGCTTAATAGTAACATCAATGTCTTCTAACTGAATAGGTGCAATATCGTGAATAATTTCTTTATAAAGATCATAAGGTATTGCACTAGCACTAGCACCCATATCACATAAGCCATGATAACAATGATCTCCTATTTTAACAGAAATAACAGGCGTGCCTATAATAGGTTTATATGTCTTAGTATCAGGTCTAGCAATATTAGCAGTCTCACCCAAGAAAGAAATAACATGCCCATCTAAATCCTCGTCCAAGAGATCTTTAACCATAGAAATACTAGGTTCAACATTAATTTGTTCAGGAGGTGTATAGGTCCTAGTATTACTCTTACGAACAACAGTCGAAGCTTTAGCGTGATCTTTTATTCTAACAGGAAAATGAGGTTTTTCAACATAAGCAGTAGGAACAATGGGATCACTATATGTAATAATCTTTTCTTCGACTATAATAGGTGCAACTACTTTCACTTCAATAGGAGGATTATATTTAAACCACTTCTCTTTAGGGAGATCAACGTGAGTAGCAAAAGTTTCACAAAAAGTAGCTACTATCTCAGAGTCAAGTCCATACTTAGAGCTAAATCCACGGAAAGCATCGGTATCCATAAAATATTTAACACAATCGAACTTAGGTGTCATACCTGACTCCTTACCATCGTCAGAACCCCAATCTTCAGAGTTGCGTTTAATTCTTTCCAATAAGTCCCATTTGAAATCAATAATCTTCAGCATATAAGAACCAGCATAGGAAGTTTCAAGCAGGTTGCGATTATCGAGAGAAAGCCGAGCATAAAAATTCTGAATAATCATTTCCCGAGAGAGCTCATGATTGGGGCATGAATACAACATTGATTTAAGCCTCCCCCAAGCTTGAGCGATGCTTTCTCCTTCACAAGGCCAGAAATTATATATGTAATTACGATCATGATGAACAAGATGCATAGGATAGAACTTCTGGTGAAATTCCAACTTCAATCGCTTATAATTCCAAGATCTCGTATCATCACATAGCCTATACCATGTCATTGCATCTCCCTTCAAAGATAAAGGGAAGACCTTCCTTTTGACAACATCATCGGGAATACCTGCAGGCTTAAATAATCCACAAACTTCATCCACAAAGATAAGGTGTAAATCGGGATGCAATGTTCCGTCTCCTGCAAAAGGATTAGCTAGCAGTTTTTCTATCATACCCGAAGGAATATCAAAGTGAATATTTTCATAAAGTTCAGTAGGTTGAGGAGAATCTCTTTGCTCTTATGGTTGGGGTGAAGATACCCCAAACAATCCCCTCAAAGGATTAGTTTCCATAGTGATAAGTAACAGAAAATTTCAGCACACTATATAAATGTTTCCTTACCAAGTTCCATTCACCAAAAGCACTACGCTCCCCCGGCAATGGTGCCAGAAAAGAGTCTTGATGACCCACAAGTATAGGGGATCTATCGTAGTCCTTTCGATAAGTAAGAGTGTTGAACCCAACGAGGAGCAGAAGGAAATGATAAGCAATTTTCAGTAAGGTTTTCTCTGCAAGCACTGAAATAGTAGGTGATAGATAGTTTTGTGATAAGATAAATAGTAACGAGCAAAAGTAAATAAAGTAAATAAAGTGCAGCAAGGTGGCCCAATCCTTTATGTAGCAAAGGATAAGCCCGGACAAATTCTAATAATAAGGAAGGAGCTCCTGAGGACACATTGGGAATTATCGTCAAGCTAGTTTTCATCACATTCATAAGATTCGCGTTCCGTACTTTGATAATTTGATATGTGGGTGGACCGGTACTTGGGTACTGCCCTAACTTGGACAAGCATCCCACTTATGATTAACCCCTATTGCAAGCATCCGCAACTACAAAAAGGAGTATTAAGGTAAACCTAACCACAACATTAAACATATGGGTCCATATCAACCCCTAACGAAGTAACGCATAAACTAGGGTTTAAGCTTCTGTCACTCTAGCAACCCATCATCTACTTATTACTTCCCCATGCCTTCCTCTAGGCCCAAATAATGGTGAAGTGTCATGTTGTCAACGTTCACATGACACCACTAGAGGAAAAGACAACACACATCTCATCAAAATATCGAACGAATACCAAATTCACATGACTACTAATAGCAAGACTTCACCCATGTCCTTGGGAACACACGTAACTACTCACAAAGCATATTCATGTTCATAATCAGAGGGGTAATAATATGCATAAAGGATCTGAACATATGATCTTCCGCCAAGTAAACCAAATAGCATCAACTACAAGGAGTAATCAACACTACTAGCAACCCACAGGTACCAATTTGTGGTTTTGATACAAGATTGGATACAAGAGATGAACTAGGGTTTTGGGACGAGATGGTGCTGGTGAAGATGTTGATGGAGATTGACCCCCTCCCGATGAGAGGATCGTTGGTGATGGCGTTGGTGATGATTTCCCCCTCCCGGAGGGAAGTGTCCCCTGCAGAACAGCTCCGCCAGGGCCCTAGATTGATTCCGCCAAGGTTCCGCCTCGTGGCGGCGGAGTTTCATCCCGTAAGCTTTCCCACGATTTTTTCCAGGGTAAAAGTGATGATATAGCAGAAGATGGACGTCGGAGGCCCACCAGGGGGCCCAGGAGATAGGAGGCCGCGCCCTACAGGGGGGGCGCACCCCCTGTCTCCTGGACAAGGTGTGGGTCCCCTAGCCTATTTCTTTCGCTCATAAATCTTATTAAATCCAAAAAGTTGTTTCACGGAGTTTTAGGACTTTTGGAGTTGTGCAGAATAGGTTTCCAATGTTTGCTCCTTTTCCAGCCAGAATTCCAGCTGCCGGCATTCCCCCTCTTCATGGTAAACCTTGTAAAATAAGAGAGAATAGCCATAAGTATTGAGATATAATGCATAATAACAGCCCATAATGCAATAAATATTGATATAAAAGCATGATGCAAAATGGACATATCAGGCTGCCATTTCGTAAAGAAATGAGCTCCACAGTGTACCCGCGCAGGTGTGGCTGGGCACGAAGCGTGAGTACATGCACGGTGCACCTATTGTCTTCTTGTATATGTACACCACCTACGTGGGGTTGTGTGAGAGAGATACAAACCTAGAGTGATATAGTGTGTGGGTCCTTGAGAGTTTTTGGGGGGGGGGGTCAATGAAAAAATGTAACATATGCAATGTGTGTGAAATAGAGTCCTGGATATAACATATATATAGAGGGGGCGATCCACGAGAAGAGAGTGGAGGTATCATCGGCTTGAGGTGTCCATAGAATTGAAGAGAGGGATGGTGTGTGTGTGCGTGCTCGATCAATAAAGAGTGCCATAGAATTTGTGTGTGCCCACGTCAAAGATATAGAGTGGCTGGCCTACTAGAACATGAGAGGGGACATGTGCAGTTTGTCTCTATGGCATGGATACCTACCTGCAGCGCTCGACTATCAGTGTGTGGTGGGGGAAGAGGGAGGCCAATTAACTATAGAGGTACAATGGCTGGTATATGTGTGGAGGAGGAGAGAGGCCTACCACATGTATTAAGGAGATCGATCTGCCTCATGTATTAAGGGAGATCAATCAGCATCCATTCATATGTGCAGGAGAGGAATAAGGTTGGGAGAGAGACAGAGCTAGAGTGTTGGAGGGGGTGGTAGTGGAGTTGCTTCTAACAAATGGTGGGATAGGCTTGCTAGACAAATGGAGGGCCCGCCCGCAATATCAATAAGAAAGGAGATGGCTGCTTGTTGTCTGTGCACATGCGTGTGAGAGACGGGTCAGGAGGCATGCACGAATGATGAGGGGGGACGACGTGGCTGTGGTAAGCAGACGTAACTACATAGGAAGATCAATCGCCCTTTGTTAGAGAAAGGAGAGACATAACTTGTGAGGTACGTCGATCGATGGGGGGTAGTTAAAGTCGATCTAGGTATATGTTGGGAGATCGATCGGTATACATGCATGTGTGTGTTAGAAGCAAATGAGGCACGAGGAGACGGATAGAGAGAGAGGGATGCATGTAGGAGGTGGTACGAGAGGCATACTATATCGAGGAGGGAGGAGTGTGCGAGTATGAGAACGATGAAAAGAGTGGTGGGAGTGAGGCATGGACGGTGACAAGAGAAGAGGGGAAGCTTGTGTTTGTGATAGGAACACCTGGCTAGAGAGGCATATCGATCGATGTGTGCCGTAAAGAAGGAGCTGGGGGCCTACACACACCGTGGGTGAACGACCTAAAGTGAAAAGATGAATTTGCGCGATGGAGCTAGAGAATGTTGAGGGAGGGTGAGAGGGATGCGGTTAGTGCTAGCTACGAAGATAAGAGGGTTGTGTGGGTGTAAAAGGCGAATAGAGATCATATATACTTCATTATAAAAAGCGAATTCGGATATTTGAAGAATTTATCATAGTGTTTTAAACTGACGCATGTGTGAATATATATAACGGTGATACACATGGTGTGGTTATGAACATGTTATACTACATTTAATATATTTTATCTCTACTCTTATAAAAAACGGAGTTGTTGATGATGGTGTGCCTGCCATCCTGCATTATAGGCCGTCCGATTTATATCTGGCTGATAGCAAGGAAACTATGATGGTTGAAGTTGGCAACGCTCATGATTGTAGATTCTTATTGAAATAGAGAAACGAATTCAAATTTAGTTCGAATTGCAGTGGTAGTATAGACATTTGGAATGCACTAAAATGTTGGTATGAGTAGGTTACATGCATTATACAGCAAGCGAAAAAATTTAATCGGACATAACATGTATTCATACTCCCTCCTTCCATCTATATAGGGCGTAATGAGATTTTTAAGACCACCTTTGACTATTGACAAGATTAATAGTACATGACATGCACAATGTGAAAATTATATCATTGAAAGAACCTTTCACAGACGAATTTAATGGTGTGCTTTGTGTAAGTTGCATGTCATATATCATTGCTCTAATATTTGGTCAAAAGCATCAAAAAATGCATTAGGCCCTATATAGATGGAAGGAGGGAGTAGCTTTGAATAGCATTTTTGTAGTAAAACGGGGCAAGACTCTCTCTTTGTGTGGTGTGAATAGTTTTATTTTTTCCGTTTTCTTTTTGGTTGAGGGAAGTGCGAATTGATTTGGTACATACAAGTACAATATTACTACATGTTAGGCTTGTCCCTAAAATTCAACCCACGTCTTGTTATATCCCGAAAATTCAGATATCGTGCTTTCAAAACTGGCGCCTTCACAACCCGCGCCTTGCTATCCCAAAATTACAACGCACGCGAAAACTCCCTCCAGCTGCCAAATCCCGACACACGAAATCCCCCTTCTAACCCTGAGCCGAAAGGGCCGCTAGTTCAAATCGGTGGGGGGTACTTTTCTAACACACCCTACATTTTGGACAAGCGCGTCCCTAAGTCATGCTTCACCCCCTCCCATCGCCCCCTTTTCGCCATTCGAAATCCCAGGCCGCCATAACCTCTCCGCTCCAGCCGCGAAACCCCACCCTCCTCCGTCCGCCACGTCACCGCTGCCCAGTCGGAGCCTCTTCCCCGATGACGTCGTCCACCGTAACAGCTTGACGTCCCTCGTCCACCTCCCCGGATGAGGATCTGTCGTCCATCTCGCCGTCCCGCCAGTTCAGCCGCCCCGTCCTCCACCTCCAAGGAGCTTCTCCGATGATCGCCTCATCTATCTCTGCTGCTCCATCCCCACAGTGCTGCCTTAACCTGCTCCACCGGAACCGCAGCATCCTCACCGACTCCTCGGACGAAGCCGAGGCCTACTCGGTGCCACCAATGAGGTTGTACACTCATCGCATCACACCTTCTCCTTAACTCGACCTCCCGGCGCCGATGGTGCTCCATCCCGCACCCCCATGGAGCAGATACCTTGAAGCCGGCGCCACGGGCGGCATCTCCATGGCGGCTCTCCCCTAGTGCGAGGCCCCTTCAGCGGCGGCGTCTATACCAGCCGGATCAGCTACTGCTGCTCCGGCTCTCGCTCGCTCGCTCGTGCTGCTGCTGCTGCTCCGGCTCTCGCTCGATCGCTCGCTCGCCCAGCTGCTGCTGCTGCTTGATACGTCTCCTACGTATCTATAATTTATGAAGCATTCATGCTATATTCTTATGTGTTTTGAATGATTACGGGCTTTATTATTCACTTTTATATTACTTTTGGGACTAACCTATTAATCGGAGGCCCAGCCCATATTGCTGTTTTATTGCCTGTTTTAGTATTTCGAAGAAAAGGAATATCAAACGGAGTCCAAACGGAATGAAACCTTCGGCAATGTGATTTTTTGGAAGAATATCATCCTGGAGACTTGGAGTCCAAGTCAGAAGATCCTCGAGGAGGCCACGAGATAGGAGGGCACGCCCCCCCTACAGGGCGCAGCCCCCTGTCTCGTGGACCCCTCGAGCACCCCCCCGATCGACTTCTTTCGCCTATATAAGCCTACGTACCCTAAAACCATCGAATATCAAGATAGATCGGGAGTTCCGCGCCGCATGCCTCTGTAGCCACCAAAAACCACTCGAGCGCCCGTTCCGGCACCCTGCCGGAGGGGGAACCCATCACTGGTGGCCATCTTCATCATCCCGGTGCTATCCATGACGAGGAGGGAGTAGTTCACCCTCGGGGCTGAGGGTATGTACCAGTAGCTATGTGTTTGATCTCTCTCTCTCTCGTGTTCCCTCTATGGCACGATCTTGATGTATCCCGAGCTTTGCTATTGTAGTTGGATCTTATGATGTTTCTCCCCCTCTACTCTCTTGTGATGAATTGAGTTTCCCCTTTCAAGTTATCTTATCGGATTGAGTCTTTTATGAGATCACTTGATGTATGTCTTGCCGTGCTTATCTATGGTGACAATGGGATTTCACGTACCACTTGATGTATGTTTTGGTGACCAACTTGCGGGTTCCACCCATGAACTTATGCATAGGGGTTGGCACACGTTCTTGACTCTCCGGTAGAAACTTTGGGGCACTCTTTGAAGTACTTTGTGTTGGTTGGATGAATCTGAGATTGTGTGATGCATATCGTATAATCTTGTCCACGGATACTTGAGGTGACAATGGAGTATCTAGGTGACATTAGGGTTTTGGTTGATTTGTGTCTTAAGGTGTTATTTTAGTATGAACTCTTGAATAGATTGATCCGAAAGAATAACTTTGAGGTGGTTTCGTACCCTACCATAATCTCTACATTTGTTCTTCGCTATTAGTGGCTTTGGAGTGACTCTTTGTTGCATGTTGAGGGATTGTTATATGATCTATCTATGTTATTATTGTTGAGAGAACTTGCACTAGTGGAAGTATGAACCCTAGGCCTTGTTTCCTATCATTGCAATACCGTTTACGCTCACTTTTATCATTAGTTACCTTGCTGTTTTTATAATTTCAGATTACAATTACCTTTATCTACTATCTATTTTGCACTTGTATCACCATCTCTTCGCTGAACTAGTGCACCTATACAATTTACCATTGTATTGGGTGTGTTGGGGACACAAGAGACTCTTTGTTATTTGGTTGCAGGGTTGCTTGAGAGAGACCATCTTCATCCTATGCCTCCTACGGATTGATAAACCTTGGGTCATCCACTTGAGGGAAATTTGCTACTGTCCTACAAACCTGTGCACTTGCAGGCCCAGCAACGTCTACAAGAAGAAGGTTGTGTAGTAGACATCACTGCTCTCCCCCTCGCTCGTGCTGCTAATCTGCTCCGATTAAGCCACACTTCAGTCGACTGAATCGACTTTTGGGTCAGTCGATTTTCAGGAATTGGGGGGGATCGCCGGAGTTAAGGAAGAACCACCCGCAGCGGGGACGGGGGCTCGCCGGAGAGGTACCCCACTATCTATCTTAGGGTTCAGGGTGGGGGCGGGGGGCCTAGAGGGCTGGTCGGGGCGGCGGTGGCGAGTTGTTTCGGGGTGGCGAGGCGGCGTTGGGGTCGGCGGTTCGGCCGGCGGTGGCTGGCGGCTCAGGGGGTGCAGGTTGAAGATGAATTGTAGGCCCTCCCTAAACTACATGTCAAGTGCCTCTCTGCTACCATTGCATTCAGTTTCGACAGTAGCATTCAGATTCCACAGTTAATCTCAGTTTCGACAGTTAAGTTTAGAGTCAACAGTTTTTACCTCATCTATTGTAGTCAGGTGGTTTTTGGTGATGTTAATTTTACATCCATTTTACATCATCTATTGGAGATGCTATTAGAATCCCACTTGAGATTGATGATGTTTGTCTTGTGCTGCTTCAACCTTGACGTCTTACGGCTCACCGGAGCTGCTCCAATGACAGAACGATCCATCACAACAGAGCAGTGCCCTGGACGCCGTCTACAGATTCCTCAGATCTTCCTCCACACCTCTGACAGCCACATCTACCTCAACTGCTTCAGTGACCAACCCAATGATGCTGAGGTCGACACGGCTACGACAAAGAGGTTGTACACTTGTTGCATCACTTATTACTATACATTCACGTCGATCCATTAGGGCTATTTTGGTTCAACGGAAAAACATAGCAATAGGGGAATTTCCAATGGCACTCTACTATTCAATTATTCATGCATTTTGTTGAAAGGAATGAAGCAAAACATCCACCTGGACCTACTTTTCAAAATCCTATGCATGAAAACAAGACCAAGTGCATTAGTGCCAGAATAACATTCTAACTGTACACGCTTTCATATGGTTTTACTTTATTTTGGCCATGTTTGTTTGCATTCCTCTGCTCTTCCAATTCCTGTAAACCAAACATGCAAGTTGACAGAAATCCTGTGTTTACAAATGCTCTGTTTACCATGTGCATTTTCCTATCCTATTCCGGTGTTTCTCCTATCCCTGCGTTTTAAGAATCATGCAAGCCAAATGAGCCCTTACATAATTACTTTAGTTACAGGTACGTGTCGAAAGGAACTTTGTGTGGTTTGCCCTGCTCCTGCCGCGACGTCGTCCACCTCACCTGAGCTGCTCCATCGACAGAACCATCCACCAAACCAGACATCATCACTCCTGACCGTCTTTCGCCGCCTCAGATCTCCTTCCCTGCCGCCGGCACCCACCGCAACAGCATCACCATCATCAACTCAGCAGATGAAAGTGAGGAGTACACAGGTCCACAAGAGAGGTCGCACTCTTTTGTTTTTGCTTATGTTATGCATCGCTTAAACTTACCTGCTACTTTATCGTCCAGTTCAGCTCTTGGACTCCAAAGTCAGGTCCAAATTAATGTTCGAACTTGAGTTCTAAATTAGTTGTGGGGCACATATCGAGGTAGCAATGAATAGTATGTCTGTCTAATATCTGGTTCACCTAGGGTATGCCTATGTTGTTCATCTTGGGTGGGAAACAAATAGTAAAGCAATCATCATCTGTCTTTTTATTAATTTAAAGCAACCATCAGTCTGCTATCATTATTTTTGGATCCATCCACTGGTTGTTACCATCACTCTAAATTTCTGCATGCTCTCCTTACATAATCTCACCATATTTTTTCGTATGCATGTTAGATATTGTACACAGTCATGCTGAACATGTAGAGAAAAAGAGAAGAGTTTTGCGCGGCAATACAATGTCATGCAGACATCGCTCCATGGTGGGTTCAATGGCAAACCCTCCCCACCCCTCTCCAGATTGTAATCCAGAGGAAGATATCTGTTCTGAGGCAGATTCAGACGCCGCTGACCACTCCTATTTACCCCCCAAGGTGTTTGCTCTACCTTGGCATGATGATGTTAGTCATATCATGCATATGTTTCCTTGCAGTGCCTACTTTTGACATCATATATGTCATCTGCTTAGTTTAGACATGTTCTATAATGCCACCTGTTTAGTTTCTATATCATATATGTGAATTATGCAGTCTCATGTCTTTTAGCCAGCCATAATATATATGAAATGTGCAATGCCATCTTGTTTAACCAGGCATCATATATTTGAATGATATCTTGCCCATCCTTTTCTTCATTACATTTCCATTTGTCGACAATGTTTGTATATTAAACTACTCTTCCTGTGAATCAGCCATTTGGGTGGGAGATGAAAAAATCTGGAGTGAAAACAAGGCCTTCAGAGCAGACAGTGCTACCTGTCGAAGCAGATCTCTTGTTGGGTCCCGATAGCTCCTCAGAGATGGATTCAGAGACAGATGACCAGTCCTATTCCCCCACTGAGGTGTATGCTCTAACTTGGCACGGTTATACTGCTCATATCATGCATACGGTGTCTTGCATTGCATAGTTTAGACATCATATACACAATATTCAACACCATGTTCTTAGTTCAGACATCATATCGAATGCCCTCTGTTTAGCATATAAATCACATATGTGAATTAAATGATGCGATCTCGATTACTTAGATAACATGTAGGTGAATTATGTCATGCGATCCTGTTTACTTATTCATCATATCTTTGAATTATGTTATGCTATGCTATCCAGTTTAGATAGACATCATATATGTAAAATTATGTCATGCTATCCGTTTTAGTTAAAAAATATACATGTCAATTATTTCATGCCCTCTTTTTCCACACTATCTATTGCATCTGTATCTCATACAATGTATGTACATTCAAATATGTTTCCTGTTTATCAGCCATTTGAATTGGAGCGGGTGATGCCAGTATCTAGCGGACTAAAAACACGGTCTTCAAATAAAACAGTGCTGCCTCTTGGTGGAGATAGCACCCCGGTTGTACATGCACAAGAACCAGCCCTACCACACATAACCCAAACTCTCGCAGATTGTACCCCTACTGCGATGGACAGAGAACCCGCTTCACACAATCTAACCCCAACCCCAACCGATAGTAACCCAGTTCCTGTTGACACAGCACCATCTCCACCACAGAGCTCCCAAACAAGAGCAGTTAGTAAGACAGCTCCAGTGCCCAAAGGGCTAGTACTATCACGGGGAACCCCAACTCCACCAGTTAGTATGCCTATTCCTGTGGAGGAAGCACAACCAGCTAGTCGTAGTTTAGCATCTATCACATTTGATGTTGTTAAATCGTATGTGCGTATCTTCCCATCTTGGAAATATTATACTGAAGATGAAGGAAAATGCCAGTTGCAGGTGTTTGTCCAGAAGTTATGTGTAAGTAATGTTATTCATGGCAATTACTTTGCTTCGTCCCATACATCCTACCTCCATGATGGTTATAATACAGCAAATTTTCCCATTTTTCTCTATAGAGAAGGACCAATTTGGAAACTCAGGATGAGGTAACCTGTGCTAATACCTCTGCTATCTTCAAGAATGCTTGGTGGCAGTATCGGAATTACCTGAAGAAAACGTACTTCACCGGCAAAGAAACTCATCAAATTCCCTTACGTTCTCCTGAGACACATTTACTGGACGATGACTGGGAACGCCTTGTTCTGTACTGGTCCCGAACCAAGAATGTGGTAAGGTCTATGAGCTCATTTTCTATTTTTAAGTATTATATTCTTGCGTCTTACTGTACTCTGTTCATGTAGAACAAGTGCCTAAACCTGAAGAACAATTGTTCTAATTTAAGATTCCATTGCTATCATAGTTCAAAAAAGCGCTAGGCGTTAATTGTGTGTTTTGCCACCGCCTTGTGCTTTACTGACCAAAGCGCATGCTTATGCGCAGTTATGCACAAATTATGCATAGTTATGCGCAATGCGTTTTGCCAACGCCTAGAGCCTAGGCGCGCTTGAGCGCTTGCTTAGGCGCGCCTTTTTTAACTATGATCGCTTTGCTCTTGTATCACTGTATTTACTCATACAAACTTATTTTTAAATTGAAGGATCCAATTGAAACTCCAATGGCACAGCAGGTATGTTCACGCATGTTTCTTTAACAGGTTTGCTCTTATCAATAGCTCTATTAATTTCAATTTCAATTGTGTATACAGTTGACTTTCATATCATGCACATTACTAGCATCACAACAGAGCCAATAGTGTTGTTGTACATGTAGACCCGTGGTACCCATCTGAAATCTTGTTATGCCGTGTAGTTTCCCACGCTTTGTATTCTTTCACTGCTGCTTTGTCTTGAACTGATATGATTTGAACCGTGTCTCTATTTTGATTTGGCAAGACAATGCAGTGACCATAGGACATAGATATATGTTTGTTTGATGCTTTTATTATGTACTAGTACTTGGCAATAGAAGACTTGGTAGTTTAATCATGTCTACCTTACTAATGAACTGGTTCACCGAAATGAGTTTCATATACTAGTACATGCTAAACTTGTTATGTGTCTGCTTGTTTCTTCTTTTAGAATGCTGACAGAATATTGGGGAAGAGTGCCTTATTAAGCAATGGTAAAGGAAGTAATGCAGATAAGGTTCAGGATAGTGACACATCCTTGTTGGTCTCCAACAAAGCTGATAAAACAGCTAAGGAAGACTATCTTGAAGATAGCGAGACAACCCCAAAGTCCTATCTTGGTTTAGTGTTTGAGTTACTGGCCACTACTGCTTGCACAAGCTATTCAAACTCATTGTCTGAATCAGTTTGGTTTCTTGAGTCTCAACTACAAGCTGAAAGACATCGATCAGCTGTGTTGCGATAAGAAGCGGAAGGACTGCGAAAGTCCCTGGAGCATTCAGATGCATACTTTCTGGTGCAACAACAAGCGTTGGAGGATTTTAGCGCCAAACATGACAAAGCTAATCAGCTTGCTAAGCTTATTGCCAGCATGGTGGATACCCAGGATAACGTTTCTTGAGCTCTTCTGAAGTTGTTTTAGTTATGCTCTTGTTTTGCTGTCGCATTTATTTGCACTGGTGGCCAATTTTGACAGCCAGTGTATGTAATGTGCTGTTTTGTTCCCTATATTTGCACTGGTGGCGAACTTTGATGCCCAGTGGATGTAATATGTGTAATAGGGGTAATAGGGGTAATAGGCTAGCGTTAATTGCTTGCTTATTTATTTCCTTATTGTCTTGTTTAGTTGTTTGCTTGTAGTCACTGCAGTTCTTTTTCTGTTTTTTTCTAGTGGCCACAATAGCCTATTTTGGTAACTAGGCCAAAATAATCATGGCAACACACGAACTGTTGTAACCATGGGCCTCCTGCAGGCCGTATGATCCATGGGCTTCGTCCGGCCGTAGGATCCATTGGCCTTCTATACAGGCCGTAGGATCTATCGGCCTTCTATACGGGCCTTAGGGTCCATGGGCCTTCTACGGGCCATAGGATCCATGGGCCTTCTACGGGCCGTACGATCCATGGGCCTTCTACGGGTCGTACTATCCATGGGCCTCATACGGGCTGTAGGATCCATGGGCCTTCTATGGGGCATATCATCATTTCGCCAATCATGGGCTGTACTCTTCGTGGACCATAACGGGCCGTTAATAGGCCGTATTTGATAACTCTATGAAAACAGCCCAATGGTTTTTTTCTGACATGAAAACGGCCCAACGTATTAACGGTCCGCAAACGGGCCGACTGTAACAACGGGCTGAATTTGGCCCACAAGGAGAAAATGACAGTAACAGGCCGTATGTAACCGAATGCTGCAAATGAGCCCAAGAATCAATGGGCCCTGAGAAGGCCGAAAGATAACTTGGGCTGGAAACGGCCCAATGGAATAACGGGCCGTTAATGGCTATAAAGTGATACACTGTTCATTACGGGCCAGTTTCACCACGGGCTGTTAATGGGCCAAGAGTTACAAAGGTCCTCATATGGGCCGAAAGAAGTCATGGGCCACACATGGGCTGGAAGTTAAAACGGGCTGAATCATATTGGACGGCCCAGATGACACTACTGGGCCTAATTCCGATAGGGCGTAACGGGCCCTGGGTTAGCGGGCTGTAAATGGGCTATATGCGAACAGGCCTTTAACAGGCTTTTTGTGGGCCGGCCCACCACCTTTTGACCAAGTCAAATGGGCCAGCCTTTTCACAGGAATGGGCCTCTGTTGGGCCGTGCCACGTGTCGCCGTATCATAGGCGCCTTCGGTCCAATGAGCGGATGACATCTGTCCCAACGGTGAGCCGACACGTGTTTCCTCCAGCCAATGATGTTTTTACACGTGGAAAATCTCCATTGGTTGGGGCTATTAACGGGTTATCGGATCCAAAACCCGACCCGATAGCTTAACGGTGTTCCGTTACGGTGGATGCCACGTGTCGGTCACCCTTGACGAAAGCACTTTTGTGACGCGCGATTTATCGTCATGGAAGTGGACACTTCCGTGATGATAATTTTGGTAATATCATGGAACACTTCTACGACAGCACAGGTATGACTATCTTGATTCTGTCATAGAATCGTCATGGATGTACATGCATGACAAAAAACGCGACCTATTGTGACAAACACGTATCATCACGGAAGTGTATTTTTTTTGTAGTGCACGTAAGCGTACGTGTAAGGTCGGTCCGGACCGCTTCATCCCACGATGCCGCTGAATCAAGATAAGACTAGTAGTGGCAAGTAAATTGACAAAATCAACGCCCACAACAACTTGTGTTCTACTCGTGCATAGAAACTACGCATAGACCTAGCTCATGATGCCACTGTTGGGGAGCGTAGCAGAAATTCAAAATTTTCTACGCATCACCAAGATCAATCTATGGAGTGACTAGCAACGAGAGAGAGAGGGGAGTGCATCTTCATACCCTTGAAGATCGCGATACGGAAGCGTTGCAAGAACGCGGATGAAGGAGTCGTACTCGCAGCGATTCAAATCGCGGAAGATCCGATCTAGCGCCGAACGGACGGCGCCTCCGCGTTCAACACACGTACAACCCGGGGATGTCTCCTAATTCCTGATCCAGCAAGGGCAGAGGAGAAGTTGAGGGAGAACTCCGACAGCACGACGACGTGGTGGTGATGGAGCTCGTGGTTCTCCGGCAGAGCTTCGCTAAGCACTACGGAGGAGGAGGAAGTGTTGGAGGAGGGAGGGGCTGCGCCAGGGGAAGGTTGTCGCTGCCCTCCCACTCCCTCACTATATATAGGGGGAAGGGGAGAGGGTGTCGGCCCCTCTAGATGGATCTAGAGGAGGGGGCGGCGGCCAGGGGAAACCCTAGATGGGTTTGGGTGCTGATACGTCTCCAACGTATCTATAATTTTTGATCGTTCCATGCTATTATATTATCTGTTTTGAATGATTATGGGCTTTATTATACACTTCTATATCACTTTTGGGACTAACCTATTAACCGGAGGCCCAACCCATATTGCTAATTTATTGCCTGTTTCAGTATTTCGAAGAAAGGGAATATCAAACGGAGTCCAAACGAAATGAAATCTTCGGCAACGTGATTTTTTGGAAGAATATCATCCTGGAGACGTGGAGTTCAAGTCAGAAGATATTCGAGGACTCCACGAGATAGGAGGGTGCCCCCCCTGTAGGGCGCGCCCCCTGCCTCGTGGGCCCCTCGAGCACCTCCCGACCGACTTCTTTCGCCTATATAGTCCCACGTACCCTAAAACATCCACGGAGAAGATAGATCAGGAGTTCCGCCGCCGCAAGCCTCTGTAGCCACCAAAAACCTCTCGGGAGCCCTTCCCGGCACCCTGCCGGAGGGGGGATCCTTCACCGGTGGCCATCTTCATCATCCCGACGCTCTCCATGACAAGGAGGGAGTAGTTCACCCTCGGGGCTGAGGGTATGTACCAGTAGCTATGTGTTTGATCTCTCTCTCTCTCGTGTTCTCTCTCGTGTTCCCTCTATGGCACGATCTTGATGTATCCCGAGCTTTGCTATTGTAGTTGGATCTTATGATGTTTCTCCCCCTCTACTCTCTTGTGATGAATTGAGTTTCCCCTTTGAAGTTATCTTATCATATTGAGTCTTTTATGAGAACACTTGATGTATGTCTTGCCGTGCTTATCTGTGGTGACAATGGGATATCATGTGCCTCTTGATGTATGTTTTGGTGACCAACTTGCGGGTTCCGCCCATGAACCTATGCATAGGGGTTGGCACACATTCTTGACTCTCCGGTAGAAACTTTGGGGCACTCTTTGAAGTACTTTTATGTTGGTTGGATGAATCTGAGATTGTGTGATGCATATCGCATAATCATGCCCACGGATACTTGAGGTGACAAAGGAGTATCTAGGTGACATTAGGGTTTTGGTTGATTTGTGTCTTAAGGTGTTATTCTAGTATGAACTCTTTTATATTTCGATCCGAAAGAATAACTTTGAGGTGGTTTCGTACCCTACCATGATCTCTACGTTTGTTCTCCGCTATTAGTGGCTTTGTAGTGACTCTTTGTTGCATGTTGAGGGCTTGTTATATGATCTATCTATGTTATTACTGTTGAGAGAACTTGCACTAGTGAAAGTATGAACCCTAGGCCTTGTTTCCTATCATTGCAATACCGTTTATGCTCACTTTTATCGCTCATTACCTTGATGTTTTTATAATTTCAGATTACAAAAACCTTTATCTACGTTCCATATTGCACTTGTATCACCATCTCTTCGCCAAACTAGTGCACCTATACAATTTGCCATTGTATTGGGTGTGTTGGGGACACAAGAGACTCTTTGTTAGTGGGTTGCAGGGTTGTTTGAGAGAGACCATCTTCATCCTACGCCTCCTACGGATTGATAAACCTTAGGTCATCCACTTGAGGGAAATTTGCTACTGTCCTACAAACCTGTGCACTTGCAGGCCCAACAACGTCTACAAGAAGAAGGTTGTGTAGTAGACATCAAGCTCTTTTCTGGCGCCGTTGCCGGGGAGGTTAGCACTTGAAGGTATATCTTTAGATCTTGAAGTCGAATCTTTTTGTTTCTTGTTTTATCACTAGTTTAGTTTATAAAAGAAAACTACAACAAAAATGGAATTGAGTTTGTCTCATACTCTTCATCTTTTTAATATCTTTCTTGAGTATGATGGAAAGGAAAATTGTGCTCAAGTGCTAGAAGAAGAATGCTTTAAAATGCTGGGTACTAAATCTTTGAATGATGAGCATGATTGCAATATTGTTAGTATAAACTCCTTGAGTATCCATAGTATTAATGATGGTTGCTCTAGTCATGATGAAAATATCTCTTATGAGCATGTCAACTTTTGTGGAGTGCATGTTTGCATGAACACACCAAATAGAGAAGCTATTTATTGCAAGAGGCATAAGCATTTAGAAACTAAATGGCTGCATGAAAGGCTAGGTGTGAGTGCTGAAATTTTAAAATTCCTTTGCCGTACTTGTGACTTTGCAATGAACGTGGTCATTTACATCTCCTATGCAAATTGTTTCATGACCGAATCGTGTCAAAAAATTGTGATGATTTGATCTCCATTGCTCATTACAATGAACTTCGTTTGCTTTTGGGTTGTGAAGAGTTGAAACGTTTAACTAAGCCTATTCCAAAATTTAATCTTGAGCATTTCCTTGATATTGATCTAGAAAAGACTTATATGTTTTGTGCTGAGAATTGCATTGAAAATCCTTAAATTGCCAATTACGTAAAGAAAAGAAAGCAAATGGAAGATGATGAGAATACTAATGAAAGGGAAGAGACTTCCCAATCTCCTCCTATTATTTCTAATGATGAATCAGGTAATGAAGAGGAGCTTTCTATTCAACCAATCTCATCAATAAGGAGCTCAAAGAGGAAGGTTGAGCCCATACATAATGTGAAGAAGAAAAAGAAAAGAAGGAGCAACAAAGGTAGAAAGGTATCCTTCCCAAATGATGTTGCTCCTACTACTCATTGTGATGATGATAATTGCTTTACTATTGGTGCTATCCATATTTTTAATGATGAGAGTGATTATGCTTATAATATGAAAGGGCCCAAGCTTGGGGAAGCTATGTTTGATGAGGATGAAATATTTGAGAATATATTTGCTGAAATTAATGTTTGTCCCAAGCTTGGGGATGCTACGTTTAGTGAAGATGATATTTTTAGCATCCCAAGTTTTGATATGCAATGTTGTTATGATGATAGCATGCCTCCTACTTATGATGATTATATTAATGAAAGTGGGTTTGGAAGAGTGTCAACTTTATTTAGTGATTCCACTATCTTGGGAGAGGTTTCAATCGATTATGATGAGAACGAAGTTGCTACTTATGATGAATATTGTGATGAAACTTATGCTATAAAAAGTAATGATGATTATATTTACAAATCTTGTCATGATTATGATTACCCTTTTTCTGAACATTACTCTTTTAATGTGGAAACAATTTTTAGTGTTCAAGTCTCTTATGATACTCCCACTATTCCGAATGAGAAGAAATTTGCTTATGTGGAGAGTAGTAAATTTTCTATGCTTGTAGATCATGAAAAGAATGCTTTAGGTGCTGGTTATATTGTTGAATTCATTCATGATGCTACTGAAAATTATTATGAGGGAGGAACATATGCTTGTAGGAATTGCAATAATATCAAGTTTCCTCTCTATGTGTTAAATTTTTTGAAGCTATGCTTGTTTTACCATCCTATGCTAGTTGATTGTTGTTCCCATAAGTTGTTTGCTCACAAAATCCCTATGCATAGGAAGTGGGTTATACTTAAATGTGCTAGTCATATTCTTCACGGTGCTCTCTTTATGTTTCAATTCTTATCTTTTATGTGAGCATCATTGCCATCATCATGCCTAGCTAAAAAGGCATTTAAGAAAAGCGCTTGTTGGGAGACAACCCAATATTTATACTTACTGTTTTTGTGTGTCCATGTGATTATGCTATTGTATTAATCATGTTTTATAGCTTTTCTTCAATAAAGTGTCAAGTAGAACCTTTGGGAAGACTTGGGTGAAGTTTATGTGATCTTGTTGTGAAAAACAGAAACTTTAGCGCTCACGAGATTAGCTACCATTTTTTTTACTGGAGAGTGCTTTTAGGTTGATTATTTTTGCAGATGATTAATAGACAAATTTCTCAGGTCCAGAAATTTATTTCATAATTTTTGGGGTTCCAGAAGTATACGTTTGATACAGATTACTACAGACTGTTCTGTTTTTTACAGATTCTGTTTCCTATGTGTTGTTTGCTTATTTTGATGAATCTATGAGTAGTATCGGGGGGTATGAACCATAGAGAAGTTAGAATACAGTAGATATTACACCAATATGAATTTAGAATAAGTTTATTACAGTACCTAAGTGGTGGTTTTATTTTCTTATACTAACGGAGCTTACGAGTTTTGTGTTGAGTTTTGTGTGGTTGAAGTTTTCAAGTTTTGGGTAAAGATTCGATGGACCATGGAATAAGGAGTGGCAATAGCCCAGCTTGGGGATGCCTAAGGCACCCCAAGGTAATATTCAAGGACAACCAAGAGCCTGAGCTTGGGGATGCCCCGGAAGGCATCCCCTTTTTCGTCTTCGTTCATCGGTAACTTTACTTGGAGCTATATTTTTATTCACCACATGATATGTGTTTTGCTTGGAGCGTCAATTTCTTTTGTTAGTTTTTTCTTGCTGTTAGTTAGAATAATGTTTACTTGGAGCTATATTTTTATTCACCACATGATATGTGTTTTGTTAGGTTCAATAAAAAAGTCAAGGATAGCCTTTGTCATGCTTATTTTGCAATTATACATGTTGCTGTTTGAAAACAGAAAGTTTACCGCTGTTGCAAAAATTCCCTAGAAAAGTCAGAGAATAGTATAATGTTGAATCTTTTTGCATATTAAGATATGATAAATTTATTACAGTGGTAATTTTAGTTCATAATTTTTGGAGTCAGCGAACTATTGATACTCTTGCATTCTTTACAGACTGTACTGTTTTGGCAGATTGCTGTTACGTTTGCATTGTTTGCATATGTTTGCATTGTTTGCATATGTTTGCTTGTTTAATGATCCTATTTAAGGACAGGGGTATTAAATATGCAGAGGAATTTAGTATGAAATGTTGAATAATTATTTTAGTGATTTGTTACAGTAGAAAATGATAAGGTTTTGCATTGGTTTATACTAATCTATCTCACGAGTTCTTGTTGAGTTTGTTGTGAATGAAGCTTTTTGATAAAAAGAAACCATGATACGAGAGAAATTAAAGAGACACAAAAGTTCAAGCTTGGGGATGACCAAGGCACCCCAAGATAATATTTCAAGAAGTCTCAAGCATCTAAGCTTGGGGGTGCCCCGGTAGGCATCCCACCCTTCCTCTTCAACAACTATCGGTTAGTATCGGTTGAGCCTAAGTTTTTGCTTCTTCGCTTGAGTTGTGCTATCCTTGCAATGTCATTTTATTTTGTTTTGCTTGCTGTTTCAATAGGATACCAAGATCTGAAATTCTTTAATTAGAGAGAGTCTTCACATAGTTACATAATTATTTAGCTACTCATTGATCTTCACTTATATCTTTCGGAATAGTTTGTCATTTGCTCTAGTGCATCACTTATATCTTTTAGAGCACGGCGGTGGTTATATTTTGTAGAAATTTCTAGTCTCTAGTGCTTCACTTATATTATTTTGAGAGTCTTAAACCGCATGGTAATTTGAATGAAAACTGTCATAGGAGGTGAATGGGATGCTATGATCAATTTGATACTTGATAATTGTTTTGAGATATGGAGATAGTGATATTAGAGTCATGCTAGTTGAGGTGATTATGAAAAATACTTGTGTTAAGGGTTGTGATTCCCGTAGCATGCACGTATGATGAACCGCTTTGTGATGAAGTTGAAGCACAATTTTATTTATTGATTGTCTTCCTTATGAGTGGCGGTCGGGGACGAGCAATGGTCTTTTCCTACCAATCTACCCCCCTAGGAGCATGCGCGCAGTGCTTTGGTTTTTGATGACTTCTAGATTTTTGCAACAAGTACATGAGTTCTTTTGACTAATGTTGAGTCCATGGATTATACGCACCTCATCCTTCCATTATTGCTAGCCTCTTTTGTGCCGCGCAACTTTCGCCGGTACCATACACCCACCATTTACCTTCCTCAAAACAGCCACCATACCTACCTATTATGGCATTTCCATAGCCATTCCGAGATATATTGCCATGCAACTTTCCACCGTTCCATTCATGACACACTTTACTTTTGTCATATTGCCATTGCATGATCATGTAGTAGACATCAGGCGCCCCCACCCCTAGGAAACTTGCCCCCCAAGCCGGGAGGGGAGGCTGCCCTAGGGGTGGCACCCCTACCTCTCCAGGTTACATGAGATAGGGTGGGAGGGGCGCTCAGCCCCTTAGTGGGCTGATGTTCCTCCTCCCCTTGGCCCATAAGGCCCACCAACACTTGCCGGGGCCTCCGAAACCCCTTTCGGACACGCTGGTCATCGCCTGGTACCCCCGGAACAATTCCAGACCCCAATACCCTTCGTCCAATATACCGATCTTCACCTCCGGACCATTCCGGAGCTCCTCGTCACATCCGGGATCTCATCTAGGACTCCGAACAACCTTCGGCAACCACATACTATTTCCCATAACAACTCTAGCGTCACTGAACCTTAAGTGTGTAGACCCTACGGGTTCGGGAACCATGCATACATGACCGAGACATCTCTTCGGCCAATAACCAACAATGGGATCTGGATACCCATGTTGGCTCCCACATGTTCCACAATGATCTCATCGGATGAACCACAATGTCGAGGATTCAAGCAATCCTGTATACAATTCCCTTTGTCAATCGGTACATTACTTGCCCGAGATTCGATCGTCGGTATCCCAATACCTCATTCAATCTCGTTATCGGCAAGTCACTTTACTCGTTCCGTAATGCACGATCCCGTGATTAACTACTTAGTCACATTGAGCTCATTATGATGATGCATTACCGAGTGGGCCCAGAGATACCTCTCCGTCATACGGAGTAACAAATCCCAGTCTCGATTCGTGCCAACCCAACAAACACTTTCGGAGATACCTGTAGTGCACCTTTATAGCCACCTAGTTACGTTGTGACGTTTGGTACACCCAAAGCATTCCTACGGTATCCGAGAGTTGCACAATCTCATGGTCTAAGGAAATGATACTTGACATTAGAAAAGCTCTTAGCAAACAAACTATACGATCTTGTGCTATGCTTAGGATTGGGTCTTGTCCATCACATCATTCTCCCAATGATGTGATCCCGTTATCAATGACATCCTATGTCCATGGTCAGGAAACCATAACCATCTATTGATCAACGAGCTAGTCAACTAGAGGCTCACTAGGGACATGTTGTGGTCTATGTATTCACACATGTATTACGGTTTCCAGTCAATACAATTATAGCATGAACAATAGACAATTATCATGAACAAGGAAATATAATAATAACCATTTTATTATTGCCTCTAAGGCATATTTACAACATTTCAATCTGCTAGTAAACCCTGAGGACAAGAACAATGAGTTGATCAACCGGCGGATGACGGCCCGATTCCGTAGGCGGCTTAACTTGCTCGAGCTCAAGGAGCTCTACCTTAATGGAAGAAGGTATACGTGGTCAAATGAGCGGGATCGGCAACCATGGAGAAGATTGACCATGTTTTTTGCACCAACTCATGGGAGGATATGTACCCTAACAACCTCCTCATGGCGCTGAGCACTGCGGTTTCTGATCATTGCCCCATGTTGCTGAATCTTGACACGGAATTGAACATGGGACGGAGGTTCAAGTTTGAATCCTTTTGGACGAAGGCGGACGGTTTCTTTGACACTGTTAGGGACGCTTGGGCGTCCATCCCACAAGGTGGAAACCCGTACGTTGTGCTTGATCAAAAGCTTAGGACCACGGCCAAGGCTTTAAAGAAGTGGAGTGACTGGTGGGTAGGCAACGTCAAGATGCAAATTGCAATAGCTCTTGAAGTCATTTTTCGCCTAGACACGGCCATGGATACAAGGGAGCTTTCTTCTCCGGAGCGGGAGCTGCGTAAAATTCTAAAACTGAAGCCGGTTGGGATGTCCTCCCTTGAGCGCACAATTGCGCGGCTGCATAGCCGTCTCCTCTTTCTCCGCGAGGGGGACGCGAACACCAAGTTCTTTCATAGCCACGCTCGTCACTGCCAATGGTGCAACATGATCACCAGTCTCAAGGATGGGGAGGCTATAGCCTCGGGCCAGGGACAACTTTCTTGCATGGTGGACGACTTCTATGGCCGCTTGCTAGGGGCGGCATCACTGCGAGCGCAGACCCTTAATTCGGAGGCCCTGAATCTGCCGCGTAGAGACCTGGCACATCTCGAGGTGCCTTTCACGATGGATGAGATCGAGTAGGTAATCAAGTCCATGCCCATGGACAAGGCGCCAGGATCGGACGGCTTCACCGGGAGATTCTATGCATCCTGCTGGCCCATAATCAAGGACGACATCATGCACACCATGGACCTCTTCCACCAAGGGGATATGCGCGGGCTGCCGGCGATCAACAATACTCTCCTTCCCAAAATTGATGGGGCGGAGGATATAAAAGATTACCGACCGGTCAGCCTCATGCATGGGGCTGTGAAGATTTTTGACAAGGCAATGGCAGTTAGGTTGGCGTCTGAGCTGCCATCGCTTGTGGGCATACACCAGAGTGCTTTCATCAAAGGTCGGTCGATCCACGACAACTTCATGTTGGTTCAGTGCATGGCGCGCCGGCTGCATGCTCTTCGGGAACCCACGGTGATGCTCAAGCTGGATATCACTAAGGCATTCGACATGGTCCAATGGCCTTTTCTCCTCAAGGTGTTGCGGCAATGGGTTTTGATGCGAGGTGGATCGAGTGGGTGTGTGGGCTCTTGGCCACCTCTTCGACGCGAATTATGGTGAACAGGCACCCCGGCAAGCCAATATACAATGCCAGGGGTATGAGGCAAGGCGCGCCCCTCTCACCAATGCTCTTCATCTTAGCTATGGAGCCCCTGCACAAAATGTTCCAGCTTGCCGCATCCCGCGCCATCCTATCTCCGCTAGCCAGGCTTGGAATACAACAACGGCTCTCGCTGTTTGCTGACGATGTGATGCTCTTCATCAAGCCGAACGACGCTGACTTGCGGGCAAGCGCTTGGATCCTTCATAGCTTCGGAGAGGCTTCGGGCCTTGCAGTGAATCTCTCCAAAAGCATGGCATTGCCCATCCGATGCAACACAGTTGAGATGGAAAGAGTGGAGCAAATCCTGGGATGCCCGACGGGCGCATATCCTTGCAAATACCTCGGCCTCCCGCTTACAATAAGAAAGCAAATATCGGCTCAGCTCATGGGGCTCGTGGACTGTCTCGCACACAAGCTGCCAACTTGGAGGGCCTCCTCCATGCTGAAGAGCGGCCACCTTCGTCTAATCAAATCAGTCCTGTGTGCAATCTCGATCCATGCAATGATGGCACTTGACATTCCTCAGAAGGTACCCACGGCCATGGGAAATATTTGCAGAGGCTTCCTTTGGTGTGCCCGCGCGAGCGCGAACGGTGGATAGTGCAGAGTTGCCTGGGAGGCCGGTTGCGCGCCCAAGTGGGCGGGTGTCCTGGGTCTTCCAAACCTCCGGTGGCTGAACATCGCCATCCAAGCCCGATGGCTTTGGCTCCAACATACTGATCAGTCGAGACCATGGGCCGAATTCTAGATCCGAGTTCCTGAGGAATCGCAACAACTCTTCAGGGCGGCCGCAAAAACTACGCTTGGCGATGGCAAGAATGCCCGCTTCTGGGAAGATAGGTGTCTTGCAGGTTTTATGATCTAGGATGTTGCCCCATCCATGTATGCCGTTGTCGCTCCCAATGCGCGGGGTTCTCCGACGGTCCACCAGGCTGTTTCAACGGGGGACTGGGCCTTGGACATTGGTCCCGACCTCTCCAGCGAGCAGCTAAATGAGTACATGAATCTGTGGGATCGGGTTACCAGCACGGCGCTCAGGCCGGACGAGCTAGACCGCACCACTTGGAGTTGGGAGGCCAATGGAGACTACTCCACTAAATCTGCCTACAAGACCAGGTTTGTGGGACGAGAGGTGGAGCCGACGGCAGAATTCACGTGGAAATCAAAGGCCCTGCTTCGCTGTCGCTTCTTCCTTTGGCTGGCGATGCACAACAGGTGTTGGACCTCGGATAGACTCGCGAGGAGAGGCTTGGACCACCAGGACGCATGCCCCTTCTGTGACCGGCACGAGGAGACCCTAGATCATCTTCTTTTGGGCTGTGTCTTCGTGAGAGAAGTTTGGCATGTCATTTGTGGAGCTCTGGGTAGGCCACAGTGGGCGCCGAACCCGGACTCGAGGCTGCGGGACTGGGGTGCCGTCATGGCTACTCCGGGACGGGAGGCGAAGGACACACGCGCTTTCCTACTGCTAGTGCTATGGAAAATTTGGAAACACCGAAACGCAATTGTCTTTGATGGCGCCTCCGTCTCTTCGAAGACGCTAGCGAGCCGAATCGACACCGAAGGACACGCATGGAAGCAAGCCGGCATCTTCAAAGGCAACGTAGAACCTTTTTTGAGGGTTTAGTTAGGTGGGCTGAGGGAAGAAGTTAGGCTTTGGTAGTGTACGGCTAAGCTGGTGGAGTTGGTGCACATGTAACATTGTAACATGTAAACGCCAACGTGGACGGGCTCTTGTTCCCATCCCCTTTCTTTAATACAGTATATAGTACGCACACTCGTGCGTATTCGAGAAAGAAAAAATTGTATTAAGCTTGGGACATTTATTTTAAGATGAAGGGAATATTTTCTGACCATAGCAAACTATTTATTTTCAGTAGCAAGGAGATTAACTCGAGGGACCAAATTTTGTTATAAAACCAATTAGCTTAATTTCCCCCTAGAACACCCCCCCCTCCCCCCCCCCTCCCCCCCCCCCCCTTTTTTTTTTTTTTTTGAGGAACCTCAAAAACCCCTCTTAATTACTGTCACCACTCGCCCGACGAGTAAAGCTAGCAATTCTTGCGAGAGATGAACACGACAAGCTTTTCCCAAGGGGTTGACACGTAGGCTTCCGTGTCAAGGCTGCTCACGCGGTCACGCCCTTCCACATGCTTCTGGAAGCGGCCAGCCCACAACGGGATTGCTCTCCAAGGCAAAGCCCAAACACGCCACCAGAAATAAGGAGCGGCCCAATTCAGATTCCCCAAGATCGTCTCGTCTCGTCTCGAATCGCATCCATGGGTTGGCGTTGGCACGACGACGTCGAGGGCGACGGTGGCCGCGGCGGGCTCGGCGACATCCCCGACCTCGCCGGCCGAGGCGGCGGCGAGGGCGCGCACGTCGGCACGCGCCGGGTGGTGCAGTCCCGCTGCCACACGGAGGAGGTGGAGCCCGGCCGCTTCGTCCGCAAGTGCGAGAAGACCGAGCAGCTCCTCCGCGACTGCGTCGGCAGGTACCCCCCCCCCCCCCCCCCCACCCACTCCTCCCCGGACCCGCAATCCGTCTGATTTCTCCTGCAAGGATCGCATGCTTGCGTGCTATTATCTTGGTAATTATAGTGCTTTCCTGGAATGCATGGAGTCGATTTCCTGGTGATTGAGGCTCCCGGTTTGAGGTACCGCTGCGCCTCTTGGAATCGATTTGTGTGAGGCAGGCGCGGTTGATTTGAATACCGATTGTTTTGGTCATGTGAAGGCGGATGAGTGAAAATGACGAGTAATTTGTGTACAACAAATATTTCTTCCCGGTTCACAATTGGGCCATTAATGTCTATGGAATTGCCATCCAGTTTTAGGTTTGGGTGTAGGTATCGATGTCTATGCTTTCAGTCATCTCTGTTTGTTAGCATCTTGTGATGTATACCTGTTAATGGGCTTTGATAGCTTAACAGGTTGAGAATAAAATTGTGTGGTCATACTTCGTAGACTCATAGGGGGTTCAGCACGGACATCACCTTGGTATATTTTACGCAGAGTTGATAATGAAATGTTGCGCGTTCCAGAGTTATGTTGCTTGTCAGCTGAGGAACAGCGAAACAAAGGCAATCTTTCTGTTCTGCACATTATTATGTTGCGGTGTGTAGAGGAAGTAAGCAATTTCTTTGTACCCATAGAAGATACAACATCTTATCGTTGGAAATACAAATGTGAAAAGCATCCGAAATTTGTATCAACTTAGCATATTTTGTCAACTTCCTTGCACATGGCTATCACATTGATTGGTGATTGAACCACAATTTCATGCATTCCCCTTCCTCAAAGTGAGTTACTTAGTACCTGCTCGTTCTGAACAGAAATGCAGAATACTGCATTATGTCCAAATAGGCTGGATGGGTTTATACTTTGGTATTTTCTCCTTTTGATGTTATATGCACATATTACTTATGTGATTTATTCCTACTTGGCTTAAACTAATCAACAACGTTCCTTTGTTAGGCCCTCCGAGCTGGTGGAATCAAAAACTGAGAACACCGAAGAAGATGTCACGGATGAAATGACCGGTGGTGCCTCGCGTTCTCTTGGCTTCCCGACAAAAGAGCCCTTTGCATTTCCAGGACTTCGCAGTGACATAGAAGCTATTGAGAAAGGCTTCGGTAGCTTTCTGGATGAAGCTGAGCGGATGACCAACGAGTTCTTCAAATCTTTTGGATTTCCAACCATTCATGACGGGGACTCGAGACCATCTCCTAGGCAACCTGCAGAGAGGCATATTGGAGAAGGTGCCGCAAAGAAGCCCAATGAGAATGAGTACTCCGAATTCGGTAGCCAGATAACAGATGTGTAACAAGCTACAGTCATATAACGTTCCTTCTTGGAGATGAAGCCCAGGAACTGTGTTTCGCTGAGTATCTAGAATCCTAAAGTGGTTTCTCTTTTGAACACTTCATCATGGTTGTAATAACCTGCAACTATCATAAGTGTATGACTTTTGGTATGTAATAGTACTGTCTTCAGATGCTTCAGCTAAAACATTTTAATTTGGCATGGAATTATGCTGCGAAGCGTAGCGTATCTATCTTCTCTGTTGCCAATCATATAACCTGGTATTGCAGCGCGACCCGAAGATTTTAGTGCTGAACAGTTGCAAATCTGACTCGTAACACCAGTTTTGGTTTATAAAAACATGGACTAATCAGGAAACGTGGAGCCATTGCGCGTAGTTGATCTTGCCAGATGATTAAGGGTTGTATACTTACATGGACAGGTCGAAAAATACAACTCTGTATATTCTAATACATCATCGCCATCGTATGCTCGTATCTATCTAAACAGTTCGGCAATGGAGAGGAGCCGTCCATTTGTCTGTACAGCGCCCAGACGTGTAAACTCCAGCTAGCTTGTCTGCTTGACAAATGCACATAATGTTGGGCAGCTGGGGCTACAAGCGCTTAGAGTAACCAGAACCTGAGCACTTCTTGCAGAGTATCAGCCCTGCGTGACAAACATATAGCGGATTGTCAGAAGAGGTCGCCGAAAGACAAAATGGAGACAATGAGCATTTTGTCCAGTCCACAATGAATCAGTGCTTGGTGATCTATTAACAGCTTTTGCACTCCAATGCGCAATGTGAAGGAAGGAAATGAAACAAGGTAAGAAGGCAACCTGCTCCTCTGCATACCCGGCATTCGACCACCCCGTTATCCGACTTCATCTTGCCGTCATTGCAGAAGACGCACTTTGTGCCTCCTGCCCTAGGCACAACGGAAAACAATGCTTAGCAGTCTGCAGGTAGGAACGTTTTGAGCGTGCGACATGCACAAAATGTCATAACCATAATACATTACTGTAAAGCGAACAACTTCGTTGAATTTTATATGCTCCATTCGTTTTGTTTCTTCCGTATGACCAGTTAGTTTGTTCAAGCTCACAAACTGAATCCACAGATCGGCCATTCATGATACATCGCTAGTTGGATAGGGTGTAGATGTGCAAGCTTCAGCTCTAGTACAATCGCGAAGCAATGCATCACTAGGCGGAGCAATTTCATTTTCCAAAACTTGATCAAGAGAGGATACGAGAGCAAGGAGAGGTACCGTTTCCAGCACACCTGTCGCACGGAACGGGGTCCCCCTGCGAACGAGAAAGGAACGAAATCAACAATTCGCAACAGCCACTCGTCGCTTATCGCTAAGATTAAGGAGAAGAGGAGGAGGAGGAGTGGCAGCGCGCGGAGACCTTGAGGCCGAGGACGAGTGACAGGGAGACCGCGGCGACGACGGAGGCGGCGATGATGAATGTCTGCGTGTCGACGGGACCCAGCAGCTGGGCGCCTCCGTAGGCTGCGGCGGCGGCGACGCGGGGCCGGGAAGGAGGGGTGTGGGGCGTGGGTGGGACGGGAGGTGCCTTGTGCCGCCTGGAAAGGAGGCTCGGCGGAGGTGCAGGGGCTGTGGAGGAGGGGAGGCGAAAGGAGGGGCACGACGAGGCGGGCCGGAGAAGGGACGCCATGGAAGCACCGGGCGCAACAACAGGGGAAGGTAAAGGAGGAGATGACTATGGGTATTTAGTTGGCCCCCAACCAGTTCGACCAAAGGGGTTAATTGCACATTGGTACCCTCTCTATAAACTAATATAAGAGTGTTCATATTAGTTTACGGAGGGAGTATTATATAATTATAGATAGGATAATGTATTGACACTACTTTGCATTTTGTTTACTTCAGTATCAAGTCTAGGAGTGCGGCAACAAATTGAGCTGATCCGCGTTTAAACGAGTTTTGACAGGGAAACTGACCAGCGGGGCCCGCCTATTAGGTGCCGACGTGGCGAACGCTGAGTAGGACAAGTCCATCTCGATCGCTTGGTTTGGCTGGGTCAGACCGCTCCTCTAACCCTAGCTCCTTCTCGTTGTTTCTCCCGCGGCTCGCAGGCATGGTGGATGTGACTCCGGGCAACAATGACAACTTAGACCCTCACGAGTTTGGTAGCGCATCAGGAGGAGGAATCGACTGTGGCTGTTACTCTAGTTATGCTAGCTTTGGCGACGACGACGACAACGACTTCTTGGAGCCGACGTTGTCAATGGCGCTGTGGGCGAGACTGGCGCATATTTGGGTGGCCACAAGAGGTTCACTAAGATCATGCACACCTAGTTCTTCATATACAATTGATTGTAATTGGTAGCAATGGAGAGCAAGGTCTTGAATTGATAGATAACAATGTTAAATTATGGCAAATCAATAGAACACCTTGCGCAAACGTTTTCAACATAAAAAGTTTGTGTGATGGACAACCTATGCCACATTGTTTCTTCTAGGCACCGTGCGTGATGCATTCAATAATACCAACGATAAAACTATTAATATCGTCTGGAATGGCAACGCTATCACATATGATTTGATGGGAAAAATTGTGTGTGATGTACGTGCGAACGAAAACGTTTTGGCCTGTATAATTGTCTGTGATGGCTCGTCCGATCGCACACGAGCTCTTTTTGCCCCGCGTGTGTGACTGGACACTACTAGGGAAAACCTTATACACAGAACTTTAGCAGTAGCGTGGGTCAAAAACGCGCGCTGGTACTAAATAGCAGTAGCGCGCCTGCTCAAACCGTGCTACAACTAAAGTTCTAGCAGTAGCGCGCCTCCTCCCAAACACGTTACTACTAAAATTCCCACGGCTTATCCCATAGGCTACACATAGTAGTAGCGATCTGCAGAGAACAGCGCTACCGCTAATTTCTTTGTAGCAGCACGGTTTGCTCTAAACTCGCTACTGCTAAAGGATCTAAAATTAAATGGAAAGCAGATAGAAAGGTAATTGAAAATGAAAAAAATAGAATAAAGTGAAAGGAGAAAAATAAAATGTGAAGAAAAATAAATGAAAAGGGAAAAAAAAGAAAGGAGTAGCAGTAGCGTGTATCACAGAATGCGCTGTAGCTAATGTAGCAGCAGCGCGCTTTCCCTAACGCGCTACTGCTACTTTTGACTTAACCACCGCCGTTCGTCCTTCCCCATGGCCACTTCCCCAAATCCAACTCCTCCGCTCTCGCCGCCGCCGTCGATCGTCGGCCGCTGCGCGCTCTCCGCACACCCTCTACGCCGCCTCTGACCCCGGATTCAACGCCGCCCCCGCCCCCGACCTCAATGCCGCCCCGGCCGCCGCCCTCGCCCCCACCCCCCGCCGCGCGCCCGACCCCCGACCCCGACCTCGACGCCGCCTGCCCCTCCCTCGTCGCAGTCACTCGAGGTGAGCACGCCTGCTCCTCCCTCTCCCCTACCTCTGCCTAGGGTTTCTTCATATTTTAGTTGCATTAAATTAGTTAGGGTTCATGTAAGAGTGGAAACGAATCGGATGTTGAATCAAATTTATAGTTCCTAGGTACTAATTAGTTAGTAAGAACTAGGTACTAATTAGGTACTAGTTTATTTTTATTTATAGTAATTTTATTTTTAGTAAGAACTAGTTGCATTAATAGAACTAGTTAGTAAGAACTTGTTGTATATCTTGTGTTGCTCAAATAGGATTGTGCTTGCCCAAGTGGCCGGTCATGTTTGCAGGTTACACCTCCGAGTGGCCTATGTTTTGCCGGAATGTTGATTCATTTTCGTTCCGGCAAATTTCAGGCGCTCGATATGTCCTATATATTTTAGCAAAGGTCATGCCGGATTTTTCCGTGAATTTTGGCATGACTTGTGCCAGAATATGTAGGAAATATCGAGTGCCCTGGATTTGTGTGTTGAGTATCCTGGTAGTTGTCTTCGATCGATTTTCAATTAATGTTTCAACTATGAACATAGGAAATGTCTGACGACGAAAAGGATTTCGGTATTTGCAAATACTGCGAAGACGAGCGCGGCCTGTGCGATGGAATCTTCCTAGATGATGATAGGCGCTTCAACATCAAGCTGGACGAGAACTTCGAAGTGGATACAGTAAGTCATAACGACAAATCTTTTTTCGTAATTAAGCATGACATCTGCTTCATTTGCTTCAACTTATAATTTATTTATTTTTACTATTCTACTAGTGTATCCCCTGCCATGCAAGAGTTTTTGTATTGGATAAGATAGGTTTCAGTCATACTATGGAGGTAAAGAAAGTTTACTTGAAGATCAAGCATGGTTATATTTTCCATGCAAAATTATACAATTTAGACGACTACACCTATTTTGGATGCAAAACATGGCGAGTACTATGCAAGACTTATGCATTTGAGCCTGATATGGTTATCACCTTTGATATTCGTCCGGAAGATGATATTGAAGGTAATACCGACATATGGGTCGATGTGCAGACGCCTCCAGTTATACCATTATGTAAGTTTCTCAACCATATTTATGTCTTTGATATTGTTTATTCAAAAATAGTTGACAACTAATATCTATTGTCAGTTTATTTCGGTGCAAGCAAACATGTCCAGCGCTTGGTAGACAGGACCTACTACTGTGCCGGAGCTGAACTCAACTGCGAGGAGCTCAGTCATTATGTTTCATGGCTTGCGGATCTTGATACTGTCAAGACAAATTTTCTTCCTGGATTTAGAAATGTTAGTACTGAAAACGTGCGATCAATAGTGTTCGTAATGAACTACTGTCACATCTATTTAGGAAGGATGGTAAGATTTTTACTATTTGTCCTTAGTGCATCTTTTCCATACATTATTTTTGAAGCTAAACTTCATTGCTAAGTATGTTACCATACGATGTTCTTCAACAGGGACTCTCGATGAATGTTGTGCCTTATGGGATCGAGACTAAAGGTACCATGAGTATTATTAGCTTATGGCCAAGATATCCTACAGATTACTTTAGTGCATTCAGGATTAGCAACGAATTCTTAATAGTGAAATACTTGACCAAATGTGTGTTGGAGGAGCGCAGAGAAGTACTAGGGGGCAGCAAACAGAAGCGCTACCCACGGTTAGGAGACAGGTTCATCTGCATGCTCCAACTTGATGAAGGAGGAGAGCTACACATGTTTAATGTTATTTTACCTAAGAGAGAGCAGCAGGAGTGATTAGCTAGCTAGAAATGAGTTTGAAGATGATGATGTGGTACACTATTATTATGATGATAAAATAGCTAGTGTTGGTGTTAATGACTATGATGATTATTATTAGCTAGTGTTAGTGGTGATTAAATAAATACTGTTGGTGGTAATGACTATGATGATGATTAAATAGCTTGTGATGGCGGATTAGATTCAAATGGAGGCAACATGTGATGCATATCGAAAGTACTACTAGTCCAAACTAGATCAAGTTTGGATTAGTAGTATACTTTCGACATGCACCACATATTGCCTCCACTTGAACCTAATCCACCTTCATTTGACACATTGTTATGGACATAATGATATAAACCTCATAATTGGTATTGTACCAAAAATTGTAGAACGGCGGATAAATACACTAAAAAAAGAATACTAGTAGTGATTGTTAGTAAACACGCTGCAACTAGCCAGATTAGCAGCAGCGCGGGACGGAAGAAGCGCTGCCGCTATGTGTCTTAACAGTAGCGCATGTCACACGCGCTACTGCTAAGTAATAGCTGTAGCGCCTTATTAGTAGCGCGGCAGCGCGTGCTACTAGTGGGCTTAAAACCCGTGCTACTACTAGGGTTTTCCCTAGTAGTGGGAGGGCCTATCCTCGACGGTTTTTCTGGGCCGTGTGGGAAGGACCCACCCTATTGCACACACTGTCAAGGTGACTATTTAAAACTTCATCGCAGAAAGGGGGTAAAAACCGTTTGTATAGCAGGGCGCTGCACCAGTGATGTGATGTCAACTTGGAAATTAAAACATGTAGGTGTAGAAAGTGGGACCTAAGTGCCATACCATGTAACCATGAAATCTTAGCAATTAATAGGAAAAAATGTTTTGAGAGGACTATCTGAACAAATTCTTAAAAAAATACCTAGCAACATATGAACCAATGATTTATCTTGTTCCTGGTTAACATGATTGGGAAAATACATCTGGTCCAGACATAGAGCCACCCGCATTTAAAGTGAAGAAGGGTAGAAAGAAAGAGAAGAGGAGAAAGGGTAAATTTGAAGTTCCAAAGCCAAAGGACACTTCTAGAATAGGGACTATGACATGTGGAAATTGTGGTCTCCAAGGCCATAGATACACCACCCACATGAAACAGTTGAAACCTAACATGGAATTGAGAAAAAATAAACATGTGGTAATCCCTTTTAAGTACTACAATGTTTTCCCTTTTTGTATGTTAACTACTTCAATATTTTTATGTTAACTACTACAATGTTTTCTCCTTTTATGCAAGGAAACCTCAAGCTGAAGCTACTACTGTAAATCCACCTCCTACTAGAGTTGCGGCTGCAGCTACTCCACCTGCAAGAGCTCCTTCATCGACAAGATCTATTGGTGCCACTTCTCCATCTATAGGAGCTCTACCTGCAAGAGTCGATGGTGCCCCTCCACCTGCAAATCCATTCTCTGCCACAAGACAAGCTTGTGCTTCAACTTCTGACACCACTACAGCCATGAGACAACAAAAGAGGAAGTGCTACCTCTTGAGCATGCATTGGTTTTCCCTTGAAGAGGAAAGGGTGATGCAGCAAAGTAGCGTAAGTATTTCTCTCAGTTTTGAGAACCAAGGTATCAATCAAGTAGGAGACGACACACAAGTCACCTAGTACCTGCACAAACAATCAAGAACCTTGCAACCAACGCGATAAAGGGGTTGTCAATCCCTTCATGGTCACTCACAAAAGTGAGATCTAATAAAGATAGTAAAGTAAATATTTTTGGTATTTTTGTTGTATAGATTAGAAAGTAAAGATTGCAAAATAGTAAACGAGATGCAATGTAAATAATGTTGGGGAACATAGTAATTTCAAAAATTTCCTACGTACACGCAAGATCATGGTGATGGCATAGCAACGAGAGGGGAGAGTGTTGTCCATGTACCCTCGTAGACCGTAAGCGGAAGCGTTATGACAACACGGTTGATGTAGTCGTACGTCTTCACGATCCGACCGATCCAAGTACCGAACGTACGGCACCTCCGAGTTCAGCACACGTTCAGCTCGATGACGTTCCCCGGGCTCCAATCCAGCTAAGCGTCGGGGATGAGTTTCGTTAGCACGACGGCGTGGTGACGATGATGATGTTCTACCGGCGCAGGGCTTCGCCTAAACTCTGCGACGATATGACCGAGGTGGAATATGGTGGAGGGGTGCACCGCACACGGCTAAGGAACGATCCGTAGATCAACTTGTGTTGTCCTAGAGGTGCCCCCCTGCCCCCGTATATAAAGGAGCAAGGGGGGAGGGCGGCCGGCCTAGGAGGGGGCGCGCCAAGGGGAGTCCTACTCCCACCGGGAGTAGGACTCCCTCCTTCCTTGTTGGAGTAGGAGAAGGGGAAAGAGGGGGAGAGGAAGAAGGAAAAGGGGGCTGCGCCCCTTGTCCAATTCGGACCAGAGGGGGGGCGCAGGCCTCCTTCCTTTTGGCCTCTCTCCTCTATTCCTGTATGGCCCAATAAGGCCCATATACTCCCCGGCGAATTCCCGTAACTCTCCGGTACTCCGAAAAATACCCGAATCACTCGGAACCTTTCCGAACTCCGAATATAGTCGTCCAATATATCAATCTTTACGTCTCGACCATTTCGAGACTCCTCGTCATGTCCCCGATCTCATCCGGGACTCCGAACTCCTTTGGTACATCAAAACTCATAAACTCATAATATAACTGTCATCGAAACCTTAAGCGTGCGGACCCTACGGGTTCGAGAACTATGCAGACATGACCTAGAACTATTCTTGGTCAATAACCAATAGCGGAACCTGAATGCTCGTATTGGCTCCTACATATTCTACGAAGATCTTTATCGGTCAAACCGCATAACAACATACGTTGTTCCCTTTGTCATCGGTATGTTACTTGCCCGAGATTCGATCGTCGGTATCCAATACCTAGTTCAATCTCGTTACCGGCAAGTCTCTTTACTCATTACGTAATGCATCATCCCGTAACTAACTCATTAGCTACATTGCTTGCAAGGCTTATAGTGATGTGCATTACCGAGAGGGCCCAGAGATACCTCTCCGACAATCGGAATGACAAAACCTAATCTCGAAATACGACAACCCAACATGTACCTTTGGAGACACCTGTAGTACTCCTTTATAATCACCCAGTTACGTTGTGACGTTTGGTAGCACCCAAAGTGTTCCTCCGGTAAACGGGAGTTGCATAATCTCATAGTTACAGGAACATGTATAAAGTCATGAAGAAAGCAATAGCAACATACTAAATGATCAAGTGCTAGGCTAACGGAATGGGTCATGTCAATCACATCATTCTCCTAATGATGTGATCCCGTTAATCAAATGACAACACATGTCTATGGTTAGGAAACATAACCATCTTTGATTAATGAGCTAGTCGAGTAGAGGCATACTAGTGACTATATGTTTGTCTATGTATTCACACATGTATCATGTTTCCGGTTAATACAATTCTAGCATGAATGATAAACATTTATCATGAAATAAGGAAATAAATAATAACTTTATTATTGCCTCTAGGGCATATTTCCTTCAGTCTCCCACTTGCACTAGAGTCAATAATCTAGTTCACATCGCTATGTGATTTAACACCAATATTCACATCTGCATGTGATTAATACCCATAGTTCACATCATCATGTGATCAACACCCAAAGGGTTTACTAGAGTCAATAATCTAGTCACATCGCTATGTGATTAACACCCAAAAGAGTACTAAGGTATGATCATGTTTTGCTCGTGAGAGAAGTTTAGTCTACGGGTCTGTCACATTCAGAGCCGTATGTATTTTGCAAATATTCTATGTCTACAATGCTCTGCATGGAGCTACTCTAGCTAATTGCTCCCACTTTCAATATGTATCCAGATTGAGACTTAGAGTCATCTAGATCGGTGTAAAAGCTTGCATCAATGTAACTCTTTATGACGAACTCTTTTATCACCTCCATAATCGAGAAACATATCCTTATTCTACTAAGGATAATTTTGACCAATGTCCACTGATCTACTCCTAGATCACTATTATACTCCCTTGCCAACAGGGCAGAGTATACAATAGGTCTGGTCCATAGCATGGCATACTTTTATAGAACCTATGACTGATGCATAGGGAATGACTTTCATTCTCTTTCTATTTTCTGCCGTGGTCGGATCTTGAGTCTTACTCAATTTCACACCTTTGCAACACAGGCAAGAACTCTTTCTTTGACTGTTCCATTTTGAACTATTTCAAAATCTTGACAAGGTATGTACTTATTGAAAAACTTATCAAGCGTCTTGATCTATCTCAATAGATCTTGATGCTCAATATGTAAGCAGCTTCACCGAGGTCTTTCATTGAAAATCTTTTTATTCAAGTATCCTTTTATGCTATCCAGAAATTCTATATCATTTCCAATCAACAATATGTCTTGCACATATAATATCAGAAATGCTACAGAGCTCCCACTCACTTTCTTGTAAATACAGGCTTCTCAAAAATCTGTATAAAACCATATGCTTTGATCAACTCATCAAAGCGTATATTCCAACTCCGAGATGCTTGCACCAGTCCATTGACGGATCGCTGGAGCTTGCACACTTTGTTAGCACCTTTAGGATTGACAAAACCTTCTGGTTGCATCATATACAACTCTTCTTTAATAAATCATAAAGGAATGTAATTTTGACATCCATTTGCCAGATTTCATAAAATGTGGCAATTGCTAACATGATTCAGACAGACTTAAGCATCGATACGAGTGAGAAAAACTCATCGTATTCAACACCTTGAACTTATCAAAAACCTTTCGCAACAAGTTGAGTTTATTAGATAGTAACAGTACTATCAGTGTCCGTCTTCCTCTTGAAGATCCATTTATTTAACATGGCTTGCTGATCATCGAGCAAGTCAATCAAAGTCCATACTTTGTTCTCATACATGGATCATATCTCAGATTTTATGGCCTCAAGCCATTTCGCGGAATCTGGGCTCATCATCGCTTCCTCATAGTTCGTAGGTTCATCATGGTCTAGTAACATGACTTCCAGAACATGATTACCGTACCACTCTGGTGCGGATCTTACTCTGGAAGACCTACGAGGTTTGGTAGCAACTTGATTTTAAGTTTCATGATCATCATCATTAACTTCCTCACTAATTGGTGTAGGAATCACTGGAACTGATTTATGTGATGAACTACTTTCCAATAAGGAAGAAGGTACAATTACCTCATCAAGTTCTACTTTCCTCCCACTCACTTCTTTCGAGAGAAACTTTTTCTCTAGAAAGGATCCATCTTAGCAACGAAATAACTTGCCTTTGGATCTGTGATAGAAGGTGTACCCAATAGTTACCTTTGGGTATTCTATGAAGACGCACTTCTCCGATTTGGGTTCGAGCTTATAAGGTTGAAACTTTTTCACATAAGCATCGCAGCCCCAAAATTTAAGAAATGACAACTTGGGTTTCTTGCTAAACCACAGTTCATATGGTGTCGTCTCAACGGATTTAGATGGTGCCCTTTTTAACGTGAATGTAACTGTCTCTAATGCATAACCCCAAAACAATAGTGGTAAATCAGTAAGAGACATCATAGATCGCACCATATCCAATAAAGTGCGGTTATGACATTCGAACACACCATAACATTGTGGTGTTCCAGGTGGCGTGAGCTGTGAAACTATTCCACATTTTTAATTGAAGACCAAACTCGTAACTCAAATATTCGTCTTCGCGATCAGATCACAGAAACTTTATTTTCCTGTTATGATGATTTTTCCACTTCACTCTAAAATCCTTTGAACCTTTCAATTATTTCAGATTTATGTTTCATCAAGTAGATATACCCATATCTGCTCAAATCATTTTGTGAAGGTCAGAAAATAACGATACTTGCCACGAGCATCAACACTCATTGGATTGCATACATCGATATGTATTCTTTCTAATAAGTCAGTATCTCGTTCCATTGTTCCGGAGAACGGAGTTTTAGTCATCTTGCCAAAAAGGCACGGTTCGCAAGCATCAAATGATTCATAACCAAGTGATTCCGATAATCCATCTTTATGGAGTTTCTTCATGCGCTTTACACCGATATGACACAAACGGCAGTGCCACAAATAAGTTGCACTATCATTATCAACTTTTCATCTTTTGGCATATCAACATTATGTATATGTGTATCACTACGATCGAGATCCAACAAACTATTTTCATTGGGTGTATGACCATCGAAGGTTTTATTCATGTAAACAGAACAACAATTATTCTCTGACTTTAAATGAATAACCGTATTGCAATAAACATGATCAAATCATATTCATGCTCAACGCAAATGCCAAATAACATTTATTTAGGTTTAACACTAATCCCGAAAGTATAGGGAGTGTGCGATGATGATCATATCAATCTTGGAACTACTTCCAACACTCGTCGTCACTTCCCCTTCAACTAGTTTCTGTTTATTCTGTAACTCCTGTTTCGAGTTACTAATCTTAGCAACCGAACAAGTATCAAATACTCAGGGGTTACTATAAACACTAGTAAGGTACATATCAATAACATGTATATCAAATATACCCTTGTTCACTTTGCCATCCTTCTTATCCACCAAATATTCAAGGCATTTCCGCTTCTAGTGACCATTTCCTTTGCAGTATAATCACTCAGTTTCAGGCTTTGGTCCAGCTTTGGGCTTCTTCGCGGGAGTGACAACTTGCTTGTCATTCTTCTTAAAGTTCCCTTTCTTTCCCTTTGCCCTTTCTCTTGAAACTAGTGGTCTTGTCAATCATCAACACTTGATGCTCTTTCTTGATTTCTACCTTCGTTGATTTCAACATCACGAAGAGCTTGGGAATCGTTTTCGTCATCCCTTGCATACTATAGTTCATCACGAAGTTCTAGTAACTTAGTGATGGTGACTAGAGAATTCTGTCAATCACTATCTTATCTGGAAGATTAACTCCCACTTGATTCAAGCGATTGAAGTATCCAGACAATTTGAGCACATGCTCACTAGTTGAGCGATTCTCCTCCATCTTTTAGCTATAGAACTTGTTGGAGACTTCATATATCTCAACTCGGGTATTTGCTTGAAATATTAACTTCAATTCCTGGAACATCTCATATGATCCATGACATTCAAAACATCTTTGAAGTCCCGATTCTAAGCCGTTAAGCATGGTGCACAAAACTATCAAGTAGTCATCATATTGAGCTAGCCAAATGTTCATCACGTCTGCATTTGCTCCTGCAATAGGTCTGTCACCTAGCGGTACATTAAGGACATAATTCTTCTGTGCAGCAATGAGGATAAACCTCAGATCACGGATCCAATCCGCATCATTGCTACTAACATCTTTCAACACAATTTTCTCTAGGAACATATCAAAATAAACATATGAAAGCAACAACGCAAGCTATTGATCTACAACATAATTTGCAAAATACTACCAGGACTAAGTTCATGATAAATTAAAGTTCAATTAATCATATTACTTAAGAACTCCCACTTAGATAGACATCCCTCTAATCCTCTAAGTGATTACGTGATCCATATCAACTACACCGTGTCCGATCATCACGTGAGATGGAGTAGTTTCAACGGTGAACATCACTATGTTGATCATATCTACTATATGATTCACGCTTGACCTTTCGGTCTCCGTGTTCCGAGGCCATATCTGTATATGCTAGGCTCGTCAAGTTTAACCTGAGTATTTCGCGTGCGCAACTGTTTTGCACCCGTTGTATTTGAACGTAGAGCCTATCACACCCGATCATCACGTGGTGTCTCAGCACGAAGAACTTTCGCAACGGTGCATACTCAGGGAGAACACTTCTTGATAATTAGTGAGAGATCATCTTATAATGCTACCGTCAAACAAAACAGAATAAGATGTATAACAGATAAACATCATATGCAATCAAAATATGTGACATGATATGGCCATGATCATCTTGCGCCTTTTGATCTCCATCTCCAAAGTACTGTCATGATCTCTATCGTAACCGGCACGACACCATGATCTTCATCATCTTGATCTATATCAATGTGTCGTCACATAGTCGTCTCGCCAACTATTGCTCTTGCAACTATTGCTATCGCATAGCGATAAAGTAAAGCAATTATTTGGCACTTGCATCTTATGCAACAAAGAGACAACCATAGGGCATCTGCCAGTTGCCGATAACTTCAACAAAACATGATCATCTCATACAACAACTTATATCTCATCACGTCTTGACCATATCACATCACAACATGCCCTGCAAAAACAAGTTAGACGTCCTCTACTTTGTTGTTGCAAATTTCACGTGGCTGCTACGGGCTGAGCAAGAACCGTTCTTACCTACACATCAAAACCACAGCGATAGTTCGTCTAGTTAGTTCTGTTTTAACCTTCGCAAGGACCGGGCGTAGCCACACTCGGTTCAACTAAAGTTGGAGAAACAGACACCCGCTAGTCACCTGTGTGCAAAGCACGGCGGTAAAACCAGTCTCGCGTAAGCGTACGCATAATGTCGGTCCGGGCCGCTTCATCCAACAATACCGCTGAACCAAAGTATGACATGCTGGTAAGCAGTATGACTTGTATCGCCCACAACTCACTTGTGTTCTACTCGTGCATATAACATCAACGCATAAAACCTAGGCTCGGATGCCACTGTTGGGGAACGTAGTAATTTCAAAAATTTCCTACGTACACGCAAGATCATGGTGATGGCATAGCAACGAGAGGGGAGAGTGTTGTCCACGTACCCTCGTAGACCGTAAGCGAAAGCGTTATAACAACGCGGTTGATGTAGTCGTACGTCTTCACGATTCGACCGATCCAAGTACCGAACATACGGCACCTCCGAGTTCAGCACACGTTCAGCTCGATGACGTTCCCCGGGCTCCAATCCAGCTAAGCGTCGGGGATGAGTTTCGTCAGCACGACGGCGTGGTGACGATGATGATGTTCTACCGGCGCAGGGCTTCGCCTAAACTCTGCGACGATATGACTGAGGTGGAATATGGTGGAGGGGGGCACCGCACACGGCTAAGGAACGATCCGTAGATCAACTTGTGTGTTATGGGGTGCCCCCCTGCCCCCGTATATAAAGGAGCAAGGGGGGAGGAGGCCGGCCCTAGGAGGGGGCGCGCCAAGTGTGGAGTCCTACTAGGACTCCCTAGTCCTAGTAGGATTCCACCTCCCTTGTTGGAGTAGGAGAAGGGGAAAGAGGGGGAGAGGAAGAAGGAAAGGGGGGCTGCGCCCCTTGTCCAATTCGGACCAGAGGGGGGGCGTAGGCCTCCTTCCTTTTGGCCTCTCTCCTCTATTCCCGTATGGCCCAATAAGGCCCATATACTCCCCGGCGAATTCCCGTAACTCTCCGCTACTCCGAAAAATACCCGAATCACTCGGAACCTTTCCGAACTCCGAATATAGTCGTCCAATATATCGATCTTTACGTCTCGACCTTTTCGAGACTCCTCGTCATGTCCCCGATCTCATCCGGGACTCCGAACTCCTTCGGTACATCAAAACTCATAAACTCATAATATAACTGTCATCGAAACCTTAAGCGTGCGGACCCTACGGGTTCGAGAACTATGTAGACATGACCTAGAACTATTCTTGGTCAATAACCAATAGCGGAACCTGAATGCTCATATTGGCTCCTACATATTCTACGAAGATCTTTATCGGTCAAACCGCATAACAACATACGTTGTTCCCTTTGTCATCGGTATGTTACTTGCCCGAGATTCGATCGTCGGTATCCAATACCTAGTTCAATCTCGTTACCGGCAAGTCTCTTTACTCGTTACGTAATGCATCATCCCATAACTAACTCATTAGCTACATTGCTTGCAAGGCTTATAGTGATGTGCATTACCGAGAGGGCCCAGAGATACCTCTCCAACAATCGGAGTGACAAAACCTAATCTCGAAATACGACAACCCAACATGTACCTTTGGAGACACCTGTAGTACTCCTTTATAATCACCCAGTTATGTTGTGACGTTTGGTAGCACCCAAAGTGTTCCTCCGGTAAACGGGAGTTGCATAATCTCATAGTTACAGGAACATGTATAAGTCATGAAGAAAGCAATAGCAAAATACTAAACGATCAAGTGCTAGGCTAACGGAATGGGTCATGTCAATCACATCATTCTCCTAATGATGTGATCCCGTTAATCAAATGACAACACATGTCTATGGTTAGGAAACATAACCATCTTTGATTAATGAGCTAGTCAAGTAGAGGCATACTAGTGACTATATGTTTGTCTATGTATTCACACATGTATCATGTTTCTGGTTAATACAATTCTAGCATGAATGATAAACATTTATCATGAAATAAGGAAATAAATAATAACTTTATTATTGCCTCTAGGGCATATTTCCTTCAAATAAAAGAGATGTAATATAATAGAAAAGAGATGTGGGGACCATAGATTTCACTAGTGGCTTCTCTCAAGATAGCATGTATTATGGTGGGTGAACAAATTACTGCCAAGCAATTGATAGAAAAGCGCATAGTTATGAAGACATCTAAGGCAATGATCATGAACATAGGCATCACGTCCGTGTCAAGTGACCGAAACGATTCTGCATCTAGTACTATTACTCCACACATCGACCGCTATCCAGCATGCATCTAGAGTATTAAGTTCATAAGAACGGAGTAACGCATTAAGCAAGATGACATGATGCAGAGGGGTAAACTCAAGCAATATGATATAAACCCCATCTTTTTATCCTCGATGGCAACAATACAATACATGCCTTGATGCCCCTACTATCACTGGGAAAGGACACCGCAAGATTTGAACAAAAAGCTAAGCACTTTTCCCATTGCAAGAAAGATCAATCTAGTAGGCTAAACTAAACCGATAATTCGAAGAGACTTGCAAAGATATCAAATCATGCATGTAAGATTTCAGATAGGAACCAAATAATATTCATAGATAATCAAGTTCATAAATCCACAATTCATTGGATCTCGGCAAACACACTGCAAAAGAGTATTACATCGAATTGATCTCCTAGAACATCAAGGAGAACTTTGTATTGAGAATCAAAGAGAGAGAAGAAGCCATGTAGCTAATAACTATGGACCCGAAGGTCTGTGGTAAACTATTCACACTTCATCGAAGAGGCAATGGTGTTGATGTAGAAGCCCTCCGTGATTGATTCCCCCTCCGGCAGATTGCAGGAAAAGGCCCCAAGATGGGATCTCATGGGTACAGAAGGTTGCGGCGGTGGAAAAGTGGTTTTGTGGCTCCCGGTGATGTTTCTAGGGTATAAGAGTATATATATAGGTGAAAGAAGTATGTCCGTGGAGCTACGAGGGGCCCACGAGGGTGGGGGCACGCCTACCCCCCTGGGCGCGCCCTCCTTCCTCATGGCCTCCTCGTAGAGTCCCAGACTTCAACTCCAAGTCTTCTAGATTGTTTTTGATCCAAGGAAGATCCTCACAAAGGTTTCATTCCGTTTGGACTCCATTTGATATTCCTTTTCTGAAAAACTTTAAAATAGGCAAAAAAAACAGAAACTGGCACTGGCCTCTGGTTAATAGGTTAGTCCCAAAAATAATATCAAAGAGCATATTAAAGCCCATTAAACATCCAAAATAGATAATATAATAGCATGGAACAATAAAAAATTATAGATACATTGGAGATGTATCAAGCATCCCCAAGCTTAATTCCTGCTCGTCCTCGAGTAGGTAAATGATAAAAATAGAATTTTTGATGTGGAATGCTACCTAACATATTTATCAATGTAATTTTATTTATTGTGGCATGAATGTTCAGATCCGAAAGATTCAAGACAAAAGTTTAATATTGACATAAAAATAATAATACTTCAAGCATACTAACAAAGCAATCATGTTCTCGAAATAACATGGCCAAAGAAAGTTATCCCTACAAAATCATATAGTCTGGCTATGCTCTATCTTCATCACACAAAGTATTTAATCATGCACAACCCCGGTTTCAGCCAAGCAATTGTTTCACACTTTAGTATTTTCAAACTTTTTCAATCTTCACGCAATACATGAGCGTGAGCCATGGACATAGCACTATAGATGAATAGAATGGTGGTTGTGGAGAAGACAAAAAGGAGAAGATAGTCTCATATCAACTAGGCATATCAACAGGCTATGGAGATGCCCATCAGTAGATATCAATGTGAGTGAGTAGGGATTGCTATGCAACGGATGCACTAGAGATATAAGTTTATGAAAGCTCAATAAAAGAAACTAAGTGGGTGTGCATCCAACTTGCTTTCTCACGAAGACCTAGGGCACTTTTGAGGAAGCCCATCATTGGAATATACAAGCCAAGTTATATAATGAAAAATTCTCACTAGTATATGGAAGTGACAACATAGGAGACTCTCTATCATAAAGATCATGGTGCTACTTTGAAGCACAAGTGTGGTAAAAGGATAGTAGCACTGTACCTTCTCTCTTTTTCTCTCATTTTTTTATTTGGGCCTTTTCTCCCTTTTTATGGCCTCTTTTTTTAGTCTGGAGTCTCATCCCGACTTGTGGGGGAATCATAGTCTCCATCATCCTTTCCTCATTGGGACAATGCTCTAATAATGAAGATCATCACACTTTTATTTACTTACAACTCAAGAATTACAACTCAATACTTGGAACAAAATATGACTCTATGTGAATGCCTCTGGTGGTGTACCGGGATGTGCAATGATTCAAGAGCGACATGTATGAAAAATTATGAATGGTGGCTTTGACACAAATACGATGTCAACTACATGATCATGCAAGGCAATATGACAATGATGAAGTGTGTCATAATAAACGGAACGGTGGAAAGTTGCATGGCAATATATCTCGGAATGGCTATGGAAATGCCATAATAGGTAGGTATGGTGGTTGTTTTGATGAAGGTATATGGTGTATGGTACCGGTGAGAGTTGTGCGGTACTAGATAGGCTAGCAATGATGGAAGGGTGAGAGTGCGTATAATCCATGGACTCAACATTAGCCATAAAGAACTCACATACTTATTGCAAAAATCTACAAGTCATCAAAACAAAGTATTACACGCATGCTCCTAGGGGAAGGGTTGGTAGGAGTCAACCATCGCACAATCCCGACCTCCACACATAAGGAAGGCAATCAATAAATAAATCATGCTCCAACTTCATCACATAACGGTTCACCATACGTGCATGCTACGGGAATCACAAACTTTAACACAAGTATTCCTAAAATTGACAACTACTCTACTAGCATGTCTCTAATATCACCATCTTCATATCTCAAAACAATCATAAAGAATCAAACTTCTCATAGTATTCAACGCACTTTATATGAAAGTTTTTATTATACCCATCTTGGATGCCCATCATATTAGGACTAATTTTATAACCAACGCAAATTACCATGATGTTCTAAAAGACTCTCAAAAATAATATAAGTGAAGCATGATATATCAATAATTTCTATAAAATAAAACCACCACCGTGCTCTAAAAAGATATAAGCGAAGCATTAGAGCAATATTATCTAGCTCAAAAGATATAAGTGAAGCACATAGTATTCTAATAAATTCCGATTCATGTGTGTCTCTCCCAAAAGGTGTGTACAACAAGGATGATTGTGGTAAAATAAAAAGAAAAGACTCAAATCATACAAGACGCTCCAAGCAAAACACATATCATGTGGTGAATAAAAATATATCCTCAAGTAAAGTTACCGATAGACGAAGACGAAAGAGGGGATGCCTTCCGGGGCATCCCCAAGCTTAGGTTTTGGTTGTCCTTGAATTATCTTGGGGTGTCTTGGGCATCCCCAAGCTTAGGCTCTTGCCACTCCTTATTCCAAAATCCATCAAATCTTTACCCAAAAACTTGAAAACTTCACAACACAAAACTTCAACAGAAAATCTCATGAGCTCCGTTAGTATAAGAAAATAAACCACCACTTTAAGGTACTGTAATGAACTCATTATTTATTTATATTGGTGTTAAACCTACTGTATTCCAAATTCTCTATGGTTCATACCCCCCCCCCCCCGATACTACTCATATATTCATCAAAAATAAGCAAACAACACACGAAAAACAGAATTTGTTAAAAACAGAACAGTCTGTTGCAATCTGTAACTTTCGAATACTTCTGTACTTTAAAAGTTCTGAAATAAATTGGTGGATGTGAGGAATTTGTCTATTAATCATATGCAAAAAAAGAATCAACCTAAAAGCACTCTCCGGTAAAAAATGTCAGCTATTCTCGTGAGCGCAAAAGTTTCTGTTTTTACAGCAAGACCGCAAAGACTTCACCCAAGTCTTCCCAAAGGTTCTACTTGGCACAAACACTAATAGAAACATAAAACCACATATAACCAGAAGTTAGATGAAATATTTATTACTAAACAGGAGCAAAAAGCAAAGAACAAAAAAAATTGGGTTACCTCCCAACAAGCGCTATCGTTGAACGCCCCTAGCTAGGCATAAAAGCAAGAATAGGTCTAGGTATTGCCATCTTCGGCATGCAATTCTTTAATTGAACACACGTAAACCTCAGGAGATTCTTTGGTTTTGTTAATGATCAAACTCCTATTGAGGAATGTGGTAATTTCAAAAATTTCCTACGCACACGCAAGATCATGGTGATGCATAGCAACGAGAGGGGAGAGTGTTTTCCACGTACCCTCGTAGACTGAAAGCGGAAGCGTTATGACAACGCGGTTGATGTAGTTGTACATCTTCACGATCGACCGATCCTAGTACCGAACGTACGGCACCTCCGCGATCTGCACACATTCAGCTCGGTGACGTCCCATGAACTCCGATCCAGCAGAGTGTCAAAGGAGAGTTTCGTCAGCACAACGGCGTGATGATGGTGATGGTGAAGCTACCGGCGCAGGGCTTCGCCTAAGCACTACGATGATATGACCGAGGTGGATTATGGTGGAGGGGGGCACCGCACACGGCTAAGAGATCCATGATCAACTTGTGTCTATGGGGTGCCCCCCTCCCCCGTATATAAAGGAGTGGAGGAGGGGGAGAGGGTCGGCCTCCCAGGCGCGCCCAAGGGGGGAGTCCTATTCCCAATGGGAGTAGGATCCCCCCTTCCCTAGTTGGAGTAGGAGAGGGAAGGAAGGGGGAGAAGGAGAGAAGGAAAGGGGGCCCGGCCCCCTCCTAATTCAGATTGGGCTTGGGAGGGGGGGCACCTTAGCCGCCTCCTCCTCCTTTCCACTAAGGCCCAATAAGGCCCATTGACTCCCCGGGGGGTTCCGGTAACCTCTCGGTACTTCGGTAAATGCCCGAACTCACCCGGAACCATTTCGACGTCCAAACATAGCCATCCAATATATCAATCTTTATGTCTCGACCATTTCGAGGCTCCTCGTCATGTCCATGATCATATCCGGGACTGCAAACTACCTTCGGTACATCAAAACACATAAACTTATAATGCCGATCATCACCGAACTTTAAGCATGCGGACCCTACGGGTTCGGGAACTATGTAGACATGACCGAGACATGTCTCCGGCCAATAACCAATAGCGGAACCTGGATGCTCATATTGGCTCCCACATATTCTAGAAGATTTTTATCGGTCAAACCGCATAACAACATACGTTGTTCCCTTTGTCATCGGTATGTTACTTGCCCGAGATTCGACCGTTGGTATCTCAGTACCTAGTTCAATCTCGTTATAGGCAAGTCTCTTTACTCGTTCCATAATACATCATACCGTAACTAACTCATTAGTCACATTGCTTGCAAGGCTTATAGTGATGTGTATTACCGAGAGGGCCCAGAGATACCTCTACAACAATCGTAGTGACAAATCCTAATCTTGATCTATGCCAACTCAACAAACACCATCGAAGACACATGTAGAGCACCTTTATAATCACCCAGTTATGTTGTGACATTTGGTAGTACACAAAGTGTTCCTCTGGTATTCAAGAGTTGCATAATCTCATAGTCTTAGGAACATGTATAAGTCATGAAGAAAGCAATAGCAACATACTAAACGATCAAGTGGTAAGCTAACGGAATGGGTCAAGTCAATCACATCATTTTCTAATGATGTGATCCCGTTCATCAAATGACAATTCATGTCTATGGCTGGAAACTTAACCATCTTTGATCAACAAGCTAGTCAAGTAGAGGCATACTAGTGACACTCTGTTTGTCTATGTATTCACACATGTACTAAGTTCCCGGTTAATACAATTCTAGTATGAATAATAAACATTTATCATGATATAAGGAAATATAAATAACAACTTTATTATTGCCTCTAGGGCATATTTCCTTCAGTCTCCCACTTGCACTAGAGTCAATAATCTAGATTACATTGTGATGATTCTAACACCCATGGAGTCTTGGTGTTGATCATGTTTTGCTCGTGAGAGAGGCTTAGTCAACGAGTCTGCAACATTCAGATCCGTATGTATCTTGCAAATCTCTATGTCCCCTTCTGACACTTGATGACGGATGGAATTGAAGCGTCTCTTGATGTGCCTGGTTCTCTTGTGAAATCTGGATTCCTTCGCCAAGGCAATGGCTCCAATATTGTCACAAAAGATTTTCATTGGGCCCGATGCACTAGGTACCACCTAGATTGGATATGAACTCCTTCATCCAGACTCCTTCGTTTGCTGCTTCCGAAGCAGTTATGTACTCCGCTTCACACGTAGATCCCACCACGACGCTTTTCTTAGAACTGCACCAACTTACAGATCCACCGTTCAATAAAAATATGTATCCGGTTTGTGACTTAGAGTCATCCGGATCAGTGTCAAAGCTTGCATCAACGTAACCATTTACGACAAGCTCTTTGTCACCTCCATAAATGAGAAACATATCCTTAGTCCTTTTCAGGTATTTTATGATGTTCTTGACCGTTGTCCAGTGATCCACTCCTGGATTACTTTGGTACCTCCCTGCTAAACTAATAGCAAGGCACACATCAGGTCTAGTACACTACATTGCATACATGATAGAGCCTATGGCTGAAGCACAGGGAACATCTTTCATTTTCTCTCTATCTTCTGAAGTGGTAGGGCATTGAGTCTGACTCAACTTCACACCTTGTAACACAGGCAAGAACACTTTCTTTGCTTGATCCATTTTGAACTTCTTCAAAACTTTATCAAGGTATGTACTTTGTGAAAGTCCAATTAGGCGTCTTGACCTATCTTTATAGATCTTAATGCCCAATATATAAGCAGCTTCACCGAGGTCTTTCATTGAAAAACTCTTGTTCAAGTATCCTTTTATGCGATCCAGAAATTATATATCATTTTGAATCAATAATATGTCATCCACATATAATATTACAAATGCTACAGAGCTCCCACTCACTTTCTTGTAAATACAGGCTTCTCCAAAAGTCTGTATAAAGCCATATGCTTTGATCACACTATCAAAACGTTTATTCCAACTCTGAGAGGCTTGCACCAGTCCATAAATGGATCGCTGGAGCTTGCACACTTTGTTAGCATCCTTTGGGTCAATAAAACCTTCGGGTTGCATCATATACAACTCTTCTTCTAGAAATCCATTTAGGAATGCAGTCTTTACATCCATTTGCCAAATTTCATAATCATAAAATGCAGCAATTGCTAACATGATTCAGACAGACTTAAGCATCGCTGTGGGTGAGAATGTCTCATCATAGTCAACTCCTTGAACTTGTCGAAAACCTTTCGCAACAAGTCGAGCTTTGTAGATAGTAACATTACCATCAACGTCAGTCTTCTTCTTGAAGATCCATTTATTCTCGATGGCTTGCCGATCATCGGGCAAGTCAACCAAAGTCCAGACTTTGTTCTCATACATGGATCCCATCTCAGATTTCATGGCATCAAGCCATTTCGCAAAATCTGGGCTCATCATCGCTTCCTCATAGTTCGTAGGTTCGTCATGGTCAAGTAACATGACCTCCTGAATAGGATTACCATACCACTCTTGTGCGGATCTTACTCTGGTTGACCTACGAGGTTCGGTAGTAACTTGATCTGAAGTTTCATGATCATTATCATCATCTTGTTCACTAATTGGTGTAGGGATCACAGGAACTGATTTCTGTGATGAACTACTTTCCAATAAGGGAGCAGGTACAGTTACCTCATCAAGTTCTACTTTCCTCCCACTCACTTCTTTCGAGAGAAACTCCTTCTCAAGAAAGGATCCATTCTTAGCAACGAATATCTTGCCTTTGGATCTGTGATAGAAGGTGTACCCAACAGTTTCCTTTGAGTATCCTATGAAGACGCACTTCTCCGATTTGGGTTCGAGCTTATCAAGTTGAAGTTTTTTCACATAAGCATCGTAGCCCCAAACTTTAAGAAACAACAACTTTGGTTTCTTGCCAAACCACAGTTCATAAGGCGTCATCTCAACGGATTTAGATGGTGCCCTATTTAACGTGAATGTAGCCGTCTCTAAAGCATAATCCCAAAATGATAGCGGTAAATCAGTAAGAGACATCATAGATCGCACCATATCTAATAAAGTGCGGTTACGACGTTCGGACACACCATTACGCTGTGGTGTTCCGGGTGGCGTGAGTTGCGAAACTATTCCGCATTGTTTCAAATGTAAACCAAACTCGTAACTCAAATATTCTCCTCCACGATCAGATCGTAGAAATTTTATTTTCTTGTTACGATGATTTTCTACTTCACTCTGAAATTCTTTAAACTTTTCAAATGTTTCAGACTTGTGTTTCATTAAGTAGATATACCCATATCTGCTCAAATCATCTGTGAATGTGAGAAAATAACGATACCCGCTGCGAGCCTCAACATTCATTGGACCACAAACATCAGTATGTATGATTTCCATCAAATCAGTTGCTCGCTCCATAGTTCCGGAGAACGGCGTTTTAGTCATCTTGCGCATGAGGCACAGTTCGCAAGTACCAAGTGATTCATAATCAAGTGATTCCAAAAGCCCATCAGTATGGAGTTTCTTCATGCGCTTTACACTGATATGACCTAAACGGCAGTGCCACAAATAAGTTGCACTATCATTATCAACTCTGCATCTTTTGGCTTCAATATTATGAATGTGTGTGTCACTACTATCGAAATTCAACAAAAAATAGACCACTCTTCAAGGGTGCATGACCATAAAAGATATTACTCATATAAATAGAACAACCATTATTCTCAGATTTGAATGAATAATTGTCTCGCGTTAAACAAGATCTAGATATAATGTTCATGCTCAACGCTGGCACCAAGTAACAATTATTCAGGTCTAAAACTAATCCCGAAGGTAGATGTAGAGGTAGCGTGCCGACCGCGATCACATCGACTTTGGAACCATTTCCCACGTGCATCGTCACCTTGTCCTTAGCCAATCTTCACTTAATCCGTAGTCCCTGTTTCGAGTTGCAAATATTAGCAACAGAACCAGTATCAAATACCCAGGCACTACTGCGAGCATTAGTAAGATACACATCAATAACATATATATCACATATACCTTTGTTCACCTTGCCATCCTTCTTATCCACCAAATACTTGGGGCAATTCCGCTTCCAGTAACCAGTCCCTTTGTAGTAGAAGCACTCAGTCTCAGGCTTAGGTCCAGGCTTGGGTTTCTTCACTTGAGCAGCAACTTGCTTGCTGTTTTTCTTGAAGTTCCCCTTCTTCCCTTTACCCTTTTTCTTGAAACTGGTGGTCTTGTTGACCATCAACACTTGATGCTCCTTCTTGATTTCTACCTCCGCAGCCTTTAGCATCACGAAGAGCTCGGGAATTGTCTTGTTCATCCCTTGCATATTATAGTTCATCACAAAGCTCTTGTAGCTTGGTGGCAGTGATTGAAGAATTCTGTCAATGACACTATCATCAGGAAGATTAACCCGGACATTTTGAGTATATGTTCACTGACAGAACTATTTTCCTCCATCTTGCAGCTATAGAACTTATTGGATACTTCATATCTCTCAATCCGGGCATTTTCTTGAAATATTAACTTCAACTCCTGGAAAACGTCGTTGAAGTCCCGGCTCTAAGCCATAAAGCATGGCACACTGAACTATCAAGTAGTCATCAGCTTTGCTCTGCCAGACATTCACAATGTCCAGCGTTGCTCCTGCAGCGGGTCTTGCATCTAGCGGTGCTTCCATGACGTAATTCTTCTGTGCAGCAATGAGGATAATCCTCAAGTTACGGACCCAGTCCCTGTAATTGCTATCATCATATTTCAACTTAGCTTTCTCTAGGAACGCATTAAAATTCAACAGAACAACAGCACGGGCCATCTATCTACAACAACATAGACATGCAAAAAACTATCAGGTACTAAGTTCATGATAAATTAAAATTCAATTAATCATATTACTTAAGAACTCCCACTTAGATAGACATCCCTCTAGTCATCTAAGTGATCATGTGGCCCAAATCAACTAAACCATGTACGATCATCATGTGAGATGGAGTAGTTTTCAATGGTGAACATCACTATGTTGATCATATCTACTATATGATTCATGCTCGACCTTTCGGTCTCGGTGTTCCGAGGCCATATCTGCATATGCTAGGCTCGTCAAGTTTAACCCGAGTATTCTGCGTGTGCAAAACTGGCTTGCACCCGTTGTGAACGTAGAGCTTATCACACCCGATCATCACGTGGTGTCTCGGCATGGCGAACTTTCGCAACAGTGCATACTCAGGGAGAACACTTGTACATTTAAATTTAGTGAGAGATCATCTTATAATGCTACCGTCGAACTAAGCAAAATAAGATGCATAAAGGATAAACATCACATGCAATCAATATAAGTGATATGATATGGCCATCATCATCTTGTGCCTTCGATCTCCATCTCCAAAGCACCGTCATGATCACCATCGTCACCAGCGCGACACCTTGATCTCCATTGTAGCATCATTGTTGTCTCGCCAACTATTGTTTCTACGACTATCGCTATCGCTTAGTGATAAAGTAAAAACAATTATAGGGCGATTGCATTGCATACAATAAAGCAACAACCATATGGCTCCTGCCAGTTGCCGATAACTCTGTTACAAAACATGATCATCTCATACAATAAAATTTAGCATCATGTCTTGACCATATCACATCACAACATGCCCTGCAAAAACAAGTTAGACATCCTCTACTTTGTTGTAGCAAGTTTTACGTGGCTGCTACGGGCTGAGCAAGAACCGTTCTTACCTACGCATCAAAACCACAACGATTTTTCGTCAAGTATGTGTTGTTTTAACCTTCAACAAGGACAGGGCGTAGCCACACTTGATTCAACTAAAGTTGGAGAAACTGACACCCGCCAGCCACCTGTGTGCGAAGCATGTTGGTAGAACTAGTCTCGCGTAAGCATACGTGTAATGTCGGTCCGGGCCGCTTCAACCAACAATACCGCCGAATCAAAGTATGACATGCTGGTAAGCAGTAGGACTATTATCGCTCACAACTCATTTGTGTTCTACTCATGCATATAACATCTACGCATAAACCTGGCTCTGATGCCACTGTTGGGGAACGTGGTAATTTCAAAAATTTCCTATGCACACGCAAGATCATGGTGATGCATAGCAACGAGAGAGGAGAGTGTTGTCCACGTACCCTCGTAGACCGAAAGCGGAAGCATTATGACAATGCGGTTGATGTAGTCATACATCTTCACGATCGACTGATCCTAGTACCGAACGTACGGCACCTCCGCGATCTGCACACGTTTAGCTCGGTGACGTCCCAGGAACTCCGATCTAACAGAGTGTCGAAGGAGAGTCTCGTCAGCACGACGGCGTGATGACGATGATGATGAAGCTACCGGCACAGGGCTTTGCCTAAGCACTATAACAATATGACCGAGGTGGATTAAGGTGGAGGGGGGCACCGCACACGGCTAAGAGATCAATGATCAACTTGTGTCTATAGGGTGCCCCCTCCCCCGTATATAAAGGAGTGGAGGAGGGGGAGAGGGCCGGCCTCCTAGGCACACCCAAGGGGGGAGTCCTACTCCCGGTGGGAGTAGGATTCCCCCTTCCCTAGTTGGAGTAGGAGAGGGAAGGAAGGGGGAGAAGGAGAGAAGGAAAGGGGGGCCGTCCTCCCTCCCAATTTGGATTGGGCTTGGGGGGGGGGGCGCCCCCACCTTGTCCACCTCCTCCTCCTTTCCACTAACGCCCAATAAGGCCCATTGACTCCCGGGGGGGTTCCGGTAACCTCCTGGTACTCCGGTAAATGCCCGAACTCACCTGGAACCATTCCGACGTCCAAACATAGCCATCCAATATATCGATCTTTATGTCTCGACCATTTTCGAGACTCCTCGTCATGTCTGTGATCATATTCGGGACTCCGAACTACCTTCGATACATCAAAACACATAAACTCATAATACCGATCGTCACCGAACTTTAAGCGTGCGGACCCTAAGGGTTCAAGAACTATGTAGACATGACCGAGACATGTCTCCGGCCAATAACCAATAGCAGAACCTGGATGCTCATATTGGCTCCCACATATTCTACGAAGATCTTTATCGGTCAAACTGCATAACAACATACGTTGTTCCCTTTGTCATCGGTATGTTACTTGCCCGAGATTCGATCGTCAGTATCTCAATAGCTAGTTCAATCTCATTACCGGCAAGTCTCTTTACTTGTTCCGTAATACATCATCCCGTAGCTAACTCATTAGTCACATTGCTTGCAAGGCTTATAGTGATGTATATTACCGAGAGGGCCCAGAGATACCTCTACGACAATCGTAGTGACAAATCCTAATCTTGATCTATGCCAACTAAACAAACACCATCGGAGACACCTGAGAGCACCTTTATAATCACCCAGTTATGTTGTGACGTTTGGTAGCACACAAAGTGTTCCTCCGGTATTCGGGAGTTGCATAATTTCATAGTCATATGAACATGTATAAGTCATGAAGAAAGCAATAGCAACATACTAAACGATCAAGTGCTAAGCTAACGGAATGGGTCAAGTCAATCACATCATTTTGTAATGATGTGATCCCGTTCATCAAATGACAATTCATGTCTATGGCTAGGAAACTTAACCATCTTTGATTTACGAGCTAGTCAAGTAGAGGCATACTAGTGACACTCTGTTTGTCTATGTATTCACACATGCACTAAGTTTCTGGTTAATACAATTCTTGCATGAATAATAAACATTTATCATGATATAAGGAAATATAAATACCAACTTTATTATTGCTTCTAGGGCATATTTCCTTCAACTCCTAGGCAAGAAATCTAGAAATTCATTTATGGCAAAAGGCTCCTTAATGATATCAAAAAAATTGGGGTGAACACTTATCAATTTGAGGTCTTCATTTTCCTTACTAGAAGATTCACCCTTATTCTTAGGAACGTAGATAAACTTGGCAACGTTGGTAGGAGGAGGATGTGAGGGATTTTTAATGGCGGGAAAAGCAGAACCCAAGTTGGTAATAATAACTTCGAGTTTATCAATTCTAGTAGAATCTTGATCTATCTTTTCATTAACTATGGGTTCCTTTTCCCTAAGATTTTTCAAATTAACTCCTACCTTAGATCCATATTGAGTAATTTGGTTGTGGATCTTTTTATCCAAATTTTTGATTAACTCAACAGTAGCAATTTTATTTTCAATAATATCAAGCCTTTGCATCACATGTTCCGAGATTAAAATACTTCCATTGACCAAAAGAGGTGGTGGGCCTAACAAATCCATCAAGGCGTTATAAGAATCAAAAGTATGGCTTCCCAAAAAAATCCCTCTGGTAATGGTATCAATAACATGTCTATTCCAAGGAATAATGCCTACATAAAAATTGAGAACAAGAACGGAAGTGGATTGCTTCCTATTTGATCTATTTTGAGCATTGCAAATTCTATACCAAGCATCTTTTAGATTTTATCCCTCCCTTTGTTTAAAATTGAGAACTTCATTATCGGGAGTACTAACAATTATAGGAGGACTAGCCATGAGGGCGAAACAAACGATCTAACGCACGAACACACAAGAAGCAAACTAAAAGAGGCGAACGGAAGAGGGGCCAAGAAAAGGCAAAGGTTATTGAAAATCGTTTTAGAAGTGGGGGAGAGGAAAACGAGAGGTGAATGGCAAATAATGTAATGCGAGGGAGAAGAGTTTATGATGGGTACTTGGTATGTCTTGACTTGGCATAGATCTCGCCGGCAACAGCGCTGGTAATCCTTCTTGCTACCTCTTGAGCATACATTGGTTTTCCCTTGAAGACGAAAGGGCGATGCAGCAAAGTAGCGTAAGTATTTCCCTTAGTTTTGAGAACCAGGGTATCAATCCAGTAGGAGACGACACACAAGTCACCTAGTACCTGCACAAACAACCAAGAACCTTGCAACCAACGCGATAATGGGGTTGTCAATCCCTTCATGGTCACTCGCAAAAGTGAGATCTAATAAAGATAGTAAAGTAAATATTTTTGGTATTTTTGTTGTATAGATTAGAAAGTAAAGATTGCGAAATAGTAAACGAGATGCAATATAAATAAAAGAGATGCAAATATAATAGAAAAGAGACCTGGCAGCCATAGGTTTCACTAGTGGCTTCTCTCAAGATAGCATGTATTACGGTGGGTAAACAAATTACTGCCGAGCAATTGATAGAAAAGCGCATAGTTATGAAGACATCTAAGACAATGATCATGAACATAGGCATCACGTCCGTGTATAGACCGAAACGATTCTGCATCTACTACTATTACTCCACACATCGATCGCTATTCAACATGCATCTAGAGTATTAAGTTCATAAGAACGAACTAACACATTAAGCAAGATGACATGATGTAGAGGGATAAACTCAAGCAATATGATATAAACCCCATATTTTTATCCTCGATGGCAACAATAAAATACGTGCCTTTCTTCCCCTACTGTCATTGGGAAAGGACACCGCAAGATTGAACCCAAAGCTAAGCACTTCTACCATTGCAAGAAAGGTCAATCTAGTAGGCCAAACTAAACCGATAATTCGAAGAGACTTGAAAAGATATCAAATCATGCATATAAGATTTCAGAGAAGAACCAAATAATATTCATAGATAATCAAGTTCATAAATCCACAATTCATCGGATCTCGGCAAACACACTACAAAAGAGTATTACATCAAATAGATCTCCAAGAACATCGAGGAGAACTTTGTATTGAGAATCAAAGAGAGAGAAGAAGCCATCTAGTTGATAACTATGGACCCGAAGGTCTATGGTAAACTACTCATGCTTCATCGGAGAGGCAATGGTGTTGATGTAGAAGCCCTCTGTGATCGATTCCCCCTCCGGCAGATCACCGGAAAAGGCCCCAAGATGGGGTATCACGGGTATAGAAGGTTGCGGCAGTGGAAAAGTGGTTTTGTGGCTCTCGTGACGTTTTTAGGGTATAAGAGTATATATAGGAGAAAGAAGTACGTCGGTGTCGCTACAAGGGGCCCACGAGGGTGGGAGCATCCTCCTGCCTCGTGGCCTCCTTATAGAGTCCCAGACTTCAACTCCAAGTCTTCTGGATTGCTTTTGGTCCAAGAAAGATCCTAGCAAAGGTTTCATTCCGTTTGGACTCCGTTTGATATTCATTTTATGAAAAACTCTAAAATAGGCAAAAAAACAGAAACTGGCACTGGGCCTCCGGTTAATAGGTTAGTCCCAAAAATAATATAAAAGAGCATATTAAAGCCCATTAAACATCCAAAACAGATAATATAATAGCATGGAACAATCAAAATTTATAGATACATTGGAGACGTATCAGGAAGTAAGGGTGGATGGGTTACTTCACTACTAGTAACACCTAAATGGCATGATGTGCCATCAAATGGAAATGTAGCTACAATGTGTGCCTCATTTTGGTTAAGCATGACTATGTAATGTGTGCTTCTAATATGGTGTGTGCCTCTTTTTGGTTAAGAGTACAATGAAATTTACATGGAGCTACTGCTATGATATGTTAAGTAGTACTATCTATGCTTCTGATGTGTATGCCACTGTTAGGGAATCTCCAATGTCGACCCGCAAATTTCCTCCTGCATCCATCCACAGACATGGGTGTAGTCAGCAGACACCGATGCGGGAGCCAACCATCCAACGCTATCTGCATACATTTCAAGCTGGGTTTCAACAAACCACATGAAATTCATCAAACCCGATGGAATTCATCAAAGTTAGGATAGAAAATTGCAGAAACCATCCATGCATAGCATGCAAATAAGCCTAGTACAACAATAGTTCAAATTAAATGAGAAACAGTTCAAATTCAACGAGAAATAGTCCATACTCAACGAGATTAACCGGGTGTTCAACAAGTTTTTCATGAATGGATCATGTCATCCCACACATAATGCCCCTTCAGTTTCATCCAACATTGTATGCACCTAAATAGATGTCCCTCTATCATGTGGTACATCATGGTAGCGCGTACGGGATACACAATGTGTAGAGCAACATTGAGTGAATGAATGACTCAATCAACAAGTTGAGCAAGAAGAAACAAAACTTACAATCTCCTCCGCTGCCGCGCGCAATGGCCACCTTGCCTCCAACTGGGCAATCACGTCATAAAACTTGGTGACAGCGGTCTGGATGGCATACCATCAATATGATAACAACTTAACATTATGATCATGGATGATGTGCATGTCATAGGGCGCAATGTGCTTTTATGCATGAAACGAATCATGCACGTGCTGCCAAAAGAGCCCCCTTCTGCTCCTGCCTATGAAATCTACGGATACGACCAACCACGCATCATACGACAACTTATCCTCCATGGTCGAGTACCCCACCATCCTTCATACTCTTAGAAATGACATAGAGTTAAAAAATAAGCTCAATGGCATTTGACCAAGTGTCAGGCATGGTGTCTGCCATGGATGTCATCGGCAGGGGTGAAGTGTACCTGGCTGCGGATGGGTCCTGGGTGGACGGCGCTATCATAAAAGGTGAGTAGGTGCATTGGTGTTGGTTTCGAATGTCCGACAATGCCAGTACGGTAGCCGGAGAGGTACAATGGTGGTGGCAGAGGAGGAGGGTGCAGATGCAAAGTAAGGGGGAGAAGGGGTGGATTGGAAGAGAATGGGATCGGTAGTGGGGTTTTGGTGGGCCAGGGGTATTGGAATCCTATGTGGCTATTGTCCGGACTCCCGCAAAGCGCCTCAACTTTGCTTCCCATTTGCGGAGAAAAGTACGCCTAGACCGGTCGGCGGACCGGGGTACAAGCCCGCGTTCGATGGCAAAACAAGTCCGGACCGCGCAGTCCGTACGTATGTGGGCGGTTTGAGGGTCGGCATTGGAGATGCTCTTATGCCATTTAGTTTATTATCCAAACTTTCACTACAAATTTTTCTTTATTTTGCAACGTATCACTTGTGTCGCGTATAACCCTTTTTCCTCGTGGAAAATACCCCCATGACGTTTTTCCGGCCGTCACCCCCACCGTCACCGAAGCGGTACCACTTTGTATGTCATGCAAGATCACATTTTAGGTGACGAAACAAATAATGCTACCGATGGACATTTTCGGTGATGGCCCAGAATGTCACCTTTGATAGCCCAATCTGTCGCGTAAGATCATTTTGGCGACAATAACCCGTCACCGACAATCGGCCCAGGGGTTGCCCGCTCAACGATTCAGACAGGTGGAGCCAATAGTTGCTGACGTGCCTTCTTCCATGTGGGTCCGCTGTGGGTTTTATCACTGACAGTCCCGTCAGTAATAACTCATTGTCAGTTTTGATCGGTCAACAGTGGTGACATATGGGCCCAGAAGATGCCAACATGGCTATTTACATGTGTCACCAAACAGTGCTGACATGGATGCTTACATGAGTGTCCGGACGGTGCTGACGTGGCCGCTTACAAGTGGGAACACGAATGTGGTGATGGTTATAACTTTCGTCACCAGTACCGTCAAATGTTTCATTATAACGTCAAAAATGTGCACGGTTGATTTTCCAGGCCAATTTGAATTTGAATTAGAGAAAAGTTGAAATTTAACATTGCGATCACAACTTTTATTCTAATAACAATGAGACTTGACATCTATCACAACAGTGATCCACATATTAAAATGAGCATCCAAATGACATATTATCAAGCATTACAAACAAGACAGTGGAGACGGCATCATGACGAATAGTAGTGCACCAATAGTTTTTGATGGGTTGTGACACAATCTACTACGAAGACTGTGATGACTTCCATAAGAGATGACTAAGAATTCTCTTCATTTCTTGTTGCTTTTTTCAAAGCCTCTTGTTTTTCTCTCCTGGTCCATCTTGATAACTTCTATTTCTAGTTGTTGTTTCCTTTTGAGCTCTTCGATTTCTTGCATTTGTGCACTAAGTAGGACATTTAGATCTTCTACAAATGTAGCATTTACCTGTTTTGTGTCTGTCACTTGTGCTATAATCTTTGCTTCTAGCTCATGGATGCATTGTTCAGAGGATGAATTATGTGATGAGACGCCAAAGCTTGAAAGTATCGTGGTGGAGGAGTTCTTTTCCTCAATAATTTCTTATACTTGCGGCAGAATCTCTTGTAAACATGCCCTCTTTGTGGTTTGCGTCATGATTGAAAGCCTTGTTCGTGAAGGAAATATGCCCTAGAGGCAATAATAAAGTTGTTATTTATATTTCCTTATATCATGATAAATGTTTATTATTCATGCTAGAATTGTATTAACCGGAAACTTAGTACATGTGTGAATAGATAGATAAAACAAAGTGTCCCTAGTATGCCTCTACTTGACTAGCTCAGTAATCAAAGATGGTTATGTTTCCTGACCATAGACATGTGTTGTCATTTGATGAATGGGATCACATCATTAGAGAATGATGTGATGGACAAGACCCATCCGTTAGCTTAGCATAATGATCGATAAGTTTTATTGCGATTGCTTTCTTCATGACTTATACATGTTCCTCTGACTATGAGATTATGAAACTCCCGAATATGGGAGGAACACCTTGTGTGCTATCAAACGTCACAACGTAACTGGGTGATTATAAAGATGCTCTAAGATGTATCCGAAGGTGTTTGTTGGGTTGGCATAGATCGAGATTAGGATTTGTCACTCCGTGTATCAGAGAGGTATCTTTGGGCCCTCTCGGTAATGCTCATTACTATAAGCCTTGCATGCAATGTGACTAATGAGTTAGTTGCAGGATGAAGCATTACGGAATGAGTAAAGAGACTTTACGGTAACGAGATTGAACTAGGTATGAAGTGAAGGAAATATGCCCTAGAGGCAATAATAAAGTTATTATTTATTTCCTTAATTCATGATAAATGTTTATTATTCATGCTAGAATTGTATTAACCGGAAACTTAGTACATGTGTGAATACATAGACAAAACAGAGTGTTCCTAGTATGCCTCTACTTGACTAGCTTGTTAATCAAAGATGGTTATATTCCTGACCATAGACATGTGTTGTCATTTGATAAACGGGATCACATCATTAGGAGAATGATGTGATGGAAAAGACCCATCCGTTAGCTTAGCATTATGATCGTTACAGTTTCATTGCTATTGCTTTCTTCATGACTTATACACGTTCCTCAGACTGAGATTATGCAACTCCCAAAAACCAGAGGAACACCTTGTGTGCTATCAAACATCACAACGTAACTGGGTGATTATAAAGATGCTCTACAGGTGTCTCCGAAGGTGTTTGTTGGGTTGGCATAGATCGAGATTAGGATTATTCACTCTATGTATCGGAGAGGTATCTTTGGGCCCTCTCGGTAATGCACATCACTACAAGCCTTGAAAGCAATGTGACTACTGAGTTAGTTGCGGGATGATGCATTACGGAACGAGTAAAGAGACTTGCCAAAAATGAGATTGAACTAGGTATGATGATACCGACGATCGAATCTCGGGCAAGTAACATACCGATGACAAAGGGAACAACGTATGTTGTTATGCGGTTTGACCGATAAAGATCTTCGTAGAATATGTGGGAGCTAATATGAGCATCCAGGTTCCGCTATTGGTTATTGACCGGTGATATGTCTCGGTCATGTCTACATAGTTCTCGAACCCGTAGAGTCCGCACGCTTAACGTTCGATGATGATTTGTATTATGAGTTATGTGATTTGATGACCGAAATTTGTTCGGAGTCCCGGATATGATCACAGACATGATGAGGAGTCTCGAAATGGTCGAGACATAAAGATCGATATATTGGATGACTATGTTTGGACGTCGGAATGGTTCCGGGTGAGTTCGGGCATTTATCAGAGTACCGGGAGGTTACCGGAACCCCCCGAGGAGTCATTGGGCCTTATTGGGCCTTAGTGGAAAGGAGGAGGAGGCGGCCAAGGTGGTGCCCCCCCCCAAGCCCAATCTGAATTGGGAAGGGGGTCGGCCCCCCTTTCCTTCTCTCCTTCTCCCCGTTCCTTCCCTCTCCTAATCCAACTAGGGAAGGGGGGATCCTAATCCCACCGGGAGTAGGACTCCCCCCTTGGGCGCGCCTAGGAGGCCAGCCCTCTCCCCCTCCTCCACTCCTTTATATACTGGGAAGGGAGCACCCCATAGACACACAAGTTGATAATTGATCTCTTAGCCATGTGCGGTGCCCCCCTCCACCATAATCCACCTCGGTCATATCGTTGTAGTGCTTAGGCGAAGCCCTGCGCCGGTAGCTTCATCATCACCATCATCATGCCGTCGTGCTGACGAAACTCTCATTCGACACTCTGCTGGATCGGAGTTCGTGGGACGTCACCGAGCTGAACATGTGCAGATCGCGGAGGTGCCATATGTTCGGTACTAGGATCGGTCGATCGTGAAGACGTATGACTACATCAACCGCGTTGTCATAACGCTTCCGCTTTCGGTCTACGAGGGTACGTGGACAACACTATGCCCTCTCGTTTCTATGCATCACCATGATCTTGCATGTGCATAGGAAATTTTTAAAATTACCACGTTCCCCAACATGAAGATACCGACGATCAAATCTTAGGCAAGTAACATACCAATGACAAAGGGAACAACGTATGTTTTTATGCGGTTTGACCGATAAAGATCTGCATAGAATATGTAGGAGCCAATATGAGCATCCAGGTTCCGCTATTGGTTATTGATCAGAGATGTGTCTTGATCATGTCTACATAGTTCTCAAACTCGTAGGGTCCGCACGCTTAAAGTTCGATGACAATTTGTATATGAGTTATGTGTTTTGCTGACTGAAGTTTGTTCGGAGTTGTCGGCGTCCGGGATATTGGGGTATCTAGACTTGCCTGCCTTCGGCATGTGGCGCGGCTCATTAGTGGCCTAGTTCGGCCCGTCTACATCAACCAAGGTTCAAGACCCTCGCGAGGGGCCAAGCCTCGCGGGGCGGATGGCGCAAGGCATCCCAAGGAGCGGCCTCACCAGGCAGGCTCGCGAGGAGGTGGAGAGATCAAGGCGAGGAGTACCTTGCGAGGTGCACATGACGCAAGCCATGACGATCGAGACCAGGCGGGCGCTGGCTAGCGCAGTGTCCTTATTTCCCCTTTGGTGCTAAGGGGGCAAGCGCAGGCGCGGAGTACCAAGGCATCAAGCAAAGGTTTCCCTATCGGTGCAACAAGACCAGGACCAGGAGGACGGCAAGACGGAGGTCACCGTGGAGCCCAAGGCGGCGTCATCACCAATGCTTTTGACAGTCGAAGACCACCTTTAGTCAGGATAGCTTGTACTAACTCTCCCCCTTCAAATCCCGCCATTGTGGAATCCCTTCCCGCTCAATATTTGGGAAGAGGACCAAGGCCTCTATAAATAGGACTAGCCACTCCCAAGGCAGGGGATCGACCAATCGAACCTTGACCAGAACCACCCAGACCAACACAAGAACTCCTCCCCTTGCGAGGTTGTTCTTCCCCTTATACTGTTCCTCATCAGCCCAAGAGGCAATCCACACACCACACACTGGAGTAGGGTATTACACCACGATGGTGGCCTGAACCAGTATAAATCTCGCGTCCCTTGTGTTGTTCATCTGGCTAGTTTAGATCCGCGGCGTGGCGAGGGAGTAGATCAGTAGGGGGAAGATCTTCGCGCGCACCCCAGAGTTCGAACCTTAAGGGCTTTGTCGGAACCCGAAATCCGACATTTGGCGCGCCAGGTAGGGGTGCGCCGGAATCTTTCCTCCGCTCGTCTATGTCCTATCGCTACGTTGCATCCATGGCGGACGCTGGCCGAGCTCGCGCCGAGCGTCGGGCCACTCTCGCCGCCCACGTTGCCCAGACGGCTCCCTTCGGTGGGGCTCCTCGTCGTTCTCCATCGCCTGCCGCTCACGCCGCCACCGGCCCGGCGGGGAACAAGCAGCGAGCATCTTCGCTGCACCCCTCGGTGCGGCGGGAAGGCCGCACCGCCACTCTGTCGCTGACCCTAGCTGGTTCGACGTCTCACGCTCGTCGCGCCCCCGCGGATGCGCATGTCGTGCTGCTCCTGGCACGTGAGCTCCTGCACTACCGCCCCGTCGACAACATCTACAAGGAGTGGCTCGCTCGCATCACCGAGCTTGTCAGCGCCGCAGGGAGCTCCCCTGCTCAGTCCCTCTCACTGCCTCACCCACAGTCCTGCATGGGCGAAGCGGCACAGGGGGCTCCTCCGCCACCTCCTCCCCAAGAAGGCGCCCTGGCTCCAAGGCGCACAGCCCCTGGGCGCGACCAGCCGCGCCCAGCGCCCGTGCGGCAAGAAAGGAGATGTCAAGAGATCCCTTGTCCTCAAGAAGGCGCACGCGTGCTCCCTGCACCGGCACGTCACGACCGCATCCCTGCGCCAACACTCCAAGACCCTGCGCTGCCGCGGGCGGCAGTGCGCGAGGATCATCAAGAGCAGGCCCCACGTCTGCTGAAGGCTCCGGTAGCCACGGCAGGCTGCCGTGCCTTCACCACCGAGCTGTGTAGCGTCGCATGGCCTGGCAAGTTCAAGCCGGATCTGCCTCCTTGTTACGACGACACCACCGACCCCACCGAGTTTCTGCAGCTCTACGAGCTGGGCATCAAGGTTGCAAGTGGATACACAAAGGTCATGGCAAACTGGTTTCCCATGGCGCTCAAGGACGGTGCCCGCACCTGGCTCCTGAACCTAACCCCGGGCTCGATCTCCTCTTGGGACGAGATGCGCAGCCGCTTCATCGCCAACTTCCAGGGCACTCGTGACTGCCCGCCGGCCATGCGTGACCTGCTCCGCATCAAGCAGCAGCCTAGAGAGACCCTGCAGAAGTTCATCCAGCGCTTCAACAACGCTCGTCTCAAGATTCCCAGGGTAATAGAGCAGGCCATCATCCCAGCGTTCTCCGATGGCGTCCGAGACGTGAAGATGAAGGAAGAAGTATCCATCCACGAGGATCTGTGCACATCTCTGGAGCTGTTCAACCTGGCAACCAAGTGCGCAAGAGTTGAGGAGGGATGCCTCTCCCTCCTCGAGCTTCCAGCTGCAGACCCAGAGGAGAAGAAGGCCAAGGCCAAGTACGTGAAGCGTAAAGGAGCAGCCGTGATCGTTGCAGAGCCAGACATGAAGCACGATAGGGACCAGCCGGAGTCGTCCAAGGGTAGCCGATTGTACGCCTACCACAACCTCTACACCCACAACACCAACGAATGCCTGGAGCCAGAGCCGTTCGCGAAGGGCGCATCGGTCGGGCCCCGAGTGTAACGATCGGGGCTACGGCTGTGGAGGAGGAAGAGGCAGAGGATGATGGAAAGACCGAGGCCCTCGCCAGTAGTGGCGTGACCGACCTCGTGAGGACCGCTGGCAGGACCAGCCTCGCGAGGGATCTTGGAGAGATCAGCCTCGCGAGGACGGCCTGCAGGGCAATGCAGGCTTCCCTCCATTGCCGCCGCCAAGAAGGAATGATGACCACCACCAGGACGAGGGGGCTGGGGGCTTCTAGGAGCCGCGAGCCGTCGCTTGCATCCTGGGTGGTGCCCAGGCCCCAGCCTCTCAGCGCATTTTCAAGCAGTTTGCTCGTGAGGTGAATGTATTCCTCCCCAAGCTTGAGGCCACACGCCCGCTCAGATGGTCCATGTGCGACATCACTTTCAGCTCAGCAGACCAACTCAAGTGTGCGACCATAGCCGGCGTCCTCCCAATGCTCTGTTCCCCAGTCATCAGCAATGTGCAAGTCACCCGGACTCTCATCGATGGCGGTGCAGGCCTCAATGTCCTGTCTGTCGAGATGTTTGACAACCTCCAAGTGCCCTATGATCAGCTCCAGCCTACCAAGCCTTTCTCTGGGATTACTGACGGCTCCACCACTCCGATAGGGCAGGTCCACCTCCCTGTCACCTTTGGGCAGCGCAACAACTACCGAACCAAGCTCATCGACTTCGACGTCGCCCATATTTGACTGCCATACAATGCCATCCTCGGGTATCCAGCCCTGGCCAAGTTCATGGCAGTAACTGACCATGGCTACAACATTCTCAAGATGCCAGGAAGCGGCGGGGTTATCACGGTCCCCTGTGAAGAGAAGGATGCGGTGTGCTCGCTCGAGCGCGCCTTTCAAGCTGCCTCAATTGAAGACCCAGACTATAAGAGCGAGAACCCTCCAGGGGTAGCTCCCAAGAAGAAGAAAACATCGCCCGGCTCAAGGCCCCTGGAGATCGGCGTCTTCGAAGATGTGGCACCAAGATCTGCGCCTGCGCAAGGGGCGCCTCCCTCCGTCGCATAGGAAGGCGCGCCCGGTGCCCTCCTTGGGCAGGGCTTGGGGGCTCTCTTCTGGAGGGCCTCAGACTTTGCCAGGATCACGAGGGAGGCGCTCGGGCACCACTTGGAGGTGTGCTTCGCAACACGTTTCCCTCAGGAAGGCATGAGGCAAGGGAGACCTAACCCTCAGGAGTTCATCACAAAAATCACCCAGGAGCTTCAAGAATCAAGAGTCATACGTGGCGATCGCCGCCTGCCTGGCGTGGCTCCCCATCTAGGCGAGGATGGCGGGCTGTGCGTCTGCATCGACGTACCACGACTCAATCGAGCTGCGTCTCAGGAGCGCCTCTGGACTTCGCACATAGGACACTGCGAGGGTCCGTCGCACAGCTATGTTCGCATGCCCTTCGTCCTAACGAACACGGTTACAGTCCTCCAGCGACATCTGCGGAGCATTCAGGAGGATAGGCATCACGAGGTTCTGGCGAAGATGGAGGTGGTCCTCACAGAACCGCCAGGGGCCCCAGGGCCTCCTGAGGCTCAGGACTCTGGTGGCTCATGAGGGCCTGGCTCTTTGCTGCGTACCTTCAGCTACTCCAACACCCCTTCGTCTGCAACAGGAATCAGGTGACATTTTCCAAGTTCATTTCAGCTGGGAGTGCCCACAGGGCTGCATCATTCCCAGGCCACGTGGGTCTGTCCCTGCGGCATGTATCCCATTTTGCTTATGTCTTAGGTTTACTTTGCTAGGTGCGCCCCTCGGGCAGCATCATCCTCTAAGTCGCTCGGGCCAGGCCCGGTGGCTTGTACCCTCTCCTACATTATCTAAGTTGATTTGCCTTGCATGATTAATTCTCCCATGATTACCACTTGCCGCCTACTACGGGTTCTCTATTACCCATGCAAATCGCTTGCGCGTTAAAAGGGGGGCTCTTGAGCATCGTGACTCAGGAGCACTTACTGGCTCTCTAGCCCTCACCCCCTGGCCTTGACCACGGCATCACGACCTGGCATACCAGCGGTGGCTGAGCTTGCTCGAGGGCCGGGACCTGAGGACGTAGAGTGTTTTGTATCTAACCATCCTGCAGGAGCATACAGCAGCCCAAGGCTCAAGATCAGGCGCAACCCGCCTTGAGGTAGGGCCTCGTGAGTCCCGCGCTGGCTCACGGGTGCCCAGATACACCTCGTCCAGCCCTACCGTGCCGGCCATGTGTCAGGGCGGGGCTATACACGCCCCGGGGGCTCCTCCCGGAGGGGAGCCCCCTCCCACGCACCAGTGGAAGGACCATGCTCCGCGCTGGCTGACGACACTGCCAAGTAGCGGCTATGCCCGTACACATTACGGAAGCGCTATGCTTCATGCTGGTGATAAACAACTAAGGGCGGCCCATGGCCGCATCAACCTTAGGGAGCCCGGAGCTCAGTGTCCGGCCTCATTGCAACACCTCCCCTCGGGAGCGTAACGCGAGGGGGCTGGGCATGGGGGCTGCGCCCGGGCCACGCCCGAGCGCACGCCACCCAACCAGGTCCCTCAGACCTGGTCGTCGCGTGTCCCTCCCCGAGCGAAGCCAAGGTATGAAGGTCGTTTGAACGTCAAGGGGGACTCCTGAGCATCGTGACTCAGGAGCCTAACTGGTCACGTAGCCCCTCACTCCTTAGTTTCGTCCTGGTTTCCGGTCGGGGCTAACGGTGGTTGAGGTATGAGCGGGGCCGGGCCCTGCCGACGTATAACACTAGACCTACCCCTATTTTCCTTCCCTATTTGCTGTTTGCACGTCAAGGGGGACTCCTGAGCATCACAACTCATGAGCCTAACTTGTCACGTAGCCCCTCACCCCTGGGTCCGTCCTGGTTTTCGGTCGGGGCTAACGGCGGCTGAGGTATGCGCGAGGCCGGGCTCTGCCGACGTAAAACACAAAGCAAATAGAAAGGAAATCGTAAAATCCAGAAGCAAATATTACAAGCCATAATCGTCTTCACGACGCCAAACGCAAGTTTAAACGCCTCCATGAGGCATAGTGCATATTGCAGGGATTAAAACAGGAAGGAAGCCGTGAGAAGATCACCCCTGGGCAAGGCCGTCATTCGCCAGGAGCCCTGCCTTCGTGGTGGTGTCGCCCTCACCAACTCCACCTCCCGAAGCCATGGAGCCAGCAACACCTGCTCTGGGCGCGGTGGCAAAGGCACGGAACTTCTCCAGCAGGGCTTCCGCTGGGCCCTTCACAGCCTCAGCAGCAGCGGCGTCAAGCTCGCCGCTCATAGGCTCCAGCAGCCCATCGAGGTTGGCATTGGGATCGTGAAGGTAGATGTGGCTGAGGACGCGCGTCAGCGCTGCAGGAGAAAGGACGTGAGCTTCAGCCTCGAACATGGGTCCAATGCCGTCCATGACATCCTCAAGCGCTTGAACCAAGAAGGGAAGCAGCTCCGCAGGGCCATCCTCGGCGCCGGCCAGCGACTTCTCCAAGCCGCCCTCATAAAGCGTCTTCAGCGCCTTGCGGGACCTCTCCTCCAGATTCGCGAAGGCCACTCGGTCCTCAGCCAAGACCTTCGCCTTGGCGTCCAGCTCGACCCTCTCCTTCCCCAGCTTTTGCTCCAGCATCTTCAGCCGACCACGTTCGACGGCCAGGTCGGTGTCGCATTCCCTGGTGGTATCCTCCCGAGCCTTCATCTCTTCCTCCTTTTCCTGGCGGTCGCGGGTCTCCTTGGAGAGCTCATCACACAAACCCTGCAATTCGGCCTCCAGCGCCTTGCAGCGGTCCTGGGTGGTCGTGGCGTCCTTCAACGCCGCATCATGAGCCGCTGCGGCTGGGTGGCGGCGAGCTTCTTCTCCTCAGAAGCCACTGCAGCCTGGTCCAACGCCGCTCGGATGGAGGTGTCAGAATGAACCCAGCCAGAAATCAGCTCCAAGCGCCCAGCCGCCAGGTGAGGGTTGGCGCCTTGGAGGTCTTCTTGCAGCTGGCCCAGCTCAACGAAGGCGCGGTCAAAGATGGCAGAGGAGGCGAAGGAGTCCGGAACCAGTGGAGCAGGAGGAGGAGGAGGCAGCGTGATCACGGCTCGGGAGACCGGAGGATCCTGAGCCCAGTCAGCCTCGGCAATGGTAGCAGGCGCCGAGACCTCTAGAGGCAGTGGGGCCGCGGGGGCTGGCATCACGCCAGAGCCCCCCACCAGGCCTCGCAAAGACGAGCGGGCAGGGGAGGTGTGAGCTCCACTGCCTCCTTTCCCGCCGGCGGAGGCGTGGCCGCTGCAGATGAGCCTGCCTCGGTCGGAGCCACCTAATCCCCCTTCTTCTTCTTGACTGAAAGCGACGGCCTAACCCAACGATGGAGAACATCAAGCTTCAGCAGAAAAACCAAGAGCAAGACGGAGTGCGAGCACTTACTGGTCAGGTGTGGCGAAGTCCGCCTGTCTCTTGCCGAGCTTAAAGCCCGTAAGCCTCCTACCCCCAATGGCGGCCTCGAGAGGACCAGAAGCAGGAGAAGGCGCACCAGAAGGGTTGGAGCCAGCCCTGGGCGGCGCCTGAGCCAGGGTAGCCCCCTGAGGGATCAGCGCAGACTTGCCCCTCTTAGGGATCGCGGGCGGGTCCTCCTCCCGTGCGGTGTCGGCCTCGTCATCATCCGGCATGGTGCAGAGGATGTTGGCCATGTGCTGGGGAGAGGTCTCTCCCGTCCCCTCAGTGGTCTCGTCCGAGTCGAGTGAGGGAGTCCTGGATAAGGGGGTATCCGGACAGCCGGACTATGTACTTTGGCCGGACTATTGGGCTATGAAGATACAAGATTGAAGACTTCGTCCTGTGTCCGGATGGGACTCTCCTTGGCGTGGAAGGCAAGCTTGGCGATTCGAATGTAGATCTCCTTCTCTGTAACCGACTCTGTGTAACCCTAGCCCCCTCCGGTGTCTATATAAACCGGAGGGTTTAGTCCGTAGGACACAACAACAATCATACCATAGGCTAGCTTCTAGGGTTTAGCCTCTCTGATCTCGTGGTAGATCAACTCTTGTAATACTCATATCATCAAGATCAATCAAGCAGGAAGTAGGGTATTACCTCCATCGAGAGGGCCCGAACCTGGGTAAACATCGTGTCCCCAGTCTCTTGTTACCATTAGCCTTAGACGCACAGTTTGGGACCCCCTACCCGAGATCCGCCGGTTTTGACACCGACATTGGTGCTTTCATTGAGAGTTCCTCTGTGTCGTCGCTGTTAGGCTCGATGGCTTCTCCAACCTTCAACAATGTCATCCAGGGTGAGACTTTTCTCCCCGAACAGATCTTCGTGTTCGGCGGCTTCGCGCTACGGGCCAACTTGCTTGGCCATCTAGAGCAGATCGACAGCTATGCCCCTGGCCATCAGGTCAGGTTCGGGAACCTAAACTACATTGCCGACATCCGCAGAAACTTGATCTTCAACGGATTCGAGCCCACATCAGGAGCGCCGAACGATCGCCACGCGCACGACTTAGATCTATCATCGGATATTATTCGGGATATCACCCCTGCCATGGCTCTGGACTTTGATCCAGAGTAGATCTTGCCATCCGAGAACGGGTGGATGGACCCCGCCATGGAGGCTGCACACTTATCGGCGTTGGAGCCGAATACAAACTCCGCTTCTAAGGAAATCTGTATCTCCGGACCCCCGGACTTGTCTTCGGTCGTAGGTCCCGGACCGCGTGCATCCATGCCCATCGAATCTGATTGGGCTCCAGTCATGGAATTCACCGCCGCGGACATCTTCCAGCACTCCCCCTTTGGCGATGTGCTAAATTCATTAAGGTCTCTCTCTGTCAGGAGATTCCTGGCTGAACTATGTTCGGCTTGAGTGGGAAGCAGGCGACAAAGAAATTCGTCACGCACCCACCACCCACTTCATAGCCACGGTCGATGATTTGACCGACGTGCTTAACTTCGACTCCAGACATCGACGGTATAGACGCCGATGCAGGAGAAGAACAAGAACCACCGCCCACAGGGCGCTGGACTGCCACCTCTTCATATGATATATATATATATATATATATATATATATGGTGGATACTCCCAAAGAAAACAATGGCGATGAGGCAATAGGAGATAACCCCTCACGGAAGAAATCAAAGCATGGGCGTCATCGGCGCCGCTGTAAACCCCGCCACAGCAATATCGGCATAGGAGATGGAAACAATCCAGATACTGCCGAAGATGAATACAACCCTGATCAGCCTGCCTTTGAACAGGCCGAACAGGAGCACGGGCATGCTAGCCCAGGCAAACAGGCGACGGACGGAGATTTTAAGGAAGACAACTATATGCCTCTCTCCGAAGACAGGGCAAGCCTAGGCAACGACGAATTCTGCGTGCCTAAGGATCCCATGGAGCAAGAATGCCTCAAGCGCCGGCTCACAGCCACTGCAATAAGACAGAAGAAGCAACAACAGCTGCAAGACAGACGGACTAAGGTCCGGGCAGCCGAGGAATGCAGACTTGAACGCTGAACAAAATGCTACCCAAAGTGCAGGCTGCTACCTCAATTTGAGGAGGAGGCAGTAAAAGCGAAAGGCCAACCTACACCCCGCCGACAACACATTACGACCAGGGGCTACTCACAAGATCAGCAATAGATGCTAAAAAACAACATAGCAGGCGTCCCGGGCACATCAGCAGCCAGGAACAACATGTGCAAAACTCGGCGCAACAAATATAAGCGCCCCAAGACGAAGGATAATGCCCAGGACACGATAGTCCATATAGGAGCCAGTAGCCCTTAGCCCGTTCAGTGGGAGAAGACTCCTCAAAACATTAATTCAGGCCCGTCCAGCCTGAGCCGCATACTCGATCGCCCATGTCAAATTCATGGCACCCCAGGAATGGCAGCCAATCATACCAATAGAGAATGTTGGGTCTTTAAACAGATCGGCAGATCAGCGCCGAAAACGATAATAAGGGGTCTCCAAACAAAACCGTGAACACAACAAGAACCACCCACATAGGAGCGGACGAACAGTCTCTAGGGCGCCAACTCAACAAAGCAAAAGTTGCCCCGTCGTATAAAAATATGACCGATCATCTTCGATAAACTAGACTATCTGGCCAATATCAACCAGAGATATCACCCTATTGGCGGTGACAACAGTCCAAACTAGCTGCACCAGGGCACAGTGCGCCGGATAGGGATCGATCACTCAAGGATCATACCCACTAAAAAACTCATTTCAGAGTGTCATGACCAGGCGCGAGGGTCATTTAGGCCCCGCCACTCTGGAGATGATCTTCGGATCACCAAAAAGTCGCCATGCCGAAGAATCAACCTTCGACATTACACCTCTAGGCAATAGCTATTCAAGCACTGCCAGGATAAACTGCGACTCAACGCATTATCACACAAGACCCACGTAATGTAGTCACAATTACGGGCAGGACCGAGTTTCACCTCGGCGCCGAAGAGTATTCGGCCACTTTAGCAAAAAAAAGTAGCGAGCCGCGGCTTTTTCAATCGAACCTTGATTCAACAGCCAAACTCCCGGACACTGACAAAGGAGTCCGAACTGCTTCACGATACCTCAGCCTGATCAGGGCTCAAACAGACCCTCCGGCATAAGCTGGGCGAGCCATATTACACGGCTCAGCCGCTGCGCGGTGCACACATGCCTTTAGCATTTTTGCAGGTTTGCCTCTGCGCATAACTGGACCGGCGACATGGAACTAGCTCGGATGCTCAAAGAGGGAATCTTCAACCCACCCGAATACAATTCGGATACTACTTCGGATCTGTGCATAGCTCCCTACCGCCCGGTCCCAATAGGTTCTGTCGTCATGCCTCTTTTTTACAACATGCACCGTACTCATACACATAACCATATTACTTGAATACCACATGTAGAGTCATTTGATGCTTATCTGCTATCATCTCTCACTGACATTTTGTCATAAAACAGCATCCGAACATCATGTTACGCCTTAAAACGACAGGGGCTTCATTGCGCCCGCACTATAGCAACAAAGTCCGACCACCTTCTCGGTCGTTCGGCACCCCGAACTTATAGCATTATATGCATCAGCTCCGAATCATGTCTTGGGTCATTAGTTGGGTTTGCCCGGCTCCCATGTTTTGGTACTTTATGTTCCGCAATATCGGCTAAGGTAGCGCTAGGAGAACTGCTGCGATTGTGTCCTGGTTATTCCGGACGAACACCTCAGTAGAGAAAGCTGAAAACTGACTGTCATGATAAGGCGAGAGCTGGTCAGCTGTTCGAAGAGGTTGTAAAATCTTTAAGGATTTATTCCGCACAACGCCATAATAAAATCTTGAGTGCGAAGGATCGGTCTACCGATTAGGTGCTATTAGAGCTCCTCGTGTGGTCTTCCGAACACCTGGGGTTGCGCCTCCCATACTCGAATTCCTATGGCTAAGTGAGAGTCATAAAGCACTATAGTCCGATTACCTGGTTCGCTGTGTTGAACACCTCCTTGATGGACCCAAGAATGGGGTAAAGAGTGTTCGGATGTATCCCGAACACCCCCGTAATTCCTACGTGGGGCAGAAGCCGACGACTGGCCAACTCTCAAGACTAATATATAAAACGGCCGCGCAGGAATAAAATGTTTACATAAAAGGCAAATATATAAAAGTGACTTTGTTCCGCCTTACAAAGGATAGCATGACTGCCCTTAGGGAAAGATAATGTCTTTTGCACATTGCTCCGCCGCAAGGCGGGCCCCTTTCAGGACACCATCATAGTATAATTCGGGCTTGCGGTGCTCCTTCCCCTTCGGCGGCCCCTCAGTCATCAGCTTCTCAGCATCCAGCTTCCCCGAGTGCACTTTCGCACGGGCAAATGCCATTCGTGCACCTTCTATACAAACCGACTGCTTAACGACATCCAGCCGAGGACAGGCACTCACAATTCGCTTCACGAGCCCGAAGAAACTACTTGGAATGGGCTCGGCGGGCCATAGCCGGATAACCAAATCCTTCATGGCTAGTTCGGCCGCCTGGTGCAGTTCGATCAGCTGCTTCAGCTGGTCGACAAACGGCACCGGATAATTCGGTGCCAAATACTGCGACCAGAAGAGCTTCTCCGCAGTCTCCTTCCCCTCAGCTCGGCAGAATTGGGCAGCGTCAGATTCGCAAATGCACCTGGAGAAATAATGATTCAATGGGTCACCCTGAATCTTCCCTGCTTTCGCATATAAATTGCTTCGACATAAGAAAAAAACCTTACCAGCCGCAATCTTCCTTGCCTCCTGAATATCCTTCAGAGCACCTTGGGATTCCTCCCGAGCATTAGTTGCGTCTTGAAGAGCCTGGGCGAGTTCGGATTCTTTCAATGATAGACTCTACTCCAAAGTCTTGCTTTTCTGCACGGCCTCCTGAAGCTATTGTCTAGCTTCAACGACCCTGGCCTCGTGCTTCTCGTGAAGGGCCTGTTCTGGGGATGCCTTCTTTTTGGCTAAGGCCACAACCTTCTTCAATGCCTCAATTTCGGCATTCGCCCCTAGAGCATGCAGTATATATACCCTCATTAGGCACGCCTACTTAATTGTCCTAAACTCAACAAGGTTTTTTACATACCTTGATTGTCCTCCAACTACTTATTCACCCGACCAAGTTCTTCTTCGGCCCGCTCCAGACTCTGCTTCAGTCCAGATACTTCCGCAGTATGAGAGGCGGCAGTCGCTGCAGACGCCTGTTTATAAAAGAAAAAGATGCATGTCATTGAGTCTATTGCGGAAGGACATTTGATTCCCTGTCCAGTTCCTCCTTTCACCGGACAGTGTATCAGGGGCTACTATCTACACTATGACAAATCTCCTAAAAAACTTACCTCCAAGCCTTTTATAAGGCTGATGCAGGATTCATTCAGTCCACTTTCAGTGGCCTGAATCTTTTCACTTACCACGCCCATAAGGGCGCGATGTTCATCAACGATGGAAGCGCTCTTTAGCGCTGTCAATAAGATGCCCGACACCTCTGGTTGGACAGAGGTCGCCGATGGAGCAGGATCACCTCCTCTAGTCAAGGGGAACTGCCCGCCTAAACCCGGAGCCTCAAGGGTCTCTGGAGCTGTGTCCGGCTGCGGGCCAAATCTAATATCGCCCCCGCCATCGACACTCAGTGGAGCCGCCACTCCCGTGTACCCGACCCCTAAGGCATGCCCCTCCTGGTTTAGCTCCTTTTGGGACGACACCTCGGTGTCATGTCCGAGCTTCGGGGAAGGGGCCCTTGGAGGTGTCTCGCTCTCAAGGGTATCTAAGCCCAACGAATCCTCCGATGAGGACTGTTCGGCACGAGACCTGGCCGGGCTGCAAAAAGTACGACACCAGTTAATCTATTTGTGCCTGGATAATCCGGGAAGCGTAGATCAGATTTTGTGCACTTACGAATTTTCTAGGGGCTGGGCCCTGGGATCCCACTCCGGGCTGCTGTCGGTAGCCGTAGTGGACGCCTCCGGCAGGGGAGTTTTTCCCCTCTTAGGCAATTCGGCCTCCAGAGATGAGGAGGCCATCCTTTTCTTTCCTCCCCCCGTGAGGGATTCATCTTCCTCCTCCTCTTCCTCTTCAGAGGAGAGAAGGGTATTGGAGTCTTCATATTTTGTATCCGAAGCCCCGTGACAACGCAGGCCGCCCTGGTCTCCTTGGCCTCTTTATGGGCCTCTTTCTTTGGCGCCTTGTAAGGCGCTGGGACCAGCATCTTCGTCAGAAGTGGTCAGCCGGTTCTTCTGACAGCTGGGCTGGACAATGTATCCACCCCGCCTTCTTCATCCATCCCTAAGATGATTGTGGGATGCACGGTTAGGACACCTTCCCCGGGATATAACAATGAAACATATGGGTGGGCAAGATATAATGACTACTTACCGGACTCGCAGGGCAGGACAGTTGGTACCCACGGTCCGCGTCGGAGTCCGGCCACGGTTTGCCAGACTTAAAAAGCACCTTCCAGATGTCCTTGTGCAATGAACCGTAAAGCTCTCGCAGGGTCTGGTGCTCGGCTGGGTCATACTCCCACAAATTGCAGACTCGGCGCTGACAGGGAAGAACCAGGCGGACCAACATCACCTGAACCACATCAACAAGCCGGATGGCCTTATCTTCCATACCTTTGACGCGTGTCTGGATCATCGATAGCTCGTCCGATGACGACCAGTTCAAGCCCTTCTCGGGCCAGGACGTAATCCGCAAGGGGGCTCCGGATCGGAACTCGGGAGCTGCGACCCACTTTTTGCTACGCGACTCAGTGATATAGAACCACTGTTGCTGCCACTCCTTGACAGAATCATTAATAGTACCTGTCGGCCATGTGACCTTGGGCATCCTGCTCACCATGGCACCTCTGCACTCGGCGTGTTCACCATTCACCACCTTGGGCTTCACATTGAAGATCTTCAGCCATAAGCCAAAGTGTGGTGCGAGGCGGAGAAAGGCCTCGCACACGACAATAAACGTCGAGATGTTGAGGAAGGAATTGGGGGATAGATCATGGAAATCAATCCCGTAATAATACATGACGCTACGAATGAATGGGTGAAGGGGAAACCCGAGCCCGCGGACAAAATGAGGAAGAAATACAACCCTCTCATGGGATTCCGGAGTGGGGACAATCTGTCCCACAACCGGGAGGCGATGGCTGATCTCCTGGGCCAAGTACCCGGCCTCCCGAAGCTTTTTGATATCCTTCTCCTGGACAGTAGAGGCCATCCACTTGCCTCCTGCTCCGGATCCGGACATTTTCAGAAGGACCTTCGATGGTGGAGAAGATGAACGCTTGGGCATTAGGGATCAAGCAAGAGGGAATGGACGAGCAGAAGGAGACGGTGTGGGTAAAAAGGGAGAGGCCTTTCCTCTTTATAAAGACAATGAAACTCTGCGCCTCCCCGCTTGCCTAATAAAACCTGCTTGTTCCCCACTCACCGCGTTTCATGGCACGGTTGGTTTACCCATGCCCGTATTGATGAGAATCCAGCAATAAGGGGGACACAATCTCTGCTTTGACAAAACGTGTCAAAGAAACCACCTCGCAATATGTGCGGTATCTGGTTATAGAAAATGGCTCGAGTAAAAGCCGGGCCGTGGCATGATGCCACGCTACGAAGAGTTGTCAGCAGATTAGATTCGTGGTTTATTATTCTCCCTACGGTGGTATATGAAATTTGTCTTGCATAGCCGAACACGGTCCTTGTGTTCAGAATTTATCTTGGAGTATTCGGAGATGGAACCCGCCTCGCAATGCCGAAGACAATCTACATGCCAGACTCATCGTCGTTGAATCCTGGTTCAGGGGCTACTGAGGGAGTCCTGGATAAGGGGGTATCCGGACAGCCGGACTATGTACTTTGGCCGGACTGTTGGGCTATGAAGATACAAGATTGAAGACTTCGTCTCGTGTCCGGATGGGACTCTCCTTGGCATGGAAGGCAAGCTTGGCGATTCGGATGTAGATCTCCTTCTCTGTAACCGACTCTGTGTAACCCTAGCCCTCTCCGGTGTCTATATAAACCGGAGGGTTTAGTTTGTAGGACACAACAACAATCATACCATAGGCTAGCTTCTAGGGTTTAGCCTCTCCGATCTCGTGGTAGATCAACTCTTGTAATACTCATATCATCAAGATCAATCAAGAAGGAAGTAGGGTATTACCTCCATCGAGAGGGCCCGAGCCTGGGTAAACATCGTGTCCCCAGTCTCCTGTTACCATTAGCCTTAGACGCACAGTTCGGGACCCCCTACCCGAGATCCACCAGTTTTGACACCGACATTGAGCTCCTCATCTTCTTCGTCTCCTTCCCCTCCCTGGCGGGAGCCATCAAAATACACCTCCACCGGTGCCATCGCCCCCTGGCACTCAGGAGGCACCGCCGACACTAGACCACGGCTGTCGAAGGTGGGCATGGCCTTCACCACTAGCACATGGTCCTCGCGAAGGAACAAGGGAGTGGGGACACCCTCCACATCCCCCGGGTCTTCTCCGGCCAAGAGGCAAAGGGCAGAGGATAGGTTGTCGTCCTCCAGGGCGACCGGGTTCAGGCGGAGCCTCTCGTCGGCACCGCCGAGCGTCCACAGCGGGCGCGGGCGCGCCTGAAGGGGAGCCACCCGCTGCATCAGGAACTCCCTCAGGAGTGTGGCCCCCGTCAGCTTCGCCGCTTTCACGTTGCCGGGGTTCGGATCGGCGTTCATCTTCGCCAACACCGGTTTCGCCCGGTTGTCATCGAGCTTTGCATGGGACCACCCCTCGTCAGGCTGGGGATCCTCGTGGGTAGCATCAGCCTACAGTGGATGCACCTGGCGTCCACCATGACCCACTTGCTCCAGAAGCCCTCAGTCCTCTTCCCAGTCTTCGAGATCGCGTTGGTCTTGCCATATGCAAAAAAGTTGGCAAACGACATGGTGTGCTCGCCGTGATTCGGAGGGAGAAGAAGTGGCGTAGCAGAGCCACGGACGCCATCACCCCAACATGCGCCTCGCAGTAATAGACAAAAATTGACAGAAGGAGGACGGAATTAGGATGGAGGTGAAGGGCCTGCAACCCGTAATGACGGAGGACGGCGTAGAAGAACTTGGAGAAGGGAGGCACCAGGCCAGCCACAATGGCATTCGTGAATAAGGGGTAGAAGGTGCTCCACTTGGCCTCCACTTCAGCGGAACCGACCCGGAGCTCCGTCGCCCCCATCTCGCTGCCCTCCACCGCCGTCATCAGGCGTATGGCAGCAAGATTATTCTCCGACACGATGGGAGCATCCAGGGCCGGCGAGTACCAAGCCGGAGGCGCGTCAGGCTTGGTCTTGCGGGGTGCCGTTGCTTGTTTCAGGGAACGAATGGAGCAGATCTGGAGATTTGGGAGCAAGAAAGCAAGGAAGGGGATCTGAGGCGAGGCGCAAGGGAGCAATGAAAGTAAGTCTTACCCAAGCCTGCCTTTTGTTAGTCGGGCAGTTGCCGAAGCAGCGTGGGGAAGCGGAGACTGAGGGAGTCCTGGATTAGGGGGTATCCGGACAGCCGAACTACATACATCGTCTGGACTATTGAAGCGTGAAGATACAAGACTCAAGACTTCGGCCCGTGTTCGGATGGGACTCTCCTTTGCGTGGAAGACAAGCTTGGCGATCCGGATATTATATTTCCTTCCTTGTAACCGACTCCATGTAAACCCTAGCTCTCTCTGGTGTCTATATAAACCGGAGAGGATGGTCCTTAGAAGGCCGATCACAATTACAATCATACCATCATAGGCTAGCTCTTAGGGTTTAGCCTCTATGATCTCGTGGTAGATCTACTCTTGTACTATTCATATCTTCAACATTAATCAAGCAGGAAGTAGGGTTTTACCTCCATCGAGAGGGCCCGAACCTGGGTGAACATTGTGTCCCTTGCTTCCTATTACCATCAGCCTAAGACGCACAGATCAGGACCCCCTACCCGAGATCCGCCGGTTTTGACACCGACATTGGTGCTTTCATTGAGAGTTCCTCTGTGTTGTCGCTTCGAGGCTTGATGGCGTCTTCAATCGCCAACAACATGGTCCAGGGCGAGACTTTTCTCCGCGGACAGATCTTTGTGTTTGGCGGCTTCGTACTGCGGGCCAATTCGCTTGGTCATCTGGAGAAGATCGATAGCTACGCCCCTGGCCACCAGATCAGGTTCGGAAACTTGAACTACACGGCGGATATTCGCGGAGACTTGATCTTCAACGGATTTGGTGCTGTGCCAGGAGCGTCGGACAGTCACGACGAGCACGGCCTAGACCTGCCATCGGACAATGCTCAGGACATCGCCCCTGCAGCAGCCCTGGATCTAGATCTGGAGCAGGTTGCATCGCCCAAGGATGGAGGGGTAGACCCCGCCCCGTAGGCCGCATACTCATCGGCGGTAGAGCCGGACACAGGTCTCACCTCTGTGGAGTCCTATAACCCGGGGCCCCTGGACTCGTATCCGGTTGTTGGTTCCGGTCCACATACCCTCGAGCCAGCCAAGCCAGGTTGGGCTCCGGTAATGGAGTTTACTGCTGCGGACATCTTTCAGCACTCGCCCTTTGGCAACATGCTGAACTCATTAAAGTCTCTCTCTTTGTCAGGACGCTCTGGGCCGAACTATGTCCGGCTTGAGTGGGAAGCAGGCGACGAAGGAATTCGCTGCCCACCCACCACCCACTTCATTGCCACGATCGATGATTTAACCGACGTGCTTGACTTTGACTTCGAAGACATTGACAGTATGGACGACGATGCAGGAGACATACAGGAGCCACCGCTCACAGGGCGGTGGACAGCCACCTCTTCATACGATATATATATATGGTGGACACTCCGAAAGAAACCAATGGCGATGAGGCAACGGAGGATAACCCCTCCAAGAAGAAAGCAAAGCATGGGCGTTGCCAACGCTGCTCCAAGCCCCGCCAAGGCAATACCAGCACCGGAGACGAAAACAATCTGGACGGTGCCGATGATGAATACAGCCCCGATCAGCCCGCCTTCGAGCAGGCCAAACAGGAAGATGGGCAGGACAACCCAGACGAACAGGCGATGAACGGGTATCCGGAGGAGGAAAACTACATGCCCTCCTCCGAAGACGAGATTAGCCTCGGCGACGACGAGTTCGGCGTGCCCGAGGACCCCGCGGAGCAGGAGCGCTTCAAGCGCCGGCTTATTGCCACTGCGAGAAGCCTGAAAAAGAAGCAGCAGCAGCTCCAAGCTGATCAAGACCTACTCACAGATAGATGGACAGAAGTCCTGGCAGTCGAGGAATATGGACTCGAGCGCCACACGGATGACCGGCCGCCTCGAGGTCGGGATAAAACGACATATCAGCCCGAATACCAGCCTGCACCCCCGCGCCAGTTTACTACGGCCCGGGGCAATACTCAGGACCTGCGCGATAGACTAGATAACACCGCAAGACAACCAAGATCAATCTATGGATCACGGGGGCGCGCCGCAGCACATGACGATGACCGTCATACCGGATATACTAATAGCAAATCCGGCTGGGCCGAACATAACCAGTCAGACGTAGCCGGACCGCGTCGCGACATAGCCCGGCACAGAGGCGCCGCACACCCCCTCTGCTTCACCGATGAAGTGATGGATCATGAATTCCTAGAAGGGTTCAAACCCGTAAACATCGAATCATACGATGGCACAACAGACCCCGCGGTATGGATCGAAGATTTCCTTCTCCACATCCACATGGCCCGCAGAGACAATCTACATGCCATAAAGTATCTTCCCCTTAAGCTCAAAGGACCCGCCCGACACTGGCTAAACAGCCTGCCCACAAATTCCATTGGCAGTTGGGAAAACCTGGAAGACGCATTTCTTGACAACTTCCAAGGCACATATGTGTGACCTCCGGATGCCGATGACTTGAGCCACATTACTCAACAGCCCGGAGAATCAGCCAGGAAATTCTAGACTCGGTTCCTAACTAAAAAGAACCAAATAGTTGACTGTCCAGACGCCGAAGCCCTGGCGGCCTTCAAGCATAATATCCGCGACGAGTGGCTCGCCCGACACCTCGGCCAGGAGAAACCCAATTCCATGGTAGCTCTCACGACACTAATGACCCGCTTTTGTGCGGGCGAGGACAGCTGGTTGGCTCGCAGTAGCACTACGCCACATTCTGGCACGTAAGATGTCCGTGACAATAATGGCAAGCTACGGCGCAACAGACACAAGTGACGGAACAACGGCGACAACATCGAAGACACGACAGTCAATGCCGGATTCAGCGGATCCAAATCCGGTCAGTGGAAGAAGCCATTCGAAAGAAACAATCAGGGACCGTCCAGTCTAGACCGTATACTGGAGCGCTCGTGCCAAATTCATGGCACCCCGGACAAGCCAGCCAACCACACCAATAGAGACTGCTGGGTATTTAAATAGGCCGGCAAAATAAACGCCGAAAACAAGGACAAGGGGCTGCACAGCGACAATGACGATGAGCCCCAGCGTCCGAACACGGGGGGGCAGAAGAAATTCCTCCCCCCCCCAGGTGAAAACGGTCAACATGATCTACGCCACTCACATCCCCAAGCGGGAACGGAAGCGAGCACTACGGGACGTCTACGCGATGGAGCCAGTCGTCCCCAAATTCAACCCATGGTCAGCTTGTCCGATCACCTTTGATCGTAGGGATCATCCTACTAGCATCTATCATGGCGGCTCGGCCGCATTGGTCTTAGACCCAATCATCGACGGATTCCACCTCACGCGAGTCCTTATGAACGGCGGCAGCAGCCTGAACCTGCTTTACCAGGACACAATGCGCAAAATGGGCATCGATCCTTCAAGGATTAAGCACACCAAAACCACCTTTAAAGGTGTAATTCCTGGAGTAGAGGCCCGTTGTACGGGCTCTATAACATTGGAAGTGGTCTTCGGATCTCCGGATAACTTCCGAAGCGAAGAGTTAATCTTCGATATCGTCCCTTTCCGTAGTGGTTACCACGCACTGCTCGGATGACCGCATTTGCTAGATTCAATGCGGTACCACACTATGCATACCTCAAGGTCAAGATGCCAGGCCCGCATGGGGTCATAACAGTCAACGGAAATATGGACCACTCTCTCCATACAGAAGAGCATACTGCAGCCCTTGTGGCAGAAGTACAATGCGGCCTCCTCCGACAAACCACCAGTCCGGCGACGACAACCTCAAGCACCGTCAAGCGAGGTCGGGGCACCCCGCAACAGGATCACCAGGCACGCAAAGAGCACGACTAGCAATCCGGCCTCCGCTCAAATCCCATCAAAGCGGCATTTGTGCCACGCATACACAATTACGCACTCAAAATACCATGGGCACAGGCGGAGGCGTAGCAGTGGCTCAGTCAACAGTGCGGTATAACCGCCACACACCTTCGTAACCTTTCCTTTTACCTTTCAGGACATTGCTTTAGTGCAGCCTCTTCAGAAGAGCCGGATTGACGGACCTACATAGGAGAGAAAACCAAGGAGGCAACAGGCTTTGCGCACAGAAGGAAATACCCAGGTGGAATCTATTTACGATCGTTATACCTGCTTTATCTATCTGCACGTAGCCAGCCCCTGGATAGGATATGTCAAATAATCCTAGTTATCTCCGCTTAATGCATTCATTGTAAACATACGCTTAAATGTATTACTCATCAATGGGAGATCATACATAGCGTAAGCTTATTCTTATTTGAGCATTTTTTTTCTTACAAATGTTTATTTAATATTGCATTCGTACACCTTCATACGTTCAGTTTGCCAGGGGCTTCTTATGACGCCCCATAATACAGCAAGACAAGTCCGAACACTTTCAACAGTGCGGCACCCCGAACTTATAGCATTATATGCATTAGCTTCGAATCATGTCTTGGGTCTACAGTTGGGTGTCACATCCCTAGCTGCTGGTAGTGCTCTAGGCTAGCTTCATGTGTGCATCATGTCTATATTTTCGAAACTTGAACTGAGGAATTTTGGAAGCCTCAAAAACTTAAATAAAAGAGGGGCAAAAACCCTAGAAATCTCATTCATTGCTCCAAAATGCTCTTCTTAAATGTTTGATAATTTTTGGTAAGGGTTCTGGTCCCAACCAAAATATTGAACATTTTTAAGGATTTATTTTTGGGACTTTGGATTTAATTCATTAGCTATTTGAATTTGAATTATATTCATATAATTAGAATATAATTTCAAATACCCCGGAAATATTTTATAAGCTTTTGGAAAAGTCCATCTAGCAATATAAAATATTCAGAGGAGTTTTTGGCATTGTTTGAATTATTTTAAATCCAAAACAGTGGCAAAATAAATTAAATAAAACAAAACAGAAGAAAAAAAAATAAAACAGAGCAGAAAACCTACCTGGGCCACTTACCCGCAGCCTACCTGGCGCCACCAACCGGCCCAGCCGGCCCAGCCCACCTCCTCCCCCTTGTCATCTTCCTCCTCTGCCAGGAGGACGAACAGAGGCGAGGCGTGGCGCGCGCCCGAGAGGCCTCGGCCACCTCCTGCTTCCCCCTGGCCACCTCCTGCTTCCTCTCGTCGCCCTGGACCCCGTCCGCGACGCCACGCACCCTCCCAGGCCTCGCACTCTCCCCGTGCCTTCTCCCCCCTTTCTCTGGCTCCCTCTCTCCTCCACCGAGCGGAGCCCCGTCGCCACCGACGCCGTTCGTCGTGCCCACCGCCGATGCCTTGCCTCCCCGATCAGTCCAGCACCTCCGCCATCTTGCACCACGCCTCTCCATTGAGGAAAGCCAACGCAGAGGCCCTATGGAGCCGCCATCGTCGCCATCTTCCCCGTCTCTGTCCGATGATCGCCGTCGTCGATTTGCCGCACACAAGACGTCCCCGAGCCTGCTGACTGCCCCCTCGAACTCGCTGTGAGCTCCTGCGCCTTCCCCCTTGCTCACCCCCTCCGTTCTCGTCCGTTAGCCGCCGCCCCACGAAACCGAGCTCCGCCCATCGCCATGGCCAGTGAGCCCCGTGCTCCCGAGCTCCTCCGCTCGCCCTAGTAGCACCCGCCTGCTAACCGTGCTCTCAGGAGCCGAACGCACACACCTGCTCCTTCCCCCGTGCACCGCAGCGCCGTCCTCACTGACGCCAAACTCCGGCCGCCGCTAAAGCTCGTCGCCGACCACTCTCCGGCCACTCCCCGGCCGCGCCACCACCCTGGTTGGATGCGGACGAGCGTCCGCATCCCGTAGTCGTGCTCCGCGCGCCAAACGGCGCTCTGTAGGCCATTTCCGCAGCGCACCACCGCGTCGGGACTCGCCGGCGGCTAAACGCCGGCGACCGTTGACCCTTGACCGGCGTGGGTTGACCCACTGCCCGGTTTGACCCTCCCCTCTCTCTCACTGACCAGTGGGCCCCGACCCCCCCTAATCCTTTAATTAAGCAGATAACCCCCTGTTAACTAACTGTGACGCTGACATATGGGTCCCACAGGTCAGTTTGACCCGGACCAGCCCCTGTTGACTCTGCTGAGGTCAGCATGACGTCATGCTGACGCAATATTCCTTTTCTGGAATTTAGTTTATTTTATTATAATTCAGGAAATTCCAGAAAATAGCTAAAACTTCAAAAATTCATAGAAATTCAACCGTAACTCCAAATTAAATAAATTATATATGAAAAATTATCAGAAAAATTCAAGGAATCCATCTGTACCATTTTCATGCATGTTAGAACAACTTATAGCTGCTGTTTAGCACAAATCAATTAAATGGCATTTGAATAATCACATATGGAGTTTGAATTTGAATCTTGTATTCAAACCAACTTCATTTAATCTGTTGCTAGTTGCATTAGCCCAAAACACATTCATTTTGCCATGTCATGATCATGCATCATATTGTGCATTGCATTGATTGTGTTCCCTTCTGTGTTGCCGGTATTTGTCCCCTCTCGATAGACGTGATACCGATGATGTGATCGTTGACACTGATGAAGACTCAATGTTATCTTCAGAAGTGCCAGGCAAGCAAAACCCCCTTGTTCATTCCGATACAATCCTACTCTCTCGCTCCTGCTCTCTTTTACTGCATTAGGACAACAACGATTCAACTGTTACTTGCTGCGGTAGCTGAACCCCTTTATCCTTTGCATGACCTGTCATTGCCACAGTAAATAGATGAAACCCACTAGCATGAGTAGGAGTTGTTTGAGCCCTGATGTGCCTACTCATTCATGTTTGTTGTCATGCCTGCTACTGCTTAGAGTTGAGTCGGGTCTGATTCATCGGGGATGAATCAGAGGCGTGTGAACATGTCCTACTGTGTGTGAGCTAAGTGTGTGAACACGATTTGGTAAAGGTAGCGGTGAGAGGCCATGTAGGAGTACATGGTGGGTTGTCTCATTGCAGCCGTCCTCAGGAACTGAGTTCTGTGTTTGTGATCCATGATTCAGCTACTACCATACATTGGGCCCTGAAATATGACCCGCTCGACTTCTTATTCACCCTTGTCCTCTGTCCAGGAGTTGCAAGTAGTTTCTGGTGTTTGTAGTATGCTGGAGGCCGTGCGCAGCGCTGACCGTAGGGGTGGGCTGTGATGCGGTAGGCACGTGGCCGGGTAAACCGGGCGCCCGTTTGGTGTCACGGAACCCTGTTCACATCGTTTGGGGCTGTGAGCGAAACTCCGGCCGGATCTCCTCATGGATGGAACCCGAATAGGCGATAAACCTGGACTAGAGACTTGAGTGTTTAGGTAGGTCGTGGTCTACACCCACGTCGGCTTTCGCTTGAAGTCTGCCGAGCACATGTCGTGTGCAGACGCTAAGTGGTGGAAACATGTATGAAGAAGTACACCCCTGCAGGGTTAACATCATCTATTCGAATAGCCGTGTCCACGGTAAAGGACTTCTGGGTTGCTTATATCAGTTCATAGACAAGTGAAAGTGGATACCCTAAAATACGCAAGATAAGCGTGAGTGCTATGGATGGCGTTCTCGTAGGGAGACGGGAGCGGATCCATAGTGGTGTATTGATATGGTGAATATGTGGACTCGTGTGCGCCACCTCAAAAGAGTTACTTGCAGTCGTAGTTCAGGATAGCCACCGAGTCAAAGCTGGCTTGCTGCAGTTAAACCCCACCACCCCTTTGTTGATAATGATGCATATGTAGATAGTTCTGATGTAAGTCTTGCTGGGTACATTTGTACTCACGTTTGCCTATTTTATGTTTTGCAGAGAGACTTCAGTCTCACTAGTAGTTCCGCGTGGACTTCGACGTTTAGCTTGATACCTCAGCTACGATCTTGTGCCCTCGGCAGGATCTGGTAGATAGTCAGGCTTCTCAGCCTTTTTCATTTATAGATGTCTGTACTCAGACATGATAGCTTCCGCTTGTGCTTTGATTTGTATGCTCTGATTGTTGGGTCATGAGACCCATGTTTGTAATATCTCGCTCCTCGGAGCCTAATGATAAAATACTTGAGTCGTAGAGTCATGTTGTGATGCCATGTTGTATTTGCACATATCGAGCATATTGTGTGTATGTTATTGAAATGCTTGGTATGTGTGGGATCTGACCATCTAGTTGTTTATCTTTAGTAGCCTCTCTTACCGGGAAATGTCTCCTAGTGTTTCCACCGAGCCATGGTAGCTTGCTACTGCTCCGGAACACTTAGGCTGGCCGGCATGTGTCCTTCTTCGTTCCTGTGTCTGTCCCTTCGGGGAAATGTCACGCGATGAATACCGGAGTCCTGTTAGCCCGCTACAGCCCGGTTCACCGGAGTCCTGCTAGCCCAGTGCTACAGCCTGGATTCACTCGCTGATGACCGACACGTTCGATGCTGGGTCATGGATGCCTGTCCCTGTAAGTCTGTGCCACTTTGGGTTTACGACTAGCCATGTCAGCCCGGGCTCCTTATCATATGGATGCTAGCGACACTGTCATATACGTGTGCCAAAAGGCGCAAACGGTCCCGGGCAAAGGTAAGGCGACACCCGTGGGAATACCGTGCGTGAGGCCGCAAAGTGATATGAGGTGTTACATGCTAGATCGATGTGGCATTGAGTCGGGGTCCTGACAGCGTTGGTATCAGAGCTTGACTGCCTGTAGGATTACCAAGCCAAACTGGTCGAAGTTGAGTCTAGATATTCTTTAGTTATGTAAGGGAATTGATTGTGGGATGGAACGTAAGGCTCTTTTTACTCCTTATACCTCATGGCCTTCTGATCTGAGTCATCATCTTCTCTTCTACGGGGATTAAGAACTAGGCTATCTCTTCTTTCTATCAGGATCACGTGTTACTAATCCGTAGACTTATAAGATTGTTGATTCAAGCCCCAGTTCAGTTCCTACTATCTTCCGTATGTTAATTGTTGATCTCGAAACCTTGATATTGTGCTTCTGAGTGGTTATGCCACCATTTTTGTGAATGTCTCCAATCTTTTCTGAGCATTTACAGCCGTTATGCTGTCCGAGTCATCCCAGGTTTCTAAATAGTCTGATGCATTTGCAAATTCCTTCCTCCCGCTTCGATGTTCCTTTGGGCCAGATTAACCACACTAATCGGTGTGTTGAGGTAATTATTTCCTCGACATATATGTTGGAATTACTATTATGACCCTAAGTGCTTAGGGGATCATCTAGTGGTCTAGCCATGATTTGTGTCCTAGTGTGAAGATTCTGGCCTTTATTATCGAAAGCATCCTGTGATGCCATTTAGTTAGTAGGTATTCTATTCCTGGGTTCTTAAACCCGATATTCACCCTACTTACATCATGTTGATAGTGTTGCTAGTTCCTTTAGTATATTAGTAACCTTTGCGATAGTCCTCAAGGTCCATGGTATATCGTTCTTCCAAATACCATGAACCATTATGGCAGAAGTTTGTTGGATCAAAAGATCACAACAGGCCCTCTATGAGTTCTCCATGCTATATTGTGACTCTGCCAGTTCTACCTTTCCGCATGGATTGTCCGGAAGAAATATGTTGAACTCGTTCGACATGCTAATCTATGCATTCACAACTCAGAAAATCATATGTTCCTTTGAGTTGTCCCTCTTTAGTTGTTTCTGGCCCTCGTCTATCAATTGATAGTCAAGAGTATGCGTGCATTCATTCATCGATGCCTGTTACTCTTGTGGTCCGTCAAGCCATTCTATTCCAGAGAGTGACTTGGAGAAAACAAACTCCAGTACCTCATCCATATTTAGGATTGGGTCAAAGTAGTTGTGTTCCGCAGATCAAGTTACAATCCAGCTTCTGGTCTGCTCTACCCTGAAGTATTACCTTCTTTATAACAGGAATTTCATGAGAATTGCACCACCTTTTGTGAATTCTTGACATAGTGATACTTCACGCCATCCTTTTTCATTCCTCGGTTCCGTGTTGTTGCAGCCGGAGTGCCGACAAGTGAATCATGATGTGTGAAATCAATACTCCTAGCAACTCCGTTGCTTGGTAGTTAAATGGACAATAACGTCATCCTTAGCGAGTTGACTATTGAATCATCACCCTAAGGTTGATTGTGCTACCTAGTCCATTTTCCTGATGCACTCCTCGATTGATGAGATAGGATTTGTTAAGTCCTCTCTCATTTGATCATATTGTCTTGCCCTGAAAAGCAAGATTGTTCTCGAGCTTAGTAACATATCGGTGGTCCGTGATTTTCCGTATATCTTCTCGGAAGTATTACCAGGTTGTCACCTGACCGCTATGTTGAGTTCGTGATCAAGATGGTCTCCTGTGAACCACCTTCTCTCCAAGAATCGGTGTTAGATATCCCTGAGCTAGTTGGTTAAGCTAAACGACAACTTGGAGGGTTGGAAGATAAAAGCTTGCCTGACTTAGTTCGTTCCAAAGGGATATTCTTGCATAGTGTGTGTTGAAGAAAGATGATATCTTCATCGATTGGTCCCTGTGATCAGTTGCTGGACCTATTGTCTTATCAATCCTTTGATTTGAGTGTGGGCTATCGTCAAATCAAGTCAGAACCAACGATGTTCGTAATGTTGTCTTACTCGTGGTTGATCCCTCGAGCATACACCATTATATCTTTTGGGTCTGACCAATGCTATCACCGTGTTCACATGATGGTGGAAGTCCAGTGATATGGAAATTCCGATGAGTTGTTGTTGAGCCCATTGACAACATCCTTATATCCTCCATGATGTTGTTGAACATTAAGTTAGTGTTGGAAACTTTTGAAAGCATTTTCTTCATGCTAGCTCATGAAGTACTTGTTTGATGAAAGGAGTGACTTCCTTTGATTCACGTGCATTTTGATGTAAGTTGCCGTCGTGAATTCGAGAAAGTTTGTTTTTGCTCCTTTGGAATCATCCCAAGTCGGTCATGCACGTGCGAAGAATTCCATGGTCTGTTAGACTGATCATCTTCATTCCATATGTATATCCTAGCACACCAAGCCACTGATTGACTTGTTCAAGGAAAAGAAGTCTATGCTTGGGATCTAATCCATGGACTTGCGTAAAGACTTCGATATCCTCGATGATGGCTCCCAACCAGAACTCGGTAGTGTTTATTGTAAGACTACCCTGTGGGCATGCTTGTCTGGAACAACGCGTTCACATGTTTGTAGCAGAACCAGCTCATGTTTTGGAGCTTGCTATCATAGTTCATTTTCTGAGAATCTCGCAACGTCATCTCGTCGATTTGTGTTGCAAACTTTCATTTTTCTTCCTAGACTCGATGAGTCTGGAATATTCTGACACCAACCAGATCTGAGTCTCAGGCAGATATGATGGTTGGAATATTTCCCAAGAACTATAATATTGGTCCCGCGATAACCGGTAAAGTGGATGTCGTGGCCAACACACCCAGCCGGAATACCTATTATTGTAGTATCTTGTTTGAAGAAGTTGGCCACCTCCCCATAGGGATTTCGTAGGATTTACTCCCTAGTTACCCCTATGGATTCCTGTGTTCCGAAGTCCGACCTTTTACTTGATGTTCTAGTTATCAAACTGTATCTATGAATGGGATACACTAGCACATCAAGGAGAACATTAGAAGCGGAGTGCTAAATGTCTCTCGGTCGATCATCCAGATTTTATTTCCTTGGCCCCGCCAAGGGTGAAATCTGAGAAGGTGTTATCTTCCTTTGCATCTGCATCCTCCATCACCATTCATCATGGTAGTAAGTTGTGTTACCGGATCCTTGACACGGATGTTGGTAAAACCTTGATGATTATGGAAATGCTCAAGTTCTTGAGAGCACGCACAAGCGCTACGTGTTATCATCGGCACTAACTGGGTTTGCTCTCAGTTTCCTCGGCAATGCTATGATCTTTTCAAATAGTGAATTCACTCTCTGTTGTTGGGTTCCTCCCCAGTTACCAGAATCATTCCCAGCATTTGCATTTTGTTCCTAGCTTGCACCGCCAATGTGCCATTCTACCATGGGTCTCTTCCATCTCCGGTGATAAGCAAATTCATCCATTACGTTGTCTTCAACAAGGTAATCCACGTCATCCAAGTCCGAGTATGCCATTCTACCGACCCCCGCCAATCGATTGCTGTGATTTGCCTTCGGCTGATATAGAGAGTCTCAGTGATCTCTATATCAAAGGTAATTCTTTTTGCCACTTAAGATAATAATCTACGAATCACCCTTCTCCAGGATGTCTCGTTGTGGTATCATGGCAACTCAACTCCTCGCTACATTGACAACCGATTACCATCTTCTTAACCGTGAAATTGTTGTCTACCTAGTGAACCTTTGTCATCTGCCTCACTCCATTCTTATGGATGTGTGCTTTGTCCCTCAGCTCTATAGATGTTGCTATGTCTCATTCCGCGAGTTAATCCTGAGTTGTTCGATCTTCGAGAAGATCGACCCTTTTAGAGTCTCCTTCCTCCCTCCATGTCATGTTGGCAGGATCTCTCAGAGCTAGACGACAAGAAAAAGATGGTGATCGAAACAACGTTCCTATGAAGTGCAACCTGGATCGTGAAGATTATACTAGTCTGCGTTACCCTTCACCTTACCCTACGCTTGAATCTCGAGACGAGATTCTTGTTTAGTGGGGGGTGAGTTGTCACATCCCTAGCTGCTGGTAGTGCTCTAGGCTAGCTTCATGTGTGCATCATGTCTATATTTTCGAAACTTGAACTGAGGAATTTTGGAAGCCTCAAAAACTTAAATAAAAGAGGGGCAAAAACCCTAGAAATCTCATTCATTGCTCCAAAATGCTCTTCTTAAATGTTTGATAATTTTTGGTAAGGGTTCTGGTCCCAACCAAAATATTGAACATTTTTAAGGATTTATTTTTGGGACTTTGGATTTAATTCATTAGCTATTTGAATTTGAATTATATTCATATAACTAGAATATAATTTCAAATACCCCTGAAATATTTTATAAGCTTTTGGAAAAGTCCATCTAGCAATATAAAATATTCAGAGGAGTTTTTGGCATTGTTTGAATTATTTTAAATTCAAAACAGTGGCAAAATAAATTAAATAAAACAAAACAGAAGAAAAAAAAATAAAACAGAGCAGAAAACCTACCTGGGCCACTTACCCGCAGCCTACCTGGCGCCACCAACCGGCCCAGCTGGCCCAGCCCACCTCCTCCCCCTTGTCATCTTCCTCCTCTGCCAGGAGGACGAACAGAGGCGAGGCGTGGCGCGCGCCCGAGAGGCCTCGGCCACCTCCTGCTTCCCCCTGGCCACCTCCTGCTTCCTCTCGTCGCCCTGGACCCCGTCCGCGACACCACGCACCCTCCCAGGCCTCGCACTCTCCCCGTGCCTTCTCCCCCCTTTCTCTGGCTCCCTCTCTCCTCCACCGAGCGGAGCCCCGTCGGCACCGACGCCGTTCGCCGTGCCCACCGCCGATGCCTTGCCTCCCCGATCAATCCAGCACCTCCGCCACCTTGCACCACGCCTCTCCATTGAGGAAAGCCAACGCAGAGGCCCTATGGAGCCGCCATCGTCGCCATCTTCCCCGTCTCTGTCCGATGATCGCCGTCGTCGATTTGCCGCACACAGGACGTCCCCGAGCCTGCTGACTGCCCCCTCGAACTCGCTGTGAGCTCCTGCGCCTTCCCCCTTGCTCACCCCCTCCGTTCTCGTCCATTAGCCGCCGCCCCACGAAACCGAGCTCCGCCCATCGCCATGGCCAGTGAGCCCCGTGCTCCCGAGCTCCTTCGCTCGCCCTAGTAGCACCCGCCTGCTAACCGTGCTCTCAGGAGCCGAACGCACACACCTGCTCCTTCCCCCGTGCACCGCAGCGCCGTCCTCACTAACGCCGAACTCCGGCCGCCGCTAAAGCTCGTCGCCGACCACTCTCCGGCCACTCCCCGGCCGCGCCACCACCCTGGTTGGATGCGGACGAGCGTCCGCATCCCGTAGTCGTGCTCCGCGCGCCAAACGGCGCTCTGTAGGCCATTTCCGCAGCGCACCACCGCGTCGGGACTCGCCGGCGGCTAAACGCCGGCGACCGTTGACCCTTGACCGGCGTAGGTTGACCCACTGCCCGGTTTGACCCTCCCCTCTCTCTCACTGACCAGTGGGCCCCGACCCCCCCTAATCCTTTAATTAAGCAGATAACCCCCTGTTAACTAACTGTGACGCTGACATATGGGTCCCACAGGTCAGTTTGACCCGGACCAACCCCTGTTGACTCTGCTGAGGTCAGCATGACGTCATGCTGACGCAATATTCCTTTTCTGGAATTTAGTTTATTTTATTATAATTCAGGAAATTCCAGAAAATAGCTAAAACTTCAAAAATTCATAGAAATTCAACCATAACTCCAAATTAAATAAATTATATATGAAAAATTATCAGAAAAATTCAAGGAATCCATCTGTACAATTTTCATGCATGTTAGAACAACTTCTAGCTGCTGTTTAGCACAAATCAATTAAATGGCATTTGAATAATCACATATGGAGTTTGAATTTGAATCTTGTATTCAAACCAACTTCATTTAATCTGTTGCTAGTTGCATTAGCCCAAAACACATTCATTTTGCCATGTCATGATCATGCATCATATTGTGCATTGCATTGATTGTGTTCCCTTCTGTGTTGCTGGTATTTGTCCCCTCTCGATAGACGTGATACCGATGATGTGATCGTTGACACTGATGAAGACTCAATGTTATCTTCAGAAGTGCCAGGCAAGCAAAACCCCCTTGTTCATTCTGATACAATCCTACTCTCTCGCTCTTGCTCTCTTTTACTGCATTAGGACAACAACGATTCAACTGTTACTTGCTGCGGTAGCTGAACCCCTTTATCCTTTGCATGACCTGTCATTGCCACAGTAAATAGATGAAACCCACTAGCATGAGTAGGAGTTGTTTGAGCCCTGATGTGCCTACTCATTTATGTTTGTTGTCATGCCTGCTACTGCTTAGAGTTGAGTCGGGTCTGATTCATCGGGGATGAATCAGAGGCGTGTGAACATGTCCTACTGTGTGTGAGCTAAGTGTGTGAACACGTTTTGGTAAAGGTAGCGGTGAAAGGCCATGTAGGAGCACATGGTGGGTTGTCTCATTGCAGCTGTCCTCAGGAACTGAGTTCTGTGTTTGTGATCCATGATTCAGCTACTACCATACATTGGGCCCTGAAATATGACCCCGCTCGACTTCTTATTCACCCTTGTCCTCTGTCCAGGAGTTGCAAGTAGTTTCTGGTGTTTGTAGTATGCTGGAGGCCGTGCGCAACGCTGACCGTAGGGGTGGGCTGTGATGCGGTAGGCACGTGGCCGGGTAAACCGGGCGCCCGTTTGGTGTCACGGAACCCTGTACACATCGTTTGGGGCTGTGAGCGAAACTCCGGCCGGATCTCCTCATGGATGGAACCCGAATAGGCGATAAACCTGGACTAGAGACTTGAGTGTTTAGGTAGGTCGTGGTCTACACCCACGTCGGCTTTCGCTTGAAGTCTGCCGAGCACATGTCGTGTGCAGACGCTAAGTGGTGGAAACATGTATGAAGAAGTACACCCCTGCAGGGTTAACATCATCTATTCGAATAGCCGTGTCCATGGTAAAGGACTTCTGGGTTGCTTATATCAGTTCATAGACAAGTGAAAGTGGATACCCTAAAATACGCAAGATAAGCGTGAGTGCTATGGATGGCGTTCTCGTAGGGAGACGGGAGCGGATCCATAGTGGTGTATTGGTTGGTGAATATGTGGACTCGTGTGCGCCACTTCAAAAGAGTTACTTGCAGTCGTAGTTCAGGATAGCCACCGAGTCAAAGCTGGCTTGCTGCAGTCAAACCCCTCCACCCCCTTGTTGATAATGATGCATATGTAGATAGATCTGATGTAAGTCTTGCTGGGTACATTTGTACTCACGTTTGCCTATTTTATGTTTTGCAGAGAGACTTCAGTCTCACTAGTAGTTCCACGTGGACTTCGACGTTTAGCTTGATACCTCAGCTACGATCTTGTGCCCTCGGCAGGATCTGATAGATAGTCAGGCTTCTCAGCCTTTTTCATTTATAGATGTCTGTACTCAGACATGATAGCTTCCGCTTGTGCTTTGATTTGTATGCTCTGGTTGTTGGGTCATGAGACCCATGTTTGTAATATCTCGCTCCTCGGAGCCTAATGAGTAAAATACTTGAGTCGTAGAGTCATGTTGTGATGCCATGTTGTATTTGCACATATCGAGCATATTGTGTGTATGTTATTGAAATGCTTGGTATGTGTGGGATCTGACCATCTAGTTGTTTATCTTTAGTAGCCTCTCTTACCGGGAAATGTCTCCTAGTGTTTCCACCGAGCCATGGTAGCTTGCTACTGCTCCGGAACACTTAGGCTGGCCGGCATGTGTCCTTCTTCGTTCCTGTGTCTGTCCCTTCGGGGAAATGTCACGCGATGAATACCGGAGTCCTGTTAGCCTGCTATAGCCCGGTTCACCGGAGTCCTGCTAGCCCAGTGCTACAGCCTGGATTCACTCGCTGATGACCGACACGTTCGATGCTGGGTCATGGATGCATGTCCCTGTAAGTCTGTGCCACTTTGGGTTTACGACTAGCCATGTCAGCCCGGGCTCCTTATCATATGGGTGCTAGCGACACTGTCATATACGTGTGCCAAAAGGCGCAAACGGTCCTGGGCTAAGGTAAGGCGACACCCGTGGGAATACCGTGCGTGAGGCCGCAAAGTGATATGAGGTGTTACATGCTAGATCGATGTGGCATTGAGTCGGGGTCCTGACATTGGGATAGCCCGGCTCCCTTGTTTTGGTGCCTTACGTTCCGTTACATCAGCTAAGGCAGCATAGGGAGAACTACTGCGATTGTGTCCCGGTTCTTCCGGACGAGCACCTCAGTATAGAAAGCCAAAAACTGACCAGCATGATGTGGCGAGAGCTGGTCGCTGTTCGAGAGGTCTTAAAATCCTTAAAGATTTTTTCTCTTTATGCGATAATTCGGCTTCGTCCGATCTAGGTGTATATAGCGCCCCAATTCGGCCTTCCGATTCTAGGGGCTTCGCCAAAATTTAAAATTGTAGAGTTCTATGGCTAAGTGAAGGTTATAAAGCCGCATAGTCCGATTGCCTTGTTTGATGCGTCGGACACCTCCTTAAGGGACCAAACATTTGGATAAAGAGTGTTCGAGTTTTCCACGAACACCCCAGTACTAGTTACATGGGGGGTGGAAGCCGACGACTGGCCTACTTTCAGAATTTTATAAACAGCCACGCAGAAGGTAATGTTTTAAATAACAAAAGCGCTACATAGCGCAAGTAACTTCGTCTTTAGATTACAAACATGACAGAAGTGAATTCATTCTAAAATTATGTCCTTGGTACATTCATCGGCCACAAGGCGAGCGCCCTTCATAACACCATCATAATACTTCTCTCGATAGGATGTGCCTTGCCCTCCGGTGGCCTGTCCTTCACCAGCTTCTCCGCATCCAGCTTGCCCCAATGCACCTTCGCACGGGCAAAGGCCCGGCGGGCACCCTCAATGCAAACGGATCGCTTGATGACTTCCAGTCGCGGACAGGCATTCACCATCCGCTTGATCAGGCCGAAGTAGCTGGTGGGCAGGGGCTCACCAGGCCACATCCGGACTATGAAATCCTTCATAGCCACTTTGGCCACCCTGTGGAGTTCGAATAACTGCTTCAGTTGGTCACTCAGAGGCGTTGGATGTTCGGCCCCAGCATACTGGGACCAGAACAGCTTCTCCGTTGAGCTCCCCTCCTGAGCACGGTAGAACTCTGCGGCATCTGATATGCTGCATGGCAGATCTGAGAATGCCCCTGGAGAGCTCCAGACTTGGGTAAGTAAAAGAAACGCCTCCTCCACATGTTTGCTTTGCATAAAGAATTTCTTACCCGCCGCTATCTTTTTGGCCTCCTGGATTTCCTGTTGTGCCTTCTCGGCTCCAGCCTTGGCATCTTTTATACTTGAAAGGGCCTTCGTAAGCTCGTCCTCTTTCGCCTTAAGCTCATGCTCCACGGCCTCGAACTTCTTGCTGAGATCCTGGAGCTCTTGTTGTACCTCTCCCACTCTAGCATCTTGCTTTTCGTGCTCCTTGCGTTCCAAGGCCGCCTTGTGTTCGGCCTCGGACAGCACTTTCTTGAGAGACGCCACTTCGGTGGTGGCCTCTATTACCAAATCACGATGCTTCATCGTTAGAACAACCAATTTTATCTATCCTTCATTATATGAGAGGGGAATCACTCACCTTTGTTCTTTTCGAGCTGCCTCCTCGTAAGGTCGAGCTCTCCCTGCGCCTGCTACAGGTCCTGTTTCAGTCCGGCGATCTTGGCCGTACAGACCGCAGCGGCAAGCAGCACAGCCTGCTTATTCACATTCAAACTTATTGTTAGACTCCTGTTGATTATAATTGACCCTCTGTTTGGTTTTTCCTTCCGAACATCAAACAGAGTATCAGGGGCTACTACCTATCAGTGGTAATTTCACACATTTTTATTACTTACCTCAAAGCCTGTCAGGAGGCTAGTGCAGGCTTCGGTTAGTCCGCTCTTGGCGGACGAAACCTTCTGAATCACCGCAATCATAAGAGTACGGTGCTCTTCATCTATGGAAGCGCCGTGAAGCGCTTCCAGCAGACAATCCAGTGCCTCAGGCGCAATAGAAGTCCTTGACACAGACGGCTCTCCCTCTAATGAGGGGCTGCCCGCCTGAGTCCGGAACCATTGAAGGCTCCGGAACAGTGTTCGGTTGAGAGCCCGGCTTACGGTGGCTCTCATCAACACGATTGTCGGTGTCAAAACCGGCGGATCTCGGGTAGGGGGTCCCGAACTGTGCGTTTAGGCGGATGGTAACAGGAGACAAGGGACACGATGTTTTTACCCAGGTTCGGGCCCCCTACCCGAGATCCGCCGGTTTTGACACCGACATTGTTGCTTTCATTGAGAGTTCCTCTTTAAAGACGGCGTTGTTGCTAAAGGAGCTTTGGTTGTCGGCCAAACTCTCCAGCTAGGCAGTTTTTTGATGACCGCCTGTTCGGCCGCCACGCCGATGATGGCCTCTCGGGTCATCGAAAGCAATCTCCACATCAGCTCGGAACTTGCCGAGTAGTTAGATCCGATGGAGCTCTCTTCCCTAAACGAGCTCTTGGATCGCATCGCCGCCCTGGGAGTCGCTACAGATTACGGCCAGATTGGGCTTAAACCCGACCAGAGAGAGATTGACTCTCCCCAGGTCACCCACCACGTTGAAGTGGTGGAGCAACAATGCGGCGAATCTTCACCCATCCTAAGGACCAGATGTGTCCGGATTCCTGATCCCTCCAAGCCGGACAACCACGAAGGGGAGGACGTCGCCCAAGCCCTGAACCTAAAGTCAGGCAGCATGCCTGATTCATTGTATAAACGTCCAAGAAAACAAGCTTCCAAGTTCGGAAATTTCTTGGCCCCTGAGTCTTAGATCGGGCGAGGTTCCGAATTTAAATCCACCCGCCCACCCAAACATAAGGGATCTATCCCAAATTCGGCAAGAGCCCATGGAAACAGTACACCACTACTGGGCCAGATTCCTCCTGGTTATGAACAGGATAAAGGACTGCCGTGAGAAGGACGCAATTTCATTCTTCTGTAACAACTGCACGGACATTGGGATCCTCAACGCCATAAGTCGCCGCGAAATTACACGCTTCGCCGACTTGACATCCATAGTATGAAAGTACTGTGCGACAGAAAGCGTTCGGAAAACCAAAACAAAATTCTGGGACAATCCGACCCCGAATACAATCTCAGTCCGGAACAAAAGGGCGCATTATCGCCAGGCACCTGGGCCAAAGAGCAAAAAAGAAAAACCCTCTATAAGGTATGGAACCGTACTGGAGGGATGGCTCAATGGACCCTGTAAAATTCATAATACAGAGGGCGTCACACCAACTCATAGCCTTAGAGCATGTTGGATACTCCGGCAGGTGGCCAGAAGTGGCGAGAAGCTTCTAACTCCAGAATCCGCAAAGCACCACCCCAAAAACGCCAGTACGGTGTCAACAGTCTTTGAGACTTTCGCATCAAACAATGCGAGTAAACGAACGCTCCGCAGCCTTACCAAAGTCTATCAAGTAGCGACAATAAACCCATGGAGTGACACGGCTATTACCTTTAATGCCAGTGACAAACCTAAATTCCGGACAGCCCGAGCACCAGCCGCACTGGTCCTCAGTCCGATAGTGGATGACTTCCGGCTTACAAAGGTACTCATGGACGGTGGCAGCGGATTGAACCTCATCTATGAGGAAACCCTGCGAAAAATGGAAATAGACTGGAGCCGCATTGAGCGAAGCAAGACAACCTTTAGAGGAATAATCCCCAGCCGGGAAGCGTGCTGCTCAGGAAAAATCACACTGAACGTGGTGTTCGGCACGCCGGATAACTACAGTTCCGAGGAGGTCACATTTCTGGCCCCGTTCAGCAGCGGATACCATGCTTTGTTAGGGCGAGAAGCATTCACAATTTTTCAAGCTATACCCCATTACGGGCACATGAAGCTCAAAATGCTGGGACCCAATGGAATAATCACTCTTGCTAGTGATCCGGACACAGCGCTCCGTGCCGAAAACAAGATAGCCGCACTGGCCCTCGAGGCATTATCCGAAGCCCTGGCGGTCGAGGAACTAACTGTGTTGCGCTCCACGGTGGACAGGGACGACGTGATACTCGACAAAAGATCCAAGTCCACCTCCTTCAAGCCGGCAGACGAAATAGTCAAGTTCCAAGTCCATCCAACGGACACTACAAAAACGGCCTCCATCAGGGCACAACTAAGCCCTGATGTAGACGCCGCACTCAGAGAATTCCTACGAGAAAATTGGGACATTTTTGCCTGGCACCCTTCAGACATGCCAGGAATCCCACGCAGGCTGGCCGAGCACAGCCTGAACATCCTAAAAGGATTCAAGCCCGTTAAGCAGACTCTTCAGTGTTTCTCCGAACCTCGGAGTCAAGCCATGGGAGAGGAGCTAGCCAAACTACTGGAAGCCGGATTCATCAGAGATATAAAACATCCGGACTGGCTAGCAAACCTGGTAATGGTACCAAAGAAGGACAAATCCTGGCGCCTATGCATCGATTTCAAAGACCTAAATAAGGCATGCCCAAAGGATCCCTTTCCCCTCCCCCGCATCGATCAAATCATTGAAGCCACTGCAGGACACGATTCATTGTGTTTCCTCGATGCATACTCTGGCTACCACCAAATCAAGATGGCAGAGTCAGACCAAGCCACAACAGCATTCATCACCCCATACGGCCCATTCTGCTTCAACACAATGCCCTTCGGGCTTAAAATCGCCGGCGCAACATATCAGCGCATGATTCAGACATGTCTGGCCAACCAGATCAGCAAAACGGTTGAAGCGTACGTGGATGACGTGGTCGTCAAAACCAAACACGTCGAAACTCTAATAGATGACTTGAGGCTCACGTTCGATAACCTCCAAACATATGACATTAGGCTCAACCCGGAAAAATGCGTTTTCGGCGTACCAACCGGAAAGCTCTTGGGCTTCATCGTATCCGGTAGAGGAATTGAAGCAAACCCAGCCAAGATCCGAGCTCTGTCTCAATTGGATATTCCAAAAGATCTCAAGCAAATACAAAAATTGACTGGATGTGTGGCGGCTCTAAGCCGCTTCATCTCCCGCTTGGGGGAAAAGGCATTACCCCTTTACCGCCTCCTCCGGAGTACCGAACACTTCGAGTGGACGGACGCCGCCACGGCCGAAATCGAAGAAATAAAAGCCATACTGGCAACAAACCCTGTCCTGGCCGTGCCTCACATCGGCGAACCAATGTTGTTATACATCGCGGCAACTCACCAAGTTGTAAGCGCAGTCCTCGTCGTCGAACAAGAAGCGGATGGACACAAATTCCCTGTCCAGAAACCAGTATACTACGTGTCCACTGTCCTCACTCCATGCAAGTCCCAGTACCAGCATTACCAAAAGATAGCATACGCAGTGTTCATGGCATCCCGGAAGCTACAACACTACTTTCAAGAGTGTTCGATAACAGTAGCCTCCGAAGTACCTCTTAACAATATCATAAACAACCGCGACGCAACGGGCCGGATTGCCAAATGGGCCATTGAGCTCCTCCCGTTCGACATAACATACAAGCCACGGCGAGCCATCAAGTCACAAGCCTTGGCCGACTTTGTCGTTGAATGGACTGAAGCCGAACTCCCTAAAGAGTACGACACATATTCCAACTGGACCATGCACTTTGACGGCTCCAAAATGCTGGCGGGTCTGGGGGCTGGCGTCGTCTTGACGTCCCCAACAGGAGATACAGTTCAATATGTACTCCAGATAATGTATACGGACTCCAACAATGCAGCCGAATACGAGGCCCTGCTACATGGCCTCCGGATGGCAATCTCCATGGGCATTCAATGCCTAGAGGTGCGGGGGGATTCGAACCTCGCGATATCCCAAATAAACGGGGACTTTGATGCCAAAGATCCAAAAATGGCAGCTTATCGCAACGCCGTCCTAAATATGTCAACTCGGTTCGAAGGGCTGGAATTCCACCATATAGCCCGGGAAAATAATTAGGCAGCAGACGTCCTGGCACGCATCGGCGCAAAGAGCGATGCAGCCCCCCCAACATTTTCTTGGAAAGGCTATTCAAGCCATCCGTACAGTGGGAAGGGGGATCCGGAAATCACAATCCGGACCTGGCCGCATCACCTGACCCCGAACACCCTGACACAACTGAAGACTCCATCAATGAAGTCACACCCTCAGCCCACGTAATAATGGTAGTAATTGCCCCGTGGACAGAACCATTGTTAGCCTACTTAACTAGGCAGGAACTTCCCGAGGACCAAAATGAGGCACGCTGCATAGTGCGGCGATCTAAAGCCTATAAAGTCCACGAAGGATTGCTTTATAAGAAAAGCACCACCTGAGTCCTTCAAAGATGTATCTCCAAAGAGGAAGGGCGGAACCTTCTGGCCGAAATTCACGCCGGACTCGGCGGGCACCACGCCGTAGCCCGAGCCCTTGTGAGCAAGGCCTTCCGTACCGGATTTTATTGGCCGTCGGCCCGGGCAGACGCTCAGGACTTAGTCCAGCGATGCATCGGTTGCCAATTATTCGCTAATCAAAGCCACATGCTGCCTACCGCCCGACAAACCATACCCATTACCTGGCCTTTTGCGGTCTGGGGGCTTGACATGGTTGGACCCCTTAAAGGAGGAACCCACAAGCAAAAATATCTACTGGTCATGGTGGACAAATTCACCAAATGGATAGAGGCCAAGCCTGTAAAGACGGCCGAATCCGGACCGGTGATAGACTTCATATCCGGGGTTGTACACCGTTACGGCGTCCCCCACAGCATCATCACTGACAAAGGCACAAACTTTACGGCCGACGAAGTTAAACTCTGGTGCAAAAACATGGGCATTAAGCTCGACTACGCTTCAGTCTATCACCCACAAACTAACGGTCAAGTCGAGCGAGCCAACGGTCTCATCATGAGCGGCATCAAACCCAGACTAGTGCGATCCCTCAAGGAATCTAACACGCACTGGGTAGAGGAGCTTGACTCCGTACTCTGGGGGCTGCGGACCACGCCGAATCGCACTACCGGATTCACACCATTTTTTATGGTATACGGCGCAGAGGCGGTCCTGCCCTGCGACATAATTCATGACTCACCTCACGTGCGCATGTACGAAGAAAGAGAAGCCGAGCTCGATTGGCAGGACAGCTTGGACGCATTGGAGGAGGAGCGCGACGTGGCAAAAGCCCGTTCCGCATTCTATCAACAGCAGGCTCGAAGATATCAAAGCAGAGAAGTACGGGCCAAAACTTATAATGTTGGCGAATTAGTTCTACGCCTGTCGGACAAGAAAAAGGACAAACTAAAGCCCAAATGGGAGGGTCCCTTCATAATCGACCAAGTCCTGACTGGTGGAGCGTACCGTCTGCGAAACGCATCGGACAACCGACTCGAGCCGAACCCATGGAACGCAGCACGCCTACGAAGATTCTGCGCCTAGCGCCGGACTCTGTGTTCGTCTCCTTCCTTTCTTCCTTTTTTTATTTATTTCAAATTAGCTGCCTGGTATTTCTCTCCTTCTCCCTCCCTTTTTCCTCCCAAGCCTTTAGGGGCTTGCCTGCGCGTTGTTCGCACATACTTGATGCGCCACCCGCGCTCATTATACCTGGGGGCTTCTTTATCAGAAGTTTATATAAACGGGCCTCATGCCCAAAACATGTGTGACACTTCCGCATGAACCTTTTATACACCATTATATGCATCGATATGACTTAAGTTTTGGCCAAGCTGGGTTGCCTGGCTCCTGTGCTTACCCCTACGTTCCCGTTTGTTCGGCTAGGTGGTAAAGGGAGCACCTCTGCGATTGTTACTGCCGGGTCAGCCGGATGTGTACCCCAGACTGGGTGACGCCGAAAGCTAGCGTTCTTAAGGGAATATTCGGTCGGTGAACTAAAAGATGATTTTTCACTTGTTTATTTATCTGTCCCCAGATGCTTTTCTGCTTTCTTTTCGCAGTCCAGACATGCACTTTAGGGCATGCCTCCCAGGGAAAGGAACCCCTAACGGAACTATTCTCCCTGGAAGATGTTTCTTACTAACCATGTAATATAACATAACTAGTTGGGCACTTGTCTGCTAAAGCACTTATGACCCCTACGTCTGGTCTCCATGCATGCCCTGGTTCTTACATAACCAAGAGGGTAATCGGACACACTCCGGACTATCGGGTCCAGAGGTTGAACTGAAAAGGTCCGCAATGACAAATGATCTACAATCCGGCTAGAAGGCATTTTACATGTCATTTTAAATTACATAACCAATTTGACTAGGTATATTCTTCTTCAATACCATCCAACAGGCTGTCTAATTTACAGTCTTGTTGGGAATACTTGGTAGCTAGCTCTACCTGGCCATACACCAAACTGATAGGAATCTCCTTCCCGTCGGGCCCCATAGGGCCGACCTTGGCCATGTGGTTCGGGTCAGCCTTTGTGTACCGAGTCTTCACCATGGCCCAGGCCTCCCTAGCACCTTGACGGCAGGCCGATATCTTCCATAACCGGAAGCACTGCCGCACTCCCTTCAGCTACTCTGCAAGCTCTCCAAGGCCTTCGGGCATGGAGAGGGATGGCCACATAGCCTGGACGACGCCTTGCATCGCCTGCCGAACTCGTTCGTGCAGTTGCAACAGCTCGGGAAGAAGGTCCCCCGCTGAACCGGGCATTTCCTCCGCAGGACGACCTGTCAGCATATCTACAGACATAGCTCTATCAATCAACTTCCTCGCCGAACTCTTTTTTCGAAGATTCGTTCAAGCACTTATTAAAAATGCCGCGGCGAAGTCGCCGATTCTCCTTTACAGAATCAGACAGCTGAGCACGAACATCCTTTAGTTCCTCGCCCAGCTGGGTATTGGCGTCTTGAAGCTTGTTCTTCTCTTGTCTCACCCTTGTCAGCACGCTCTCGCCGGCCTTTAACTGGCGTAGGAGTTGTTGCTTGTCCGGATTCACTCCGGCCCCATCTGCACTGTTATTGTCAGAATTGCACACATGCCGCACTTCACAACAGAATTATCTTTCGAAGCATATATTACCTGAGGGGGTCCCCTTGGCATTCTCTGAAGCAGCCAGTGCGGCCTCAAGTTGGGCATTGCACCCTTCCAGCTCCTGGGACAGTTGTGTATTCTTTTTTGTAAGATCCTGCATTACGTATGATCCTTAAATCAGTTATCTTAACTGTTTCAAGTCTCGGGGGCTATTGACATATATGATCATCAGATTTACTCACCCGTATGTCTTTCACATACTGCTTTGTGGCTCTGGCTAGACCATTTTGAGCGGCACGGAGGTACGCATCTCCCGTATTAAAGGCGGCCAACGCCTCTTGGGAAAAACATGCATCACGAAGAACAGTCCGGCGACGCCTGTGGTTCATGGCACTCTCCACCTCTGAATTGGTGGCAGATAGCCCGTCCGCGTCCTCTATCAGAGGAACGTCCGGTGCGCGCCCCATGTTCACCTCCTCTTCCAGACCTGGCCTTGAAGCCTGGCCGGTGGATATAGTCCGGCGGGCGCTCTTCTTCCTGAGGAGAGCATGAGCGTTAGTGTGACTTGAGGGCATAAACGCTAGGCGTTAAAATTGCACGCCGTATCGTTGCGCCGAAATCTCGATCTGGTCCGCACTTCTGTTTACCCCGCCTGGCTTCAACGGCCCTTGTTGGCTACCCACCGCGGGCTCGGCTCTCCGCCTCAAGGATTTCCCCTGCAAAACGAAACACTATTGGTTTACGGCAATCAAAATAAGGCATGGATGGATCCTCTTGAAAGTACTGGGACTTCGGTCTCGGTTACCTTTGAGGCCGGAAGTAGTCCGGGATAGTCGGTCGTAATGGCCACTAAGGTATTGTCCTTACTCAATTGATGAAACACCCCATCAATTAGCTCCACACATAAGTCCGGGTCCTCTTGGGAGTCCGGATGGAGGGACCGTTCTGGGTCCTCGGGTTGTGGAGGAGGGTTGTTTATCTCCTTCACATTCTGGTGCAGCTCCTGCGTTAAAATTGCTAGACTAAGTACTCAATTATGGGAATTTGAAAACAGGTGGGCAAGTGAAAATGTTCGCTCACCCAGCTTGGAGGACTGTACATGGAGAATCCGCCCTGTGGGTTGACACGGAGGAATTCCTCTTCTTCTCCCTTGTACAAAGCAGATAAGATCTTTGTTAGAGTGGCAGCCGAATCCGGCCCCTTGCGACCGCACTGGGTGGCGTCGTCCTCCCCGTTGAAATCCCACATGGGGTGGCCTCTGTACTGAAGCAGCTGCACCCCCCGCATAATGCATGTGGCCATGACCTCGATCATGGTCAGTCCGGAATGAGCCAACAACCTTATCCGGCTCATCAGGTAAAGGACATCCCTGTCAGTTTCCCTCTGAGGGTTCTGTGGGCGCCAGCTCAGGTGTTTCTTCAACGGAGCGTTATTGAACTCAGGAAGGCTGATCCGTACAGGGCCCGGCAGGGGGATGTCGACCATATAAAACCATTCCGAAGGCCAGTCCTCGGACGCCTTCTTTGGGGATCCGGATAGATATCCGGTCCCGGCGATGCGCCATAGTTCGGCTCCGCCCACTTGATAAATTGACCCCTCCTGAGAGCGGGGCACAAGGCAGAACAACCTCTTCCACAGCGTGAAATGGGCCTCGATACCCAAAAACAGCTCGCAGAGGGCCACGAAGCCGGCAATATGCAGTACGGAGGCAGGCGTGAGGTTGTGTAGCTGGAGGCCGTAAAATTCCAGTAGCCCTCGGAGAAACGGATGAATTGGAAATCCGAGTCCTCTTATTAAATAAGGGACTAGGCATACCCGCTCTCCTTAGGAGGGATTGGGGACGCTCTCCGCCTGCTCTCCGCTGCTATAGGTGGCAATCCCGGCTCGAACTGGGACCATATATGCTGGGGGGAGTAGCCCCTTGGATTGAAGCACTACTAGCTTGCTATGCGGGACGAAACACCGCTCCCAATCTCCGGGGCCGAGGGCTGGAGAGGCGAGAGGAGGAGCTGCTTCGACCGGCCATGGTGGAATGGATCTCTGTCGAAAGCGCTCTGATGAATACTCGCGGAGGGAAGGTGGTGTGAATTGGATCTGAATCCCCGTCTCTTTTATGGGCGGCTCATTTATGCGGCTGGGGTGGGGGGTAAATGAAAAAAAACTGGCTTTTCGCATTCGTTTGACACGTGGAAGATGGTCATTATTGGGAACAGAAGCTGAGGAGAGCAGCACGCACTAGAAGCTGGACACTATCCGACAGGTACATGAAATTTGGAGAAGAACCCGCCTTGCAATGCCGAAGACAAACTTGCGCGCCGGACTTATCGTCATTGAAGCCTGGTTTGGGGGCTACTGAGGGAGTCCTGGATTAGGGGGTGTCCGGATGGCCGGACTATGACCTTTGGCCGGACTCCTGGACTACGAAGATACAAGATTGAAGACTTCGTTCCGTGTCCGGATAGGACTTTCCTTGGCATGGAAGGCAAGCTTGGCGATACGATATGTAGATCTCCTACCATTGTAACCGACTCTGTGTAACCCTAACCCTCTCCGGTGTCTATATAAACCAGAGGGTTTTAGTCCGTAGGACGAACAACAATCATACCATAGGCTAGCTTCTAGGGTTTAGCCTCTCTGATCTCGTGGTAGATCAACTCTTGTACTACTCATATCATCAATATTAATCAAGCAGGAGTAGGGTTTTACCTCCATCGAGAGGGCCCAAACCTGGGTAAAAACATCGTGTCCCTTGTCTCCTGTTACCATCCGCCTAGATGCACAGTTCGGGACCCCCTACCCGAGATCCGCCGGTTTTGACACCGACAATGATCCACGGGGATCTTGAACCCCGCGTGTCCGACATCTGGAATGCCGCCTTGGGGCGCCTCCAGATCCACCTCCCCCCGCTCTGGGAGCCTTTGGGATAACACCTCCATGTCATCTGTAGGCTGAGGAGTAGTGGCCGTCGGGAGCGAGTTCATCGCCGAATCGCTCAAGGACCCATCCGAAGACGACGCCTCAGGATGGGCCCTGGCCGGACTGCATACAAGTTCGACGTTATAACAAAACTATGAAGCAAAACTACGATGGAGTGCGGATACTTACGATCGCACTAGGGGCTTCTTCCTGGGCAGCCACCCCTCCTCGCTATCGGCGGTGATGGCGGAGTAGTCCGGAAGGGAGGCCTTCCTCTTTTTCTCCCCCCCCCCCAACACAGGAAGGTGGAGTTTCTTCTTGTTTCCCCCCGCCTCCGCGGGAGGAATCTGCCTCGTCGTCTTCGGATGATGAGGGTATGACGGCCTTGTGCCGGGGGCCTCTCCTGCCCCCCTGGTCCGCCCTCTCAGACCCCTCGTCCTTTCCAGATGGGGTGGCCTCCTCTTCTTCCTCTTCCCCTTCAGGGGAGGAGTTCTGGCACAACCTTACATCGGAGACCCTTTCGGATCCCCGGGGCCTTCTTATCGGCCTTCTTCTCCGGCCCCTTGTAGGGCGCCGGGACCAGCATCTCCGTCAGGAGAGCATTAGCTAGGCTTTCTGGCAGCGGAGCCGGACAGTCAATCTGCTCTGCTGTCTCCACATAATCCTGAACAAATATGCACAATTACTTAAGGCTCACCCATAAATATATTGGGAAGAACCGAATCCGGTGGCAGCCTAAGAACTCACCTGACTAGGAGGCCGCGCGGCATGGAGCCCACGATCCTCGGATATGGGAGGAGGTACTTCGGAGGACTTGAACAACGCCTTCCACGCATTTTTGTGCTTCATGCCGTAGAGCCTCGGAAGCGTCTGGTGTTCGGCCGGGACGAACTCCCATAGATTGAATGCCCGCCTTTGGCACGGCAGAATCCGGCGAACGAGCATGACCTGGATCACATTGACAAGCTTGATGTTCTTCTCCTTCATGCCCTTGATGCAATTGATGAGTCCGGTCAGATCTGTAGATTCACCCCAGGAGAGGCCCTTCTGTTCCCAGGAGGTGAGCCGCATGGGGGTTCCGGATCGGAACTCGGGGGCCGCCGCCCAGTTGGCGTCGCGCGGCTCGGTGATGTAGAACCACCCCGACTGCCACCCCTTCACGGTTTCCGTAAAGGAGCCGTCAAGCCAGGTGATGTTAGGCATCTTGCCCACCATGGCTCCTCCGCACTCCGCTTGCTGGCCGCTCACGATATTCGGCTTCACGCAGAAGATTTGCAGCCACAAGCCGAAATGAGGCTTGATGCGGAGGAAGGCCTCGCATACGACAATGAACGCCGAGATGTTGAGGATGAAGTTCGGGGCTAGATCATGGAAATCTAGCCCGTAGTAGAACATGAGCCCGCGGACGAAGCGGTGAAGTGGAAACCCCAGTCCATGGACGAAGTGGGCGAGAAACACGACCCTCTCGTGGGGTCCTGGAGTTGGAATGACCTGCCCGTCATCTGGTAGCCGGTGCGCTATGTCTGCGGCCAAGTATCCGGCCGCCTGAAGATTCTCGATATTCTTCTCCTTCACGGTGGAAGCCACCCACTTACCTCCTGCTCCGGACATGTTTAACTATTAGAAGACTTGGACTAGGGCGCTGGAGCTCGAGGGGGCAAGAGTGGGCAAAGGAGGAAGAAGGCGTGGGTAAAAAGGGGGAACTCTTATCCCTTTATAGAGGTGACGGAAGCAATGCGCCTCCCCACTAGCCCATTGAGAATCGCTTACTTCCCCAAGCGCCACGATTGATGGCACGGGGGGGATTACCCATACCCTATTGATGAGAATCCCGTGATAAGGGGACATGATCTCTGCTTTGACAAGACGTGTCAAGGAAACCGCCTCGCAATACGCGATGTGGCTGGTTGTGGGAAAACGGTTCGAATAATGACCTGACCATAATGACATATCACGTCGTCTAAAAAGTTGCCAGCTGAAGTATCATTCTCTCTACGGTGGTATGTGAAGATCATTTTGCAGATCCGGACACGGTCTACGTGTTCGATAATTACCTTGGAGTATTCGGAGAAGGAACCCGCCTTGCAATGTCGAAAACAAGATTGCGTGCCGGACTCATCGTCATTGAAGCCTGGTTCAGGGGCTACTAGGGGAGTCCTGGATTAGGGGGTATCCGGACAGCCGGACTACATACATCGTCCGAACTATTGAAGCGTGAAGATACAAGACTCAAGACTTCGGCCTGTGTCCGGATGGGACTCTCCTTTGCGTGGAAGACAAGCTTGGCGATCCAGATATTATATTTCCTTCCTTGTAACTGACTCCATATAAACCCTAGCTCTCTCCAGTGTCTATATAAACCGGAGAGGATGGTCCTTAGAAGGCCGATTACAATTACAATCATACCATCATAGGCTAGCTCTTAGGGTTTAGCCTCTACGATCTCGTGGTAGATCTACTCTTGTACTACTCATATCTTCAATATTAATCAAGCGGGAAGTAGGGTTTTACCTCCATCGAGAGGGCCCAAACCTGGGTAAACATTGTGTCCCTTGCTTCCTATTACCATCAGCCTAAGACGCACAGATCGGGACCCCCTACCCGAGATCCGTCGGTTTTGACACCGACAGAGACGCCCACGTCCAATCAAGTCGTCACGCGTCGCCCAAGGCCTCAAGCTGTTGGGGCCCATGGTGCTCCGCACTTGACCCTTGGCTTTGCTGCTAAGCCAAGTCCGAGCGCACCTTGGGCCCGGGAGCTACTGTCAGCGTCCTGGATATGGGGGTATCCAGACTAGCCTGCCTTCGGCCTGCGGCATGGCTCATCAGTGGCCCAGTTCGGCCCGTCTACATCAACCCAGGTTCAAGACCCTCACGAGGGGCCAAGCCACGCGGGGAGGATGGCGCAAGGCCTCCCCAGGAGCGGCCTCACCAGGCAGGCTCGTGAGGAGGTGGAGAGATCAAGGCGAGGAGTACCTCGCGAGGTGCACATGATGCAAGCCATGACGATCGAGACCAGGCGGGCGCCAGGCGGGCGCCGGCCAGCGCGGTGTCCTTATTTTCCCTTTGGTGCTAAGGGGGCAAGCACAGGCGCGGAGTACCAAGGCATCAAGCAAAGGTTTCCCTATCGGTGCAACAAGACCAGGACCAGGAGGACGGCAAGACAGAGGTCACCGTGGAGCCCAAGGCGGCGGCATTGCCAGTGCTTTTGACAGTCGAAGACCACCTTTAGTAAGGACAGCTTGTACTAGTTGTCCCCCTTAAAATCCCGCCATTGTGGAATCCCTCCCCGCTCAATATTTGGGAAGAGGACCAAGGCCTCTATAAATAGGACTAGCCACTCACAAGGCAGGGGATCGACCAATCGAACCTTGACCAGAACCACCCACACCAACACAAGAACTCCTCCCCTCGTGAGGTTGTTCTTCCCCTTGTACTGTTCCTCATCAGCCCAAGAGGCAATCCACACACCACACACTGGAGTAGGGTATTACACCACGATGGTGGCCTGAACCAGTATAAATCTCACGTCCCTTGTGTTGTTCATCTTGCTAGTTTAGATCCGCCGCGTGGCGAGGGAGTAGATCGGTAGGGGGAAGATCTCCGCGCGCACCCCAGAGTTCGAACCTTAAGGGTTTTTTGGAACTCGAAATCCGACAGGAGTCCCAGATGAGAACACAGACATTACAAGGAGTATCGAAATGGTCAAGAGGTAAAGATTGATATATTGGAAGGTGTTATTCAGACACCGAAAGGGTTCCGGAGTGTATCAGGTACAAACTGGAGTACCGGAAGGGTTACCAGAACCCCCCCCCCCGGTGGAAGATATGGGCCATGGGAGGGAGGCTAACCATCCCACAAGGGGCTGGTGCACCCCCCACAAGGGAGGAGGCCGAATTGGACTAGGGAAAGGGGGCACCACCCCCCTTTCCTTCTCCTACTCCCTCTCCTTCCCCCTTTCCACCTCGGTAAGAAGGAAAAAAGAGGAGGTCTAAATCCTACTAGGAGTGGAGTCCTAGTAGGACTCCCCCCCTCCTTTGGCGCGCCCCTGGTGGCCGGCCTCCTCCTCCCTCCTTTATATACGGGGGCAGGGGGCACCCCAAAGGCAGAACATTGTCTTAGCCATGTGTAGTGCCCCCCTCCACCGTTTACTCCTCCGGTAGTATCATCGTAGTGCTTAGGCGAAGCCCTGCGCGGATCACATCATCAACACCATCACCATGCCGTCGTGCTGATGAAACTCTCCCTCGACCCTCTTCTGGATCAAGAGTTCAAGGGACGTCATCGAGCTGAACATGTGCTAAACTCGGAGGTGTCGTACATTCGGTACTTGGATCGGTTGGATCGTAAAGATGTTCGACTACATCAACCGAGTTAACTAACGCTTCCACTTTCGGTCTATGAGGGTATGTGGACACAGTCTCCCCCTCTCGTTGCTATGCATCTCCTAGATAGATCTTGCATGATCATAGGATTTTATTTGAAATTGCATGCTACGTTCCCCAACAGTGGCATCCAAGCCAGGTCTATGCGTAGATGATATGCACGAGTTGAACACAAAGTGTTGTGGGTGATAATAGTCATACTGCTTATCACCAATGTCTTACTTTGATTCGGCAGTATTGTTGGATGAAGTGGCCCAGACCGACATTACATGACCGCATTCCTGAGACTAGTTCTACCGACGTGCTAAGCACACAGGTGGCTGGCGGGTGTCTGTTTCTCCAACTTTAGTTCAATTGAGTTTGACTACGGCCGGTCCTTGTTGAAGGTTAAAACAGCACACTTGACAAAAAAATCATTGTGGTTTTGATGCGTAGGTAAGAACAGTTCTTGCTAGAAGCCCGTAGCAGCCATGTAAAACTTGCAACAACAAAGTAGAGGACTTCTAACTTGTTTTTGCAGGGCTTGTTGTGATGTGATATGGTCAAGACATGATGTGATATAAATTGTTGTATAAGATGATCATGTTTTGTAACAGAGTTATCGGCAACTGGAAGGAGCCATATGGTTGTCGCTTTATTGTATGAAATGCAATCGCCATGTAATTGCTTTACTATATCACTAAGCGGTAGCGATAGTCGTAGTAGCAAGAGTTGGCGAGACGCAACGATGCTTCGATTGAGATCAAGGTGTCAAGCCGGTGACGATGGAGATAAGGACGATGCTTTGGAGATGGAGATCAAAGGCACAAGATGATGATGGCCATATCATGTCACATATTTTGATTGCATGTGATGTTTATCTTTTATGCATCTTATTTTTCTTAGTACGGCGGTAGCATTATAAGATGATCCCTGTGTAAATTTCAAGGTATAAGTGTTCTCCCTGAGTATGCACCGTTGCTACAGTTCGTCGTGCTGAGACACCACGTGATGATCGGGTGTGATAAGCTCTACGTTCACATACAACAGGTGCAAGAAAGTTTTGCACGTGTAGAATACTCGGGTTAAACTTGATGAGCCTAGCATATGTAGATATGGCCTCGGAACACTGAGACCGAAAGGTCGAACGTGAATCATATAGTAGATATGATCAATATAGAGATGTTCACCATTGAAAACTACTCCATCTCACGTGATGATTGGACATGGTTTAGTTGATATGGATCACGTGGTCATTTAGATGACTAGAGGGATGTCTATATAAGTGGGAGTTCTTTAAGTAATATGATTAATTGAACTTTAATTTATCATGAACTTAGTCCTGGTAATATTTGCAAATTATGTTGTAGATCAATAGCTCGCGTTGTAGCTTCCTATGTTTTTGATATGTTCCTAGAGAAAACTAAGTTGAAAGATGATAGTAGCAATGATGCGGATTGGGTCCGTGATCTGAGATTATCCTTATTGTTGCATAGAAGAATTATGTCCTTGATGCACCGCTAGGTGATAGACCTATTGCAGGAGCAGATGCAGACGTTATGAATATTTAGCTAGCTCAATATGATGACTACTTGATAGTTTAGTGCACCATGCTTTACGGCTTAGAACCGGGACTTCAAAAACATTTTGAAACGCCACGGAGCATACGAGATGTTCCAAGCGCTAAAATTGGTATTTCAGACTCATGCCCGTGTCGAGAGGTATGAGACCTCTGACGAGTACTTCGCCTAAAAGGATGGAGGAGAATAGCTCAGCTAGTGAGCATGTGCTCAGAATGTCTGGGTACTACAATCGCTTGAATCAAGTGGAAGTTAATCTTCCAGATAAGATAGTGATTGACAGAGTTCTCTAGTCACCATCACCAAGTTACTGGAACTTGGCGATGAACTATAATATGCAAGGCATGACAAAAGCGATTCCTGAGGTCTTTGTGATGCTGAAATCAAAGAAGGTAGACATCAAGAAAAAGCATCAAGTGTTGATGATTAAACAAGATCACTAGTTTCAAGAAAAGGGCAAAGGGAAAGAAATGTAACTTAAAGAAGAAAGGCAAGCATGTTGTCACTCCCGTGAAGAAGCCCAAAGTTGGACCTAAGTCTGAAACTAAGTGCTTCTACTGCAAAGGAAATGGTCACTGGAAGCGGAGTTACCCCAAATATTTGCTGGATAAGAAGGATGGCAAAGTGAACAAATGTATATTTGATATACATGTTATTGATGTGTACCTTACTAGTGCTCATAGTAACCCTTGGGTATTTGATACTTGTTCAGTTGCTAAGATTAGTAACTCGAAACAGGAGTTGGAGAATAAATAGAGACTAGTTGAGGGTGAAGTGACGATGTATGTTGGAAGTGGCTCCAAGATTGATATGATCATCATCGCACACCCCCTATACTTTCGGGATTAGAGTTGAACCTAAATAAATGTTATTTGGTGTTTGCGTTAAAGCATGAATATGATTAGATCATGTTTATTGCAATGCGGTTATTCATTTAAGACAGAGAATAATTCTTATTCTATTTACATGAATAAAACCTTCTATGGTCATACACCCAATGTTGATGGTTTATTGAATTGCGATCGTAGTGATACACATATTCATAATATTGATACCAAAAGATGCAAAGTTGATAATGACAGTGTGACATACTTGTGGCACTGCCGTTTGGGTCATATTGGTGTAAAGCGCATAGAGAAACTCCATGTTGATGGACTTTTGGAATCACTTGATTATGAATCACTTGGTGCTTGCGAACCATGCCTCATGGGCAAGATGACTAAAACTCCATTCTCCGGAAGAATGGAACGAGCTACTGAATTATTGGAAATGATACATACCGATGTATGTCGTCCAATGATTGTTGAGGCTCGTGGCGGGTATCATTATTTTCTAACCTTCATAGATGATTTGAGCAGATATGGATATATCTATTTAATGAAACATAAGTCTGAAACATTTGGAAAGTTCAAAGAATTTCAGAGTGAAGTGGAAAATCATCGTAACAAGAAAATAAAGTTTCTACAATCTTATCATGGAGGCGAATATTTGAGCTATGGGTTTGGTCTTCATTTGAAACAATGTGGAATAGTTTCACAACTCACGCCACCTGGAACACCATGGAGTAATGGTGTGTCCGAACGTCGTAACCATTCTTTATTGGATATGGTGTGATCTATGATGTCTCTTACTGATTTACCTCTATCGTTTTGAGGTTATGCTTTAGAGACAGTTGCATTCACGTTAAATAGGGCACCATCAAAATCCGTTGAGATGACACCATATGAATTGTGGTTTGGCAAGAAACCCAAGCTGTCGTTTCTTAAAGTTTGGGGTACGATGCTTATGTGAAAAAACTTCAACCTGATAAGCTCGAAACCAAATCGGAGAAGTGTGTCTTCATAGGATACCCAAAGGAAACTGTTGGGTACACCTTCTATCACAGACCCGAAGGCAAGATATCCGTTGCCAAGAATGGATCCTTTCCAGAGAAGGAGTTTCTCTCGAAAGAAGTGAGTTGGAGAAAGTAGAACTTGATGAGGTAATTTTACCTTCTCCCGAATTGGAAAGTAGTTTATCACAGAAATCAGTTCGAGTGATTCCTACACCAATTAGTGAGTGTAAGTGCATCTAGTGCCCCCTAGTAATTTTGGTGTATTGAAGACCTATAGGTTAATGGACTAATATGTTTGTGAGTGTACACAGGCTCTATAAGTCGATGAGGAGTTTGATATTTGCGCTGAAAGTCGACCCCTAAAAATGTATGTCTTCACCTGAAGACTTTGGTTCTCCTGAAGATTTTGAAAGTGGAGAAATTGGTGTGACCTTGAAGACTTGGATATTCTTGCGAGGATTATGAAGCGTGGAGACTTTTGTTTTCGTAGTTTCATTTTCTCTTTCTTGAGTCATAGGAAACACTGTACTGTTAAAGGGGATTGAGGTAATACTAAGGAAACTGATTTCCAAGTGATGCTCATCTCAAAATCCTACACCTACCCAATCCTTTCGAGTGAAGCCATTGGAAATCTCATATTAGTTCAGTCAATTTCTTCAGTGACAGAGACGAAGATCTTATGGTCTCTGAGGAATTTGTTCTGACTGAGGAGTTAGGAATTCGCCAGTGCGAATTGCCTACACAGTGAGGAACATGATAGCCCTGAGGAATTTGAACCTCATATTTCCGACCGTTGATGTGCTATGCGCCAGCTGTCCAAAATATCTACCCACCTAACGGTCACATCATTGAAGGGCATTTATGTCTTATCATGTCGGGATGCTCCCTAGGTTATAAATAGCCGCCCCCTACAACCACTAGCTGGTTGGATGCTCCGAGAGAAACTGACACTTGTCATTGAGAGCATCCCATCCTCCGAGGACTTTGAGCAAAAATCATCAAGTGAGGAAAACCCAAAACCCAAACCCAAACACCTACAAACCCAAGTGATTGAGCATCACTGAAGAGATTGTTTCTCTGTGGAACCGACACTTGTTACCTTTGAGGACTGTGTATCCTCCAGACGATTAGGCGTCATGGTCTGAGCATCGAAGAGGAATTGTGGATCACCGAGTGACCAAGTCTGTGAAGGTTTGGAAGTCACCTGAACACTTACCACGAGTGATTGGGCGAGGTCCGTGTGACTTTAGCTCAAGGAGAATACGGTGAGGACTGTGTGTCCGGGACTGTGTGTCCTTGAGTTTAAATACTCAGCCGCTCCAACCAAACGCACAATTGTCATAGCAGTTGGAACTGGTCTATCAAATCATTGTCTTCACCAAGCCAACTGATTCTATTTCCTCAACCCTTCCATTTCCTCATTCATGTGTTGATGAACCTGATCATTACTGTTTGAAGACTTTGACTGAAGACTTTCTCTAATTCCTCAATCCTAATTCTTCAGTCTCATAGTCTTCAGCCTGCTTATCCTGTTTTCATGTTTTCTGTACTCTGTGCTTGTTTTCATTTCATCATGATGACTATGTTGTTGTTCTGTTATGCTTATACCTGAGTACTTATTCCGCTGCTAGTGTGTCGTTGCTTAGGAATTTCTTCACGTAAAAATTCCTTAGTGATGAATTTGTAAAAATCGCCTATTCACCCCCCTCTAGTCAATATAACGCACTTTCAATTGGTATCAGAGCAAGGTGCTCCCTTGTTCTTTGTGATTTTGGTTTAACCACCTAGAGTTTAAGTTATGTCGACTACAGGAATGATCAAGGTCTTGGCTGGGTGTCCTACCTTCGATGGGACGGACTACCCCTACTGGAAGAACAAGATGCGCATGCATCTTGAGGCAATTGATAACGATCTCTGGTATGTTGTAGAAAATGGCGTTCCCTTAGTCACTCTGTTTGTGAATGTTGTTGATGTGAACAGATTCAAGCAACTCGACTCTCAAGAGAAGAATATCATATGTGGCCATCTGAGCAAAGGACAGTACAGTAGAGTGAGTGCTTTGGAAACAAGAAAGCTGATTTGGGACAGGTTGTCTAAGGTCCACGAAGGAGTCTCCACCCAACGTGACTCCCGAGTTGATGTTCTACGTAATCTCTTCAACCGCTTCAAAAGACTCAACAATGAAAATGTTCAACAAACCTTCGATCGCCTCACTGACATCTCGAATGAGCTTCAAGCACTTGGTTCCACTGACATCACCGACCATGAGGTGGTGAAGAAATTGCTGAGATCACTTGATTCCTCATTCGATACTCTTGCACTCTTGATTCAAGAACGAGCAGATTACAAGTCACTAGATCCTGCTGATATCCTCGAGAGGCTAAATACTCATGAGTTCCAGCTTGCTGAGAAGAGAGACCTCTATGGACCGAGCTTTGGAAGATCACGTGCACTGAAGGCCAAGGCAGTCTCTGAATCTGAAGGTGAAGATTCTGGTAGCAGCCTTGGTGATCTTGAACAACTGAGCCAGGAGCTAGCAATGCTCATGAAGAAATTCCAGAAGTTCTCTCACCGTAGTCGCTTTGGAAAGTCTTCAAGAAGTGATGATTACTCATCTCGTGACTACAAAAATAGGACTTGCCACAAATGCAAGAAACCTGGTCACTACATGTCTGATTGTCCTCAGTGGGAAAAGGAATCAAAGAAGAAGAAGTACAAAGATGACGATTCTGATGACTCAAAGAAGAAGAAGAAATCTTCAAAGTCCTCATCGTTAAAATCTTCAAAGTCTTCATCTCACAAGAAGAGCAGTTCCAAGAAGGCATGGGCATTTATTGGCAAGGAAATGGACTCTGAAGCTGAATCTGAGGAAAATGTGGAAGAAGAGGAATCTGAGGAGTCAAAATCTGCCAGACAAAAGCGATGACCTGTTGGGTGAGGAACTAAATCGAACTAAGACTTTGACTGATAATCTTCAGAGACTACAGTCTAAGTTTGACAATCTTCAAAGTCATCATAACACTCTATTATCTGTTCATGAGAAGCTTTCTTATGAATTTCTTCAAAGAAAGCAAGATCTTGAGAAGTTAAAAGTGAGTTACGAAGATCTTCAGAAGGAAAACGATTCATTGCTTGCTCAACAGATCAGTTCCGCTCAGGAAGAATATATTCTACCATGTCTGAAATGCATTGAGCATGAATCTGCTAATTCTTCACCTGAATGTTCAAATGCTTCTATTGCTGCAAATTCTTCAACTATCTATGTGGTCACAAATTCCTCATATGAGGATACCACAAGTATCACTGACGATAATGCAGGGTTGAAGGAATTGTATGTGACAGGCATATACAAAAGCCTCAAAGGGCATCAGACTCTTTGTGATGTGCTCAAAAAGCAGATCTTGAACAAGAACCCTAGGAAAGAGGGTATTGCCTTTGAGAGGAAACTCAATGCTGATGGGACCTCCTGGAAACCTGAGCAGTACCCCAAAACCTCATGGGTTGCTATGAAAGGACCTCCTGTAGATCCATGCACTTTATCTGGCTTTACCTGTGAATCTTCATATTCCTCTGATGAGTCATTTGACTCCACCTATAAACTGTTCAAGAATCATAATGGTGAAGTATTTGCTCGATATGTTGGAACTAACTACGGGAACGGTCCCCCTATGAAGAAAATCCGGGTTCCTAAAAGGTGCCTTGAAAATCTTCAGGTGAATGTCGTCATGACACCACCCATGAAGAATAGGAACCCCAGATCAAATTCTTCGTATGATTCAAAATCTTCATATGGACTCAAGTCCTCTTATGGACCAAATTCTTCATCTGGATCAAATTCCTCATGTGTATCCAAATCCTCATATGAACATCATCGTGCTAACACTTCTGTTTTGCAGGGAACTCTAAAGGCTATGAATATGTGCATTATTCTTCAAATTCATAAGTCCTCAAAGAATTTCTCTGCTTATTCATATGCTTATCCTAACCCCTCTTCTGTGAAACAAAGTGCACTGGCTTCAATGCCATCTTTTTCTTGCAGAATGATGAACTCTTTGCCACCCCTCCAAATGTGGGGTGAAGAAAAAGAACTAATCTCTTATGCAGGGTCATGTCTCCAGACAAACTTAATCGTCTGAAGAATTTGCTAGAGACTTGAATATGCTTGAATGGACGCAAGCTAATCATGAAGAAATGCATCATTTATTTCTCACGTGCTCATACTGCTATATATGTTATACTGTTGATGAAATTTATATCATATTCTTCACTGATGAAGTATATGGGTCCGTAAGTTGCACTAACTCATCTGTAGGATGAACAACCCAAAGCTACTGAGTGGGTCCTCGACAGTGGATGTACAAATCACATGACTGGTGACAAGAACTTATTGATGGACACTACTTTATCTCCATCTCATCTGAAGCATATCACCTATGCTGACAAAGGCAAAAGCAAGGTATTGGGTCTAGGTAGGGTTGCAATCTCAAAGGATAGACACATGGACAAAATCATGCTTGTCGAGTCCTTAGGATTCAATCTCATGTCTGTCTCAATGCTTTGTGATCTTGATATGGTTGTCGTCTTTGGCAAATATCGATGCATTATGCTTATGGAATCTGACAATTCCAAAGTCTTCGAAGGCTTTAGGAGAGGAGACTTGTATATTGTTGATTTCTCTACAGGACCATAGCCTGTCACGTGTCTACTTGCAAAAGCTTCAGAAGGCTGGTTATGGCATCGACGACTTGGTCATGCTGGGATGAGGAACTTGCATACACCCGTGAAGAAGAAGCATGTCATTAGCATCGAGGGTGTCAAATTCCTCAAAGATCATCTTTGTGGGGCTTGTGAGGCTGGAAAGATCACCAGAGCCAAGCATCCCGCAAAGACTATCATGAACACTTCTTGTCCCTTTGAATTACTTCACATGTATCTCTTTGGCCCTACTCATTATGCCACGTTCACTAATTCTGCATCATTATATGGCTTTGTCATTGTTGATGATTATTCTCGTTACACTTGGGTGCATATCATCACTTAAAAAAATGAAGTGCAGGAAGTCTTCAAACGATTTTCCTCAAGAGCATCTACAAACTTCAGTGTGAAGATCAAGCATACCAGGACTGATAATGGAACCGAGTTACTGGTCTCAATGAATATCTTGATATATTTGGTATTACTCACGAGTTATCTGCTCCCTATACTCCTCAGTAAAACGGCATCGTGGAGCGCAAGAACAGGACTCTTGTTGAGATGGCTCGCACTATGCTTGATGAATACAAGACTCCACAGCGTTTTTGGCCAGATGCTATTGATACTGCATGCCACATCATCAACACGGTATATCTTCACAGATTCTTCAAAAAGACCTCATATGAACTCCTCACTGACAAGAAACCCAATGTAAGTTATTTCAAAGTCTTCGGTGCTAAATGCTGGATTAGAGATCCTCACCACCACTCTAAATTTGCACTGAAAGCACATGAGGGTTTTATGCTTGGTTACGAAAAGGACTCGCACAATTACAGAGTCTTCAACACCTATCATCACGAGGTTGTTGAAACTGTAGATGTGCAGTTCGATGAGACTAATGGCTCGCACAGAGAGCACCTACCTCCTGTGCTAGATGAAATGTCACCCGAGGAATCCATCAAGTTTAAGGCTACTGAGGATGTCATCCCTACCGAAGAATCTGTTGAAGAAGTCATTCCGGATCGTGAAGAAAATCACGCTGGTGCTACTGAAGAAAATGGCCCCGAAGAAATTGTTGGGCCAAATCGAAGTCGTCAACCTGCTCATCCTCGCGTTGCAAATGAAGTACAGATGAAAGAATCATCAACGACATCAACGCACCAGGTCGTCTCACACGCTAAAAAGCTTCACATTTGTCTAACTTTTGTGGGCATTTTGTGTTTGTCTCTATCACAGAGCCCACCAAAGTTGATGAAGCATTCATGGAGCCTGAGTGGATTCAAGCTATGCAAGATGAATTGCATCAATTCGAGCTCAACAATGTGTGGGAGCTTGTCAAGCGACCAGACCCACGTAAGCACAATATCATCGGCACCAAATGGATCTACCGCAACAAGCAAGATGAAAATGGCCTTGTGGTGAGGAATAAGGCTCATCTTGTAGCTTAAGGCTACACACAGGTTGAAGGAATTGATTTCGATGAAACTTTTGCACCTGTTGCTAGACTTGAGGCTATTCGCATATTGCTTGCTTATGCTAACCATCATAATATCATCTTACATCAAATGGATGTGATGAAGGAAATATGCCCTAGAGGCAATAATAAAGCTATTATTTATTTCCTTATTTCATGATAAATGTTTATTATTCATGCTAGAATTGTATTAACTGGAAACTTAGTACATGCGTGAATACATAAACAAAACATAGTGTCCCTAGTATGCCTCTACTTGACTAGCTCGTTAATCAAAGATGGTTATGTTTCCTAACCATAGACATGTGTTGTCATTTGATGAACGGGATCACATCATTAGGAGAATGATGTGATGGACATGACCCATCCGTTAGCTTAGCATTATTATCGTTATAGTTTCATTGCTACTGCTCTCTTCATGACTTATACATGTTCCTCAAACTATGAGATTATGCAACTCCTGAATACCGGAGGAACACTTTGTGTGCTACCAAATGTCACAACTTAAATGGGTGATTATAAAGGTGCTCTACAGGTGTCTCTGAAGGTGTTTGTTGGGTTGGCATAGATCGAGATTAGGATTTGTCACTCCGTGTTTCGGAGAGGTATCTCTGGGCCCTCTCGGTAATACTCATCACTATAAGCCTTGCAAGCATTGTGACTAATGAGTTAGTTGCGGGATGAAGTATTATGGTACGAGTAAAAAGACTTGCCGGTAACAATATTGAACTAGGTATAATGATACCGACGATCGAATCTCGGGCAAATAACATACCGATGACAAAGGGAACAACGTATGTTGTTATGCGGTTTGATCGATAAAGATCCTCGTAGAGTATATAGGAACCAATATGAGTATAAAGGTTCTGCTATTGGTTATTGACCGGAGACGTGTCGGTCATGTCTACATAGTTCTCGAACCCGTAGGGTCAGCACGCTTAACATTCGATGGCGATTGGTATTATGAGTTTATGTGATATGATGTACCGAAGTTTGTTCGGAGTCCCGGATGAGATCACAGACATGACGAGGAGTCTCAAAATGGTCGAGACATAAAGATTCATATATTGGAACGTTGCATTTGGACATCGGAATGGTTCCGAGTAGTTCGGGCATTTTTCTGGAGTACTGGGAGGTTACCGGAACCCCCCGGGAGAAGTTATGGGCCTTATGGGCCATAAGAGGGAAGCACACCAGCCCACAAGGGGCTGGTGCGCCCCCCTTTGGGCAGGAGGCCTAATTGGACTTGGGAAGGGGACGCCACCCCCCTTTCCTTCTCCTACTCCCTCTCCTTCCCCTTTTCCCCCTCCGGTAGAAGGAAAAAAGGGTGGGGCCGAATCCTACTAGGGCAGGAGTCCTAGTAGGACTCCCCTCTCCTTGGCGCCCCCCTTGTTGGCCGTCCTCCTCCTCCCTCCTTTATATACAGGGGCAGGGGGCACCCTAAAGGCACAACAGACAATCTCTTAGCCGTGTGCGGTGCCCCCTCCACAGTTTTACACCTCGGTCATATCGCCGTAGTGCTTAGGCGAAGCCCTGCACTGGTAACTTCATCATCACCGTCACCACTCCGTCGTGCTGATGGAACTCTCCCTCAGCCTCAGCTGGATCTAGAGTTCGAGGGACGTCACCGAGCTGAACGTGTGCAGATCGCGGAGGTGTCATGCATTTGGTACTTGATCGGTCGGATCGTGAAGACGTACGACTACACCAACCGCGTTGTCATAACGCTTCCGCTTTTGGTCTACGAGGGTACGTGGACACACTCTCCCCTCTCGTTTCTATGCATCACCTAGATAGATCTTGCGTGATCGTAGGAAAATTTTGAAATTACTGCGTTCCACAACATGTGAAAAGTGCATTCCTCAATGGTAAGCTTGAGGAAGAAGTATATGTTGCTCAACCACCAGGTTTTGAGGATCCAAAACTTCCAGATCACATCTACAGACTCAACAAGGCCCTTTATGGCCTCAAGAAAGCACCTTGGGTGTGGTATGATACATTGAAGGAATTCCTCATGAACAAAGGCTTCAAACCCGGTTCACTTGACCCAACTCTTTTCACCAAAGCATATGATGATGAATTATTCGTGTGCCAAATATATGTTGCTGATATTATCATTGGTTGTACTAACCAACGTTATAGTGACGAATTTGCCTATATGATGAGTGAGGAATATCAAATGTTTATGATGGGAGAGTTGAAATTCTTCTTAGGTCTTCAAATTCGTCAACAACACACTGGAATATTCATATCCCAGGAGAAATACCTCAAGGATGTGTTGAGGAAATTCAGCATGCAAGATTGCAAAGGCGTCAAAATCCCTATGCCCACAAATGGCCATCTATGCACCGATGAAAATGGTAAAGACTTCGATCAAAAGGTATACCGCTCCATGATTGGCTCTTTATTGTATCTATGTGCATCTAGGCCAGATATGATGCGTAGTGTTTGTATGTGTGCCCGATTTAAAGCTACACCGAAGGAATCACACCATAAGGCTGTGAAGCATATTCTTCGATATCTAGCTCACACTCCAACACTTGGATTATGGTATCCCAAGGGCTCGTCTTTTGATCTCATTGGATATTCCGACTCTAACTATGCTGGTGATCGGGTGGACCGCAAGTCAAAATCAGGCACATGTCATTTCCTCGGACGATCCTTGGTATGTTGGTCCTCGAAGAAGCAGAACTGCATATCACTCTCTACTGCTGAAGCTGAGCATTGCTGCTGGATCTTGCTGTGCTCAATTGCTATGGATGAAGCAAACCCTCAAGGACTATGGCATCAATGTGAAGAATGTGCCACTCTACTGCGACAATGAGAGTGCTATCAAGATTGCTCACAACCCATTTCAGCACTCGAAGACAAAGCACACCTAGATTCGTCATCATTTTCTTCGTGACCATGTGTTGAAGGGAAACATCTCCATCGATCATGCGAATACTGTAGATCGGTTGGCAGATATCTTCACAAAGCCCTTGAATGAGAATAGATTTAACAAGTTGCGGTGTGAGCTAAATATCTTAGAATCTTCCAATGTTCTTTGAAAAGGACACACATCCTAACACTTATGCAAAATTGATGACTTATATGTGCAACACACGAAGTAACATTTTTCTTCAATCAGTGAAGACTAACCCTCTAAGTGTGAAGAAATTAATGAAGAATTTGATTCTCAGAACCCTACAACAATTGTACGCGGTGTCTGAAATCATCATTCTTATACGGTGGGTTACGCCACCAACCAAAGTTGAATATCTTCAATTTAAGTTTTGCAATTTCTTCATATTTTAAAATTCTTCAACTTTGCAATTTCCTCAGTCTTTCCAACTATTTTATTCATTGCTATATATATATTTGAGTTTTTCATGTCCTCTACAGCATTCACTTATAGCTAATTCTTCAAGTTTCTTTTTCATCTAAGTGAATGTGATTGGACCCGTTCCCCCTCTATGCTAAACTCAACCCAGTATGTTCACAAATTCTTCATGTGCGTTCTATTTGAAACCCGTACAAAATCTTCACTATGTCCTTGACAGCTGAAGAATTTGCGAACGAAACTTTAAAATTTTCATATCTAATTTTTTTGGCTTTTGCCGCTCAATCCTTCCGCATCCCACGACAGGATTAAACAACTCACCCACGATCTCCACCTCTCATTATGTGGGTGAAACATCTCGCTAGAATAACAAGGGTCAAGGGCACGCTCGTCCAATTTCCTCGGATGAACGGTTTTTCACCTAGGTTATAAATACCCCTCCCCTTTCACCTGAGCTCATTTACTCCGCTCGACCTCTCTGACCTAGCGACACCGCTAATCTCCAGCGTCGCCGGCGAGGAAGAGCTTAGCTGCCTCGACCTCGTTGCCGTCGTACTCGCGCCAGTCACGGAAATCTCCACCTCCGTCGCCACTGTAGTTGTCTTCCTCTGCCAAGTTAGGGCGTGGAAGATCTGAACGGATGAACTTTCACAGTTCGCCGTGTTCTTCGTCAAGGGTAAATAAAACTCACCTTTACTGCCCTTGTTGATTCTGATGATTTACACAAAATCTTCAAAAGGTATTTATTCTTCAACTTCCATATCCTTAAACACCACTGTGCTTTTGTTCTTGATCTATTTCTCTAAGATGTATTTTTCTTCAAGATTCCTCAATTGTGTGGATTTCCAATCTATACAACTCTGGAACCTAAGACAAGAACTCTTAGTGAAATTTCTCAAGACTCCACTGGTCAAATTCCTCAAAGTTGATTCCTTTTAAAAACAAATTCGGAGAACGCATATGACCTCTTAAAATTCTTCGCACCTATACTATGTTCACAGGTACACATGTCTGCTGTTGAATCACTAGGTTCTCATCAACTTAACTCATTTGCAGCGTTCCTCAAAGAAAAATTGCACACTTCTTTAGAGACATCCATTGTTCAGAATCCTCAGTTGAAGAATATGGCTGAAGAAAAGCGTCCTCGAAAGGGAGGCAAAAGGCCTGAAACTAACACTGCCTTTGAGATCCCCGAAGATATCTATGAAGAATATTGTACTCCTAATGAGGCCACTCATGGCAAGAAGAACAAAAATCAGCGCAAGGTGCGCATTCAGCGGATTGAACGCAGATGGGCACAGGAGTGGAGGGATTACCACTATGTGACTCCTAAGTACATGAAGAAATTTGCTGTAAATCTTCCATGCCCAAGGCCTCCATTGGCTCTAGGCCAAGAAGCTGATCCCTCTAGCATCCGAAGAGATGAGGAATTTCCCAAGGAATGGACCAAGCGCCAAAGGAAATTGGCTAAGGTAGCAAAAGAAGCAGTGAAAAAATTCAATGAAGATTATGATGCTGCTGCTGAAGCCTCTGCTAGTCATCCCAAAAAGGCCATGAAGAAGAAATCTGTTGTGAAGCCATCTTCTTCTGCAATGCCCTCACGGCCCAGCTCCTCAAAGCCCACAGGGCCACCTGCTCATGCAAAGCCCTCAGCTGCACCTGCAAAGTCCTCAGCACCTGTGCATCTTTCCATGTGTCAAAGGACTACAGGCTTCTCAATTGCTTCAAGAGCTTCGGCAAGTTCCTTAGCTCAACCTTAGTTGTTGAAGAAAAAGGCCACTGTTGGACGCGGCACAAGGCCAAGTCCTCACAAGAAGCAAGTCGCCTTTGAAGTTCCATCGTCTGAAGATGAAGGTGATGATGAAGAACTTGCAGAAATCATCAGAGACCGACAAGAACGGGCCGCTAGTGCCAAAGGCAGTGATGTGCCACTTTTTTGGATCCGAAGAAGATCCTTGATTTCATTGATCTTTGGCATAAAGATCCCAACACACCTCTGCCTGATCTGAACCTCACACCTGGACAAAGTTACATGTTTACTACCTTCATCGCTGAAGAAAAGTGGAAATTCGATAAGGCAAGATCAGTGAAGAAAGCTCAGTACAAGAAGGAGTATATTCTGAAGAAAAATGTCTTGAAAATGACCACTGAAGAACTTGTGACTATTCAGTCTGAAATCAAAGCTCTCAATGATGAATTTGACACATATCCTGCTGATTGGCTAGGTGCAAAAGTCAGATTCATCAAGCTGGCAAAAGGCCTCAAGCCCAACATTGTTGCTGAAGCGCAACAAGAAATTCCTTAGGGTGGAGCATCTGCTCAGCCCTCTGAAGAACATGCCAGCATAGCTGATGATAATCAAGCTGCTGATGACACTGAGACTGCCAGGGCTGATGAAGATATTCCAGCTCCTGATGAAACTGCCAGGGCAACCACCAATGTTGCACCTGATGATCAACCCAGGCCAGCTGAAGAATCTACTGATGCGCCTAAAGAAACTGAACCTACCAGGGCAACTGCAATAGTTGTGCCTGAAGAAATTGTGCCTCTTTCATCTGCCCTCCCTGCAAAGTCTTCACAGATGAAAAGCACTCATCTTCCTTCTGCATCAGAAGCGAAGAAAACTAAGGCTATCGAAAGGGCAACTGTGAAGAAGAGGAAAGCATCAGACGCCTCAGAGTCTTCAGCTCCGAAGAAAGTGAAGAATTTGACGAGCTCATTCCAGAATCCAATTGATGTTGTTCCTCTGATTGTCATGCCATCAAACGAGATTGTTCCTTTTGGTGAAGAATATGGCATCGCTGATGACATTGATGAAGAAAATCCATCTGCTGCTATGTTAGAGCAGTTGGATGATGAAATTGAAGTGGGTGTTATTCCTTCACCACTACAGGTATCATCGCCGTTGCCTCAAGTCACTCCTGAAAAGGCCGATGTCAAAGATATTGAAGCTGAAGAAGAGGATGTGGACATTGGGTCTACGACTCCAGTGATGAGTGATAATTATTGGGAAAGTCATCATCTCAATTCTCCTCTGACCACTCCTCTGCAAAAAATTCCTTGGTCCGTCGTGCAAACTGAAGAAATTCATACGGGTTCTGATCAAGGTCAAGCTTCACTTCATTCAATCCCTAAAGAAATTCCAGCCACTAGTGCTGATGAAATGGAGAAGAAAACAGCAGAAGAAACTGCTCCTGAGATTCCTCAGCCTGAGGCTCCATAGGTTGTGCTTCAAGCAGATGTGAAGACTTCCACTACAAATCTTCAGCCCAAGCCACAGAATCCGCACTCCAAAAAGTAGAAGTTCAAGCCTGATGACTTATTTGTTGAACGTCATTTCTTCTCTGATTTCAATCCTTATGACTCTGCTCGCCTTCGCCGCAAGCGTTTCAGGACTGCTTCTCAGATGAACTTTTATTCAACACTGTTGTTTGACAAGGATAAAGTGTTTGACCATATGCAAATTCCTCATGTGGATATGGAGTCTCTTCCATATTTCACTCCAGTCCTTAGTGTTTTTCACGACCCAAGGCTACTCAACTTCTGCACCAACATCTGTGACTAGAATGAAGAGCTTATTCTTCAGTTCTATGCCACTTTGCATCTGATAGGAAATGTTGACGATGTGAATTCATGGGTTTTGGACTGGTTGACTGAAAATACTCATCAAAAGCTCCGACCTCTGAATTGCTTCATGCCGTCCCAGTCAGTCCACCCATTAAAGGCGCTCTGAAACTATATGAAGAACCTGAACTGCAAAATCATCTGATGCAAGTGCTGATGAAGCCTCTGAAGGTTGTCCAAGCTCCAAGGACAAATTTCCTCGTCAAGGATTTCTTGTATGTGATAAGGACTGTCTATCGCATTCTGGCCAAAACCCTCAGGGCCACAACTACGAAGAAGAAGAAGTTGTTGGCATCATGAAGAACTTGCTTTTTAACATCATGCATGGTATTCCAATCAACTATCATGATTTCTTCATGAGGACTTTGGCCAATGCTGCTTTGTCACCTTTTGAGTTGAAGCCTTACGCTCCCTGGATCATGAAATTCATCAGATCAAGGACTTCAATTCATTACAAGGCTGACTTTCAGAATCATCTCAGCTATTTGCCCCCAATTGAAGTCCTCAAACGGACTATTTCCTCAACTGATGAGAAGGGCAAGGCTGCAATTATTGATGAAGGCACTCGTCTTTTGGATGGTCAATTTCAAAAGGCAGCATCCTACTCAACAAATGATGACTCTGCCACTCATGACACTACTGCAAATGCTTCAAAGCAATATCCTCAGGCAACTGCTCCGCGTGTGATGGCTGATCGTGAGCTGCTCCTAAGTCTTCATCAGAAGGTGGACAACAGCATAATTGTATTTTGACGGTATTGGATCAAGGGCTTCGTCGTCGGATTGTGGCGGCAGCCTGCGCTTGGGGTAACTCTTTACTGGTCGCTCAAGGTCGTATTCTTCGGTGGCTAGGACCCTAGTCCATCTGTCATTTAGTGTGTCCTGTTCGGCTTGAAGCTGTTGTTGTTTCTTTTTTAGGCTCCACGCGGTGGCAATGAGTTGTCGCTTGAAGTGTTCTTGTTCGAGGGGTCCTCTGGGACGATAAAATTTTTGTCACCGAGGCTCACATCCTCTTCAGAGGCAGGTAAATAGTTATTGTCTTCTGAATCTTTGTGATCAGCGTGTTCAGGGATGTATTGACCCTCCTCCCTTTCGTCCAGTTCAAATGTAGGTTCGACGGGGTGGTTGGGGTCTTTGGCATTATCCAGAATGTCATTATCTCCAGTGCCGGTATTTCTAGACTTTGCCCGATGCGGTCATGCGCGGCGCCGCTGACGCCGGCGCTTTGGTGGTTCATCGACGGGTTTCTCCTTGCCTAGATCTTGAGTGTTGTTGTCGTCCTTCTTCTCAGGCATATCCACCATGTATACATCATAGGTAGAAGTGGTCGTCCAACACCCAGTAACAGGCGGGATTTGACCTGGTCCTGCCTCGACATCGTTATCCATGCCATCGATGTCTTCAAAGGCGTAGTCTAGCATGTCGGTTAAATCCTCGACAGTGGCTATTAAGTGGGTGGTGGGTGGGGTGTAAAATTCTCCGCTCTCAGCCCCCAACCTGAGATGGGTGTAGTATGGAGACAAAGCTTCCGTGATGGTGAGAGATTGTATTAAGCCCAGTGCTTCATCTAAGAGCAAAAGCTGGATAGGAGCATGCGGATCTGCGAGGCCAGGCTCGATGATAGACACTTGGTCGAGCCCGATGGACGCATACTTCGATAGTTCGGAGTTATCGTCCAGAGGCGAGTCCGGCTCCCTGATGACTGGGAGAGTCCTGTTTGACTCCAGGTTCACCAACGGCGCGATCACATCTGGGTCTCTGGTTGGGAGCTCCATGATAGGAAAGAGTCCAGCGGGGTCGATCCTTCCATCTTCGGACAATATGATCTGCCCCGTATCTAAGGCCGAGGCAGGTGTGAGTGTTGACCCCTTGACGGGATATAATAGCGGATCCGAAGGGCCTTCTTAAGGGTAGAGAGCGTCAGCCGAGTCCGTGAACCCCTTGAAGATCAGATCTCCTCGGATATCAACGACGTAGTTCAGGTTTCCAAACCTGGTCTAGTGACCAGGGGCGTAACTGTCGACCTGCTCAAGGTGGCCGGTCGAGTCGGCACGTAGCACGAAGCCGCCGAACACAAAGACTTATCCAGGGAGAAAGGTCTCCCCGGACACAGCATCATCGTTGATGAAGAGGCGCGCCATCAATCTCTCTGTTGACAACACATTGGAGCTCTCAATGAAAGCACCAATGTCAGCGTAAAAACCGGCAGATCTCGGGTAGGGGGGCCCAAGCTGTGCGTCTAAGGATCAATGGTAACAATGGACAAAGAGACACAATGTTTACCCAGGTTCGGTCCCTCTTTAAGGAGGTAAAACCCTACGTCCTGCTTGATTATATTTGATGAGTATAGGGGTTACAAGAGTTGATCTACCTCGAGATCGTAGTGGCTAAACCCTAGCTTGTCTAGCCTATGAATATTGTGATTTCCTCTACGGACTAAACCCTCCGGTTTATATAGACATCGGAGGGGCCTAGGGCAGAGTCGGTTCATAGGGAAAGGAAATAACATATCCAGACACCAATCTTGCCTGGACACGGGGGATGGTCTTCTGCCTTTCTCTTCACGGCCCATCAGACCGGCCCATATCGAATAGACCGAACGCCCGAGGACCCCTTAGTCCAGGACTCCTTCACTCCCGCCGACTGCTCTCAGTCGACGGCAGTCTCGGGTACTACACCCAGTGGGTGCACTTAGCATGCCCCCAATAGAAAGCGTCCACTCAGACAGTTCAAAAAACGGTTGGCGATCGTGCCTAGTTTAAATGCTATGTTCTAAGACTCCCACCGACTGCTATCAGTCGACGGCAGTCTCGGGGACTACACCCAATGGGTGCACTCAGCGTGCTCCCGCTGGAATAAACTCACTCGAATTAGCTCTGGTGAGCCCAAGTAAAAAAATCAAATAAAACCTAAGTTCTAAGACTCTTGCTGACTGCTATCAGTCGACATCAATATCAGGGACTACACCCAGTGGGTGCACTCATGTAGCGACCACACCTCAAACAGTCTGATCTCTGTGCATCAGTGTCATCCCTGGATCGATAATGCTGACACACACAGTACTTGAAGATTTATAACAGAGTAGCAATCACACACTTATTACATCGAATGTCTCAAAAGAGAACTTATTACAATAATATGGCTTAAGGCCATCTAACATCGATAACAACGGAAGGCTTGGAAGATAAAGTGAGTCCATCAACTCCAACAACATAGCTGAGTGAAAGATCACGACCTAAGGAACCTTACTCGTCGTCTGAAAAGTTTGCAACATGAACGTTGCAGCCTGAAAACGGGTCAGCACATGGAATAAGCTGGCAAAGTAACACATAGAGTAATGAACGGAATAATTGCTATCACTACATGCAATATGGCTGGTGGAAAGCTCTATAGTTACAGTTTTGCATAAAGCCAATTTTTTCCTACAACAAAGAAATAAATTTCATTTAACTATCATGGTGGTTGTTTAAACATTGAGAAGGTTCACCCAACTCAATCCCAATTAAGCATCATCATTAAGCCCAAACAAATTATATTAAGAATGATGAGATCCACATGATAATCCGAGAACCAGATACTCAAGATGTCCATAACCGGGGACACGGCTAACCATGATTAGTTTGTACACTCTGCAGAGGTTTGCGCACTTTTCCCCACAAGACTCGATCGCCTCCGTTGGATTTCTCGCACTACATGATGTTTGAGAAACGGATGACTGAGACACAGTCTTTCAGAATCGTTAGCACCTTACGGTGGGTAGACAGTTACACCTACTTTCCCCTACATCTGCTATTCTACCACTGTAAGAGTTCACACGACTTAATCAACTATGCTAGAGCCCGTAATAGCTTGTGGCTGCACACGGAAGTTTCTAGCATGAAAAATCTTATGATCCCTTTGAGCCTGGGTGGCGGTCCATAGGAGAATCACACGGTACCCCGGGATTTCCAGAAAAATAGACAACACTGGGTTCCCCAGGTGCCTCAATCTACCAAGATGTGTATTAAAGTTGCCACCTTAAGTTAACCATTAATTAATAGTACTCACATCTGTCATGGATACACTTACCCAATCCACTTCTACTAGCATAGCATAGCAATATAAGAAGTACGTAGAAGTAACTCCCAAATGTTTGATAAATAAACAGGTGAATAGGTATTACCTCATCTACTTCCCAAAACCCACATTTTAATCAGATCCTAATCATGCAATGTGTGAGGATTGATCTAATGCAATAAAACTGGGTAGTAAAGAGGTATGATCAAAATGTTACTTGCCTTGCTGATGATCCGCAAAACCTAGAGACTCATAGTAGCACGCTTCGCACTCCGAGTACTCTATCACAAACAAACAAGCATACAATAAGCAACCAACTAGAAGAACGGGTAAAACTCAAATAAAAGATCTAACCAGAAAGTTCCACTTAAAAACTCCGGTTTGCAAAAAGAATCAAATCAAACGAAGCAACGAAACTCAAACTGCGAAAGAAACAAGATCCGATTACTAATCTGGGCCTAGGTCAAATTTTACAGTACCAAAATCTTGTTCAAGTTGGTTAAACAGAAAGAGGGCTTCGAAACAAAGAACTAGGCGCTTGAATCGCCTGATTCCGATAAACGAGCGAAAAGATAAACTAAAACTAAGATTCGGGCTGAAATCACGATCGAAAATAATCGCGTAAAACCCTGGAAAAAGAAAAACTGGCGAACAGGCTAACGAACGAACGTTCGTTGTCTGTAGCTAACGAGTAAACAGCGTTAGGTAAAACGAACGAACGAGCGGACGCTCGCTAAATAAACTAAACCAAAAAAACTAAACCGATCTAAAAAGACCTAGGGTTTTCTAAAAAAACAAATCAGTTTTCTCTCGAAAACCGGCGACGGCGGGCGGCTATACCTCCAGCGGGGTCGGATTTCGGTGGCGGGCAGCGGGTGGTGGCTCCGGCGGCATGCGGCGGCGGCGGGACGAGGCGGCGGTGCTGCGCGCGGCGGCGGTGAAGCGAGGCGAGGTGAGGCGGCTCGCAGCGGCGGCGGCTCTCTGCGGCAGCGGTGCTAGGCGGCGGGACTAGCGGCGCAGGCTGGTGAGGTGGTGGGGGCGGCGGCGACGCTATTTAAGGAGGGGGCTGGCGGCTTGGGGGAGGGGGCACGGCGGCGGCGAGGCGTGTCCAGCTCGGACTCGCCCGGCGAGGTCGGTGGCGGCGCGGGGTTGGGCCGGCCGACTCGGCTGGGCTTCGGCCGGTCGGGAGCTGAATAGTTTTTTTTTAAACAATTCCATCGAAACTTAAATAAATCCTATAAAAGTAAATAAAAAACTAAAAATGTCAAAACAAATTTTCATCGTCTAAATAAAATATTTAGAACGAGATGAACATTTTCTTGCCCTAAAATGCAATTTTGAAAATGTGCAATTTTTCTAATTCAAATAAAATCGCAATAAAACTACCAAATAAAATACTTATGTGATTTTAATATTTTTCCTCTAGTGTTTCATTTATTTTTGGAAAGTCATTTTATACCCTCTCTTTTATTTTGTAAACGAAATATACGGAGAGAAAAATAATTAAAACCAAACGATCCTCTTTTCAAAATTTGAGAAAACTCAAATATGACAATAACGAAATCCCCAACTCTCTCCTCGGGTCCTTGAGTTGCGTAGAATTTCGAGGATCAACTAAAATGCAAGAAAATATGATATGCAATGATGATCTAATATATAACATGCCAAATTGAAAATTTGGGATGTTAGAAACCTACCCCCCTTAAGATGAATCTCGCCCTCGAGATTTGGGTTGGCTGGAAAATAGGTGAGGGTGGTCCTTCCGTAGGTCTTCCTCTCGTTCCCAGGTGGCTTCTTCTTCAGTATGGTGGCTCCACTGAACTTTGGAGAACTTGATGACCTTGCTGCGTGTGACTCGGCTGGCAAACTCGAGGATCTTGACTGGTTTCTCCTCGTAGGTCAAATCGCTATCCAACTGAATCATTTCCAGTGGCACTGTATCTCTTAGAGGAATGTTAGCCATCTCTGCGTGGCACCTCTTCAACTAGGAAACGTGGAACACATCCGTTAGGACATTCTTGTGGGCAAAATTTATCATCATGCAAGCAATGGGCCTATATATCATCATGCAAGCAATGGGCATATCTATCGGGTTCGCGCCTTGACGCGAGGGTGCCGGTCCTAATGTTTTAATCAAACGGGTAATGCTAAGTCAGTATTAACCCAGATTTAGCATATGCAATCATACAGGATAACATGCAGTGAGAATATAATAGGAGCGAGATACAGATGTGCAGACACATGTGAACAGATTTCAAAATTACAGTAATATTTTAAAAATATGTTAACACTTCTTAAGTTACACAGAAAAAAGCCTATAATAGTCAACAACAAGAAACCCAACCCATCCAACACTTTTACATCGCCACCAAGTGCCCTGTAGTAGAAATATCAGCCAAAATATGCACTAATGATTATCTGAACTGGAGCATCACAAGAAACAAGAATATATTTGATAGACAACATACTGAACTTGGTTCACAGGACATGACATTCCTTATGATCTGAACCTTGTAAAAAGGAAAGATGTATTTACTATATCATCTGATCACTCTAGCACAGCGAGTACAACCTTAAGATAAAGAGAAGATTCACAATAGAGTTGACAGGTGCCATGAGGACGATCAAGAGTACAGAATCATCCAGGCTACAAAGCAGCAGAGCAAGTCTGTGAATAGATGTGGCGCGCGTTGCCTGCCTGAGCAATCCGACAGAGTATATGTCCTGGCAAGAAGAGAAAAGGAGGTGGAGCACCACATTACATAATTTATATTAGACTAAAGAGCAATACAATATCACAATAATTTGAAGGAGTAATTACATAATATTTTAAAAATATGTTCTAAATGGTCACTGAACAAACTTGTTCTAGCGCTGCAAACATACACAGATAAAGGGCAAGCCAACAACCGTAAGTATTCAGTAGGACTACACACATACACCTATTTTCTTCTATTCTAGAATCAAGATGCACTTTCATGTATTGTCACATTTTTTACCTGGGAATAGATAAAAAAACAGCAAAGACGCATCTCATATAATCAAAGTAAACATGGTAGATCCAAAGCAATGTATCTAAGATTTAATTAAGGGGAAATGCAAACTAATTAAAGATTGAAGCCGTCAATTTCACTCCCACAATTTGCAAATTGTAATTTGCAAATTGTAATGGTCTCAGATGAACTAACTGAATATATTTACATAAGGCAAGAGAAATCATCATCACTGATATTCCTTACAGACTTAGGTCTCTGCCAAGAATCACACAAGTTCCTTGATGCTCCAAAAATCAAGCGATGTCCGAGCAAGGGAAACACAAAAGGCGTGAGGAGAGCTCCGTCGGGAGGGAGAGGGGTAGGGTTCGTACCTTGACTACATGAGTTCACTGTAACTTCACCTCCGGATCCAGGCGAGGTACTCTGTAATTTAGAAACAGAGATGATCTATGGTCAAAATTTTGGTGCCTTGATTAGTTTAATTAGCTGCATCATCTCTTAGCGTCTCAGAGGCAACCACAAGTTAAAGGACACCACATCCTCGTGAGGTAAGGATCCAAATACCTCTCACGTGGCGTGGGGCGGAGGGGTCGACGGCATTGATGCCCTGCCTTGCCCACGGACTACCATCCCCAACTAGAGCTTGGCACCACTGAGCGTCGCGGTGACCTAGACAGTAAGAGAGGTGGCAGGCCGTCCTGACCAAAACATAGCAAAAGAAAACAATTAACTACCTTAAGAATAAATTCTGAAAGAATCAGGAAGAATAAAACCAACAACAATTGGGATTGCAGAGAAAACATTTTCTAGTGGCCATCTGAGAAACATGGCACTCGCTTTTTAGACAAATTCAACTTGGAAGAAGCTGAGAGAAATTGCTCCTAAAACTGAAATATCAATTGAACCATCTGACCTAACATCAGGAAACGAAAAATCTATGTAAAACAAAAATTTATGATACATAGTCTGTAGATAGCAATATATATAGCTTTCAGCACCTATGTATAGCTAGGTGATGACAATATATATAGCTGTGAATATATATAGCTTTCAGTAACATTAGGTGCTTAAGGCAAGTGAATATCTTCCTGACAGCATACTACTTCAGCTACAGGCCAATGAACATTTTCTATAAATCATATCTAGAACGATATTGGTTAGTTTGGTAGCCCCACCAGCGCGACACATGCGATCACTTCCAACAACCAAATCATTAGGCTACTTCTAGGACACAGCGGAAAGGTACAAGAAAGCATAGGTCCTACCAGGATCTAGAGAAGTGACAAAAATCCCCATTTCCGAATGCCAAGCAAGCACAATAATACAAGCAGGGAACAATAATTTAGGTGCTAGGCTTCTACGAATAAGAGGACAAAAAGCACATACATCCATTGTCCAAACACAATCTAACAGCAGCTTCATACAGGAATTGAAGGTAAATACATGACCGCAAAAAATGCAAGCCTAGGCCTGAAAAGCAAAGATGAGAGGGAGAGAAAGGGTCAACCTGCAAAGAGGTAGCCGAAGACCGAACACGACGAACTGGGCAGAACAACAAGCACCTATAGACAGCGGACCAACCTGCAAGGGAGAAAAGGGATAATTGGGTACAACCATGGATGAGCTGCAGTTAACCAGAACTGAGACAGTTCAAAACAATCACGTACAGATTGACGAACGCAGCAATAGATCCGTTGGCCGTGGTGGTTCCCGAAGGCAATGAGCACCTCCTCCCGGTGACGGCAACGTGGTGGAGATCAAGAGGAGTGGCTGGGGCCTCTTGCCAGTGGGTGGTGGCGGGGTAGACGCGAGGTGGAAGGCAGTACGCGGCGTCCTCGACCTCACCGAGCACCACGTCGGGCAGCCCCTTGCTGCCAGCCATGGAGTTGGACGGAGAACCAGGTGTAGGCGCCGAGAAGGGCGTCGAGGCGCGGGTCGGGACGCCGTAGTGGAGTGGTTTGGGGGCCGGGTCGTCGGGGGAGGAGGGTACAGTGCTTCTCCCCACCCCCTCGGCGCTCAGTAGGAGGAGCTGCTCGCCGTCGGGCCTCACGGGAGTGGTCGCTGCCCCGCCATCTTCGGATCCGGCCGCCGTCGCCATCTCTATTCTTGCCCCGTCATTCCTCAGGGTGATTCGGGCAACGGGAGGGGATGGGAGGAGGCGGAGCACCAGGGACGAAGCGACGGGAGGGGACGGGAGGGGAGGAGGCGGAGCACGAGGGACGAAGGGTGGTGGCGGCGGCGAGTGTGGGGAAGATGGGTGTGGCGAATGGGAGGACGAAGAGGCGAGATAGGCTCCCTCCCTCGTCTCATCCAGCCACGGGCCTACCCGGGAGAGCGGCGGCGGCGGCGCCGGTGGCAGGGCAGGAAGGCGGGCGCGGGAGGGGAGAGGAGGTGGCGGCGAGGCGGGAGGAGAGGGGCAGGGCAGGGAGGCAGGCGCGGGAGGGGAGAGGAGGCGGCGGCGAGGCGTGAGGAGAGGAGGTGCGCGGGACGGAGGGGAACAAGAGAGGGGGGAGAGGAGGCGCGCGGCAGGGGGGGAGCCGTCTAGGGCTGTCTCCACGGGAGCCGGCCCTTTTATACCCCGAGCGAGTGAAATTACAAAAATGCCCCCGGCGGGGCAGGCTATTTACGCGCGATGGCACGGTCAGGGAGTAACTATTCATTCCAGCAGTAACTTTTTTTGATCCGACGGACGAGGTCGTTCCAGGGGTCGATCCAACGGTCCAAATCCGATCAAGCCACCCGATCCAACGGCCAGGAAGCCCAAATCGCTGAGGAGCCGGAAGGAGAGCTTCTATTCTTATTTCTGGATGTGCTGAGAGCAATTCCAACGCGCCGACCCAAACGGATGGCAATTTTGTCTGCTTTTTGCCTTTTTGACCGGCCGCTCGCTCAGCGTCCGCCTTGTTTATGATTTGGGTCGGCAATGCGTCCAACACCCGCGACCCATTTCACGTTCTCGCACAAATTTGAAAAGGCCCGCCATGCCTACGACGAGTTCATGCCGGCACCATGCCAACGGCCGGCATACAATGCCAGCTCTAAAAAACACCACACAGTTCATGCTGACACACATGCCAGCTCACAAAAAAGGGCGGGAAATTCAACCACGCCATCTAGGCCGTGGTCATGCCAGCACACTTGCCCGGCATACAAAAAAGGATGGCAATTGCTGCCGTAGATCACTCGTCGTCGGACTTGAGTATGTCAGCCTGCATCTTCTCGAACCACGGCCTCTTCCTCGGTGACACGGTGTTGAGGTCCACCTTCATGATCTCCACCCCATCATCATGCTAGCAAGAGCCACTTCTTTCGCCTTGGTCTTGGCATTGGCGGTCTTGATCTCTAGCATCTTGGCTTGCTTCTCCGCCTCCATGTCAATCCTCCTCCTTTGGATCTCCATGAAGGCGTTCATTTGTTCTTCCTTGTCTTGTCGGCGCTACTCCTCCCTTGAGTCCTTCTTGGTCATCATGCCCTCCACGGTTGCGTTCAAGGCGATCGACGCCGCATCCCGCTTGTCCTCCTTCTTGGAGTTGGTCTTCCCCCGAGATCGTGGCATTCTTCCTCCCCAACCTCCTCCACAGCTTTCTTCCCCCCCCCCCCACACACACACACCATGAGGGCGGCATATTGCGCCTTGAAATTCTCCTCCCCGTTGATGACTCTCCAACAATGGGAGAGGTTGAAGGACTTGCCTTACATGTTGGACCTTGAATGTCTCCAAATCTTGGAATGCCTACAAAGTAATAGCATGCAAGCATATTGACAAATGGATATGCAAATGGACATGCAAGCATAAATGGAATGAAAACAAAGAGGGGCACATGCATACCATGTCTTGCATGCCGATGCCGCTCACGGGACGTGCCTTGATGCTCTCAAAAGTGGCACAAAACTTGTTGCACTCTTGTTGTATCACCCTCCATCGCTTCGAAATGGACACCCACTCGCGCGTGTTATGCATTTGGTACGGCACAAACTTCTTCCATTCATGGAACTCACGATGGACATGAATCCAAAAGGTTGATGCCTTTTGTTCGGCGCCAACCTCAGGGTCTTGCCCAATGTCCCTCCAACACTCACAAAGAAGCTTGTCCTCGGCCGCCGTGTATGCCTTCATCCGCTTACTCCTGCGCTTCGGCTCTGCCCCGGCGGCTTGGTTAGCGAGCTCATCCTCGAACAAAGGCTCTCCGTCGATGTCCAATTCATCCTCTTCCTTGAGGTCGTAGTCCTCCGGAAACTCGTGGTCGAGAGGGAAGCCGTCCAGGTCTAGGTCGACTTGATCTTGCATGAAGGCGTTGTGCATGCCAGCTTGATCATCGGTCGCCGGCGTGAACGACCCTCGGCCGTCTTGCCTTTGGGCCTCATCGGATCGTAGCCAGCCGCGGCGGCACCGCCAGCAGCTGCTGCACCACCCTCGAAAATGATGCTCTGCATGAAACGGTTGGTCGTCTCGTCATCACCGGCCACCGGCATTCTGTCGAACAGGTTGCGGGCGCCGGAGAGCACGTCAGTTGGTATCTCCCGCGCCCATTTCCTCGCCGCTCCAGATGACGAGGCACCAGCCACCGGCGTGGGGTTGAGGTCGATGGGCACGGGCGTGTAAGGCGCCACCACGCTCACCTCCGGCGAGCGTTCCCCGGAGAGTTGGGAGGCTTGCGGGTAGACATGAAAGCCGGGAATCGGGTGCGTCGCCGACGCGCGGGGCGACTCTGACAGCACCATTCGAGGAAACGCGGACGAGCCGGTGTTGGTCGCGGCCACAGCGGCGTTGACGAGCCCGGCCAAGGTTTAACCCTAGGTAGATCAGGGCCTCCCTCGTGGCCGCCGCAACGCAGGCGTTGGTGTCCTCCTGCTGCACAGCGTGGCCTCCGGCCCTTCCTCTTCACCGACTCCGCGGCCTGCTCCTCAGGCGTCAGGTGTTTCCTTTTCTTGGGCGCCGCGGCGGTCTTGCGGGGGGTGCGGGGCTTGCCTTTGCCAAAGAGGGCGAAGGTGATGCCGGACGAGGCGAGGGAGGCAAGGATGGCGGCGGCATAAGGGCGGCGGCCAAGAGTGCACACAGGCGGGCAGGTTTCTGGAGAAGTGGAGGAAAATGGTGTGTGATTTGCCACCGACTGCAAGCCAAGGGAAGTAGTTGACGCATGTCCATTTCATGTCCGCGCAAACGCAAATCAGGCTCAAAATTGAACGCGGCTGACTTTTCTATCCACCAAGACCCAAACACAAAATTGAACGCGGCTGACTTTTCTATCCACCAGGACCCAAACAGACACGCACAAACAAAACACGCCACACAACAAAAGGGGCAGCTCAACATTCTCATGTGTCGCCATCTCATGCAGTGACAGCCGGCACTCTTTCATGCAAAGGCAACGAAGCGCGGCAACGGAACCAATAGGAGCTCAAACCACCACCACGTGGGATGGATGGCGGTAAGCAAAGAGGGTTTATTTTGTTTTTGGCTGCATGCACTTTAATAATATAAGCAATAGCTCAGATCTGGCAACAAAGCAATGAAAAGATTAAACCTTGGGTTTAAAGAAGATTCGGACGAGTCGCACAGAATATTTTATAGCTAAGGCAACGACCACAGAATCAACCGAGATGCAGAAATTCACTGCAAAATATACAGCTTACAAAGTGAAATTGATCTAAGCAAAAAAGTTCTATAAATCCCTGTACAACAAACCAAGTGTTACTTTCCTTTCGACAAGCTACAATACATCCGCTGTATGCAACGTCCCCTCCAAACAAATAATAACTCAGCACAGCACCCTCTCAACAGCCGGTTCTACATCTGTATAACTACCGGGTCAAAAGCACATCATGGTCATGGATTTTGCCGCCACTTCATCTGCAGGGTGTGCGTAAATAACATTGGTGTTCTTGCCCATTCGTTTAGAGAAACCGTCAGGTCAGAACTGAAAATATCGCCATCTTTAGTTGTAGATCTTCACCGGCTTTTCAAAAGAATGGCGATTCTGCAGTTGTTTAGACCTACTTTGAGAATAATAAAGAAACTAACATATCTGTTATGTGTTGGCAGTCTTTATAGTTAAATACCTGATTGGCCCTTTTGGTGGGCATGTCTGAGTGCTCCAGTCCTAGGGATTGTTCCCATGGTCCATAAATGTTTTTCTGCTGAAAGAAATACCAGCAAGAAAAGTTTGAATAAAGGCATATTTTCTGTCAAACATCCAAAAAACAAAATCTACTCCACCTGGAATCGGCTCAACACAATATCTGAATCTTGGAGGTAATCCGGGCGATTGTAGGCAACATAAGCAAATTTCCACTGAGACAAAACAACATAAAATCAGATACTAGCCAACAAGATGCAACATAAACTGGAAAACACTAACAAAAGCGCATCCAATATTCCTCTAACTGAACCAAGATATACCTATTTTTACAATTTACTCCCTCTGTCCCAAAATATAAGATCATTTTTACACTGATAATGTCAAAAATGATCTTATATTTTGGGACGGAGGGAGTAGATCGCACACCTATAATGACAAAGCCTATTTCAACACTGATTTTCAGATGATATATTCGACAGAATAAAGAAATAGACCTAGTAAATGGCAGTCAGTACATTAGCTATGCCCAGGGACTGTTTATAATAGCAGTGAAAAGGATAGATTTTTTTGCAGAAAATTACATTATACAAAAAATAGAAGGTCAAAACCGCACCTTAATAAACTGCTCGTCTGGAACCTCAAATTTCTTCTGAATGCGCACTTTGATATCTGACAAAGCCTCGCCCTCACGAATAAGGAAGAAGAATGGCACTCCATAGTATTGAATGTGCTGCAAAGATGAAGTAACTGATTCAGCAACAATAACATACAAAGTATTATTGTTTCTCTCTGACAGTGTGCAAAAAGAGTAGAAGACCAAGATACCAAACAATAGAAAAGGCCAGAAATGCTATGATAAGGGCAAATAGATGTTTGAGCTGTCATTGTTTCTTGTTTTTGCTTTGAGAACCTGTTAGGGTCATGCTCTAGTGGAACCCAGCCGCAAATTTGCAAGCACATGGAAATAAAACAATTTATTGGTGTGCAATGAAACGGAAGTTCCACAACATCCGCACAAAGGGATGACAGGTACACACCACTAGGACGGTCAAGCTGATGTGACTGTTTCGGTATTCATGTGTTAAGACTGCACAACACTCCAAACTATGATATCCAGCTGTTTAATTTCAAATCGACGAAACTCAGCAAAAAATTCAAATATCAAACGAAATGAGTTATAAACCCTGTATGACACAACAACAGCCCAACAACTTTTTGTGCCTACACAAGACAAGTTTTGATGGATTATTCGTACAAGCCCAAAGCTAGCTATTTGGACAGACCAAGCCTATTCTGAATAAGTTGAATCTAACACACTGATATTTTTTACATCAAAATTTTAAATCTGTATGACATAACAATACTGCACAGAGCCAACCAGTTTCTTAGGCATATACAAGACGATGACTTTTAACAGATTTTTCTAAGCCCAAAGCTCTGAAGAGGCAAAGGCATGCAAGTTGAAGCTAGCACATTAACATGCCTGAGCGAGTGACAATTGCAGAGCAGCCATGATAATGTTGCTCCTCAGTACATAAACTTTTTCAGCATAGGTTTGCTCAAGTAAATCAGTCAGAGCACATCTCCTCAATCATGGCAACTACTAATTACCAGTACTTTTAGAGATCACTATGTTCTCTACACTAGCTTCAACGGGAGCTTGAAGCATCCTGAGGATTCAAAACTATATAGGGAATCCATATCCATACATGAAACATCAACGGTTTAGGACTACATATAGATGCATAAAAACGATAATACCTGGTTATCTTTGAAGAAGTGGACGACATGAACCAAACGGTCTCGCGGACCGGCACTTTTCTCTACTTCAGGAATCTGACAATAAAAAAATTAGGAAACTGGAGAGAAAAGACACCAGGTAATTACATGAAGAACTTATAATAAATGAGATGAACATGGACCATGTCACTCCGTAATCAAACCAAAGCAACAAAACAATGGATCTGTAATAGGAGTAAATGGCCTGAGGTTAAGCCTTTACAGCTTCTAGGAGACTGTAAACAGTATTTGTGTTTATGGTGCATACCTCCTCAACATGAAGAGGTACATTTGGATCATGAACTGCATCTATTTTCTCAGTAGGCTGGTACACCTGAAAAATAAGGCAAATGACTGATAATGCATACAAAGGTCAACCTGATTATTTGTGAAGTATGTGCATCATCTTAATGAGACTGGATTCATAAAAGAGAGACGGAACTTTAAAGAAGTAAAATGAAATCACAAACCATGACAAGATTTGTACTTTCCTTGCAGATAGCCAAAACCACATTTTTTACAGATGGATATCCATGGTTACAATTTATATTTAATTTTTTTTATTGCACGGACTGCAAAAGAAGTGGGGTTTGTAGCCCCATCATGGTGTAGGACCACCCAGGCAAGGACTAGTGCACTGCCTTCCTAATTCCTACCAACATACTGTCACAGTCAGCGCATTCGTCTATAAGGGTGTACCATATTTCAGCCATTGCAACCTACTAAACTGAAGACATGCATCATGGTACAAGTTGACTTTCGTGATAATACAACTCTACTGTTTCCGAACCAACATTTCAATAGTAAATAAACAACTGAATATGACCATACATTATAAAAATCTAGTCTGGAGGAATGATAACTTCCATGGCGCAACAGAGATAACAAGTACCTTCCATATCTTGTTATTGTTGACCTGAAATAGCCTAAGCTCAGCATCACTTCGAGATAGCTGAACCTAAGAAAAGGAAAAATAGAAAAATTTAAGATCACTTTGGCAGAACATTAAAACCCTTTCAAGCAACTAACAGTATTTACAGTAAATTCACCCTTGATTTTAAGTCGTCGATCAAATCAGAATAAGTGCTACCCTTTGGCAATCGTATAATGTGAAACAGCACCTGATAAACAAAGGTTATTGCAGGACATGTTTAGACACATAAAAGCGGCTGCAAGCACAAAATTTGGTGCAAACTACCTCATTAGGTGTAGCTTGGTGAAAAGCAACTCTCAATGTTATCAGACCTTGAAGTTCTGGCAAAGGAATGTCCAGTATTTCATAATATAAAATGTCAGACATCTGCAAGAAAAAAGGAAGCTCAAGTAATCCCATGCAATGTAGTAAATAAATAGGAAAACATGAAAAAAAAAAGTGCCTGACCTGATTGGGGTTACGTAAAAGTAACATGTCCGAAAGATGATCAATACTTCTATACTTGATGTATTGATGTTTCGGTTGCTGTAAATGAGGGATGTGCTGAGTAAGGCGGAGTTTTGAAGGATCATCCATACCAAGATGTTGTGCAACTTTCTCAACAACATCATCATATGTGGAACGTTTTGATCTACAAGTATGAAAGTAAAAGCAGTTATCAGTGCTTATTTATGAAAGAAAACGGTCAATGTGTTATGAAGGTTCAGAGATTCCTGACACATACAGTTCTAGAGAGAAGTCATCTTGTTTTGGCTTTTCAAGCAATCTGAAGTGCACAACCTATAGATAGCAGCAATCAAAAAACTTCAGTAAAAATAACCGTTAGACAACAACTGTAATAATAAGCTTTTGAAAAAAAGTAAAACTGCCTCGCGTATATATGACGATGACTATTGAAGGAACATCAAACACCAGACTAGCACACAACTAAAAGGGCAGCCCGGTGCATGTAGCTCCCGCTTGCCCAGGGTCCGGCCACTTTGGATCTATTGTACACAGCCTTTCCCTACATTTCTGTAAGTGGCTGTTTCAAGGACTTGAATCAGTGACCTCATGGTCACAAGGCAACCTCTTCTACCACTGCGCCAAGGCTCCCCTTCTGGCACACAACTAAAAGTGGCACACAAATTTCCACACAGAATTACGAATCACATATCTTCCCTGAACAACTAGATTAAAAACTTAATTTTCATCTCGTCTGCTCTACTACGAATCATAATAAATAATATGATTAATATTAATGAAGGGAGAAGTTTGAAAGACTAGCTTGATAAAACAAAATGTCATATATTTTGTGACAACTTATTCTACAGTATCACCCTGCACAGAAAAGCACCATCTGTTTTGCAATGTGGGGAACAATGTCTACTTCCTACCTAATATAGGTACTGCACAAAAAAAGCTATCATGCTAATGATCTTTTATAAAAAAAACATATGCATTAAAATTTATAATAGCAAAAGAGCTCAAATTCAACATGGCATCAAATATTAACAAGCTAAACTGATGTAGAGTCAAACATTGGTGTACTGACGGTTTCTGTCAGGACATCAGAAATGTATTAACACAAACAGACAATTTCAAATCAAGATTAACCTCAAACTATAACCCATATCGGATCATACGGCTTTCATGAAATTATGGCATATACAAAATATTCTCCTATTATGAATTAAGCACTCTACTTCGACAACATATCACCAAATTTGAGCTCAGCAGTAGGCTTAAGTCAATAGAGTTTATGTACTTTCATCAAATGATATATCTAGCATTCATAATTGAGAGTGATTTTACAATCTGGTTTTACTCCTGAGAACCAGCATGCAATTGGAAGCATAATGCTCTACTTTCGTTTGACAAGCAGGTAAAATATATTAAATTAGCAGTCAAACCCAAACAAATGCATGCATGCCAACCCAAGAAAACATCACTTTGCACAGGGCATGGTCGGTAACTTCTTTCACACATAGATTAAGACATAGCATAATGCTACAATTGAAACACTAGCTCCATGAAGCAACACATACTTCGGCCTTCAAGCAGTTTTACGCAAACAAAAACACCATGTTAACAATCATTTTTTGGCAACTCAATCATGCCAACAATCTAACCAACCATAGAAAAATAGTTAGGACAAATCATGGACCAATCATTGCTAGCAGATTAGGTGCTCAAACAGATACAGAGGCCGTAACATGTAACAGATTAGGTGCTCAAACAGATACAGAGGCTTTAATGATTGATAAAGGCACGTGGCCAAAACGGAAATATTAAAACACGGCAAGGTATTGCAAGGGGAAAAAAGGGGTCCAAGAGCCAGGTACAAATTTACCTGTCTATTATGGACATATTCAAAGAAAGAAGATACATTGGGATGTCGGTGTTGGTCCAGAGAACAACGTTTTTGGTAGCACAATATGTCTCCATCTGCAATCTGAAAGCAGCAAAAAACATGCCATAAGTAATACAGACAATAATAAATATTAAGCATAACTTTAATGGCACAAACCTGGTTTAAACTGAAGGAAACATCACAGTCAACTGGTTCACACATAATATTTGGCTCAAATTTTATTTCCTACAGAGGTATAAGTAAAATGTCATTGTGCTGCCAAAACTTTTTTTAAAGAAAAAATCAACCCCAATTCGAATGACGTCAAAACAAACCTCGTACAACTCAATGTCTTCATCAGGCTGAAATCCTGCTATCTCATTCAATTTTGGCACTATATCAGATGGCGTACTTGATGCTTTCAAGAGAAGATTCCCAACATATCTGTTTCATAATCGCAGGGGATAATATTAGACACATTCAGTGTTGCCAGACGATTACATAATAATAAAATGTCAAGCTGAAGAAAGAAGCAACCTTAGTTCTTCTTTTTCAGGGTCATAGAGCTTGAAGAAAAGCAAAATATCATCATTTGTCCTCGAAGCAAGAGTCAAATGATTCTCCTGCAAGTGTTACAAGCAAATATTAGATGGCACACCAGTAAACAAGACCAATGCACATTAGCTACAGATGGCACACTGCAGTTGGGTACATGAACTATATAAAAAAGCTAAACTGAGTATAAAAAGCTGTTCATAATATTAACCTGTACAACCTCCAAGTACAACCTCAATTCAGAACTGTTCATTCGAATTGCTGCATCTTTAAGCTGTCCAACCTGAAAAAGGTAATCAAATTATTAAGAGTGTGAATCAAGAAAACTAATAGTGATGCATATAATAAATGGATGCCAATGTCCATGAAGGCGCCAGTCAGGCAGCAAAATTAGCACCGCAGCGCTCGATCACCAATTAGGCAGACCAAGGCAGGAAACACATGGCTTCATAGGAATAAATGGGAACTCAAGAGACACACAACTAGGAGACAAACATTTAATGTGGTGGCCACATGTAAATTGTTTGAAAAGCTCATGTCTAAGTGTCTGTACCTAAACTCAGAGATTTACTTGGGCTCACTTAATCATTTCAACTTTGCACTTAGCTAATACTGTTGACTGGGGGTGAGATGATTAATGTTCAAAAAAACGAAAAGCATAAGCAAAGCTGAAGGCCACAGCTTAGAGCAATGAGCGCTTGAGCACAGCTTAATCATTTTTTAAAATTGGCCAGAATTTGACTGTTTTTGAATAATATGCACAGGAAAATGGGAAGCATAGCACATACGTATTGAAATATATCATCTAAAATGCAGTTCACACCATACCAAATATTACGTCCGTCCCAAATTACTTGTCTTAGAATTGTCTTAGATATGGATGTATGTAAACAATTCTAAGACAAGTAATTTGGGACGGGGGGAGTATACATCAGGTTCACACAGCAAGCAAAATAACAACTAAAATGCAGTTCAGTTCAAATAGACAGTCTAATAGAGATCATGTGCCCAGAATCTGAAGTAAATGCTTCCCAAACAGACCCTAATAAAGTAATGAGGTATAATGGCATATTGCCATTATTGCGCAAGCAGCCAAGCAGAACTACAGAAGTAATTCGGAGATAATGGTACAGAAGCGTTTTGCCATTGCTCAGCGCTTAAGCGTCGCTTAAAAACGCTTCCTTGAACAATGGAGATAATGGTACAAAGCTAACAAGGACAATTACATGGCACCTCTGATGTGCTGGTAATTTTGTCAAGCTGTATAGCAGTAGCAAGGAACACATAGGATAACTCGTACCAGTGCAGCTCCAGCACGTACCTCGGAGTGCAGGAATAACATTTTTATTTACAGGAAAAGACAAAAGGCTACACCCCAACGCGACTGTATATTGGTATGGTTACCCAGTTGGCACTGTGAAATTGATAAGAGAGATGGAGGAGATTCTGCAGCCAATTTTTTAAATAATAGATCAGAGGGACTAGAAGTTGCATGTTGTCCCCTCCTCGCCTGCTGCCTACATGCTTTATTGCACCGGAACCAATGAGAAACCAAAAGGAATGTGCGTGAAGAAGATCATTTGGTCTAAGTGTCTGAGGTAAGATATTCGGAAGAATAGAAGGAAAAGACACGACAACAGGAGAAAACGAGATGTCCATCTTTTATAATTTGGACAAGTTGTGAAGCATAAAATAGTTACTCCCTCCGATCCTGATTATCAGCGACAATTAATATGGATCGGAGGGAGTATTATTATTCTTTTATACATTTGAGAAATGTTGTATTGCCATACTTGTACAAGTATACCGATGCGTTACTACATGACACTGAACTGAACCCCGGAGCATACTTTGTGCAGAAAAATCCAACATCAGTCACCTGGAGTATATTTCATGCAGAAAAATCTAACAGCAGTCACCTAAACGAAGTACCAAAGACCAGTCCCTAGTCACAAACCAATGAGAATTTTTCCTTATGTATTAAACAAATCCCAGTACATTAAAAAAACTCACAATGACAGATAGATTTCAACGTCATGTTACCAAAAGTGCAGGAACCAAATACAACCACTGTCAAGCAAAGTTTAAGCAAACAATTAATATATGTCAATATTCACTTACAGTATATGATTCCTCCTGTTGTGTTAATGGCCGAGTGGGCCTGTAAGTATGGTTCTGCCGCTTAGACCACCACCAAAATCTCTGGGAGTGAACGGGGATACCAAATTCTTTCGAGAACTCCTCCTGTCAAGTAATATTCATTAAACCAAAACACACATCCTTTGGCATTGTAGTTAAATGCAAACAAGAAAAACTAAGAATGGTTAAAAAGTGGATGCCCAACAATATGATTGTTGCAACCAAAGTCAACTAAACCATTTTATTCAATTCCCAATAAGCTGTTTAATATATTACAGCTTTATTCCAATCCCACCCACAAAACAGTAAACGGAAATTTCAATTATACACATACATACAGAGAAGAAGAAACACTAGGAAAACGATACCACGGGATTCACATTCAAAAAAAAAGTTTCCAACTATATACTCTTTGTGGCAAATAAATTATACTTTTTCTAAATCGATGGTCAAAGTTAAGCTCAAAATAAGGGGAGACTTGCACAATAAGCAGTGTTTAATATATTACAGCTTTATTCCAATCCCACACACAAAACAGTAAACGGAAGCACAAATTTCAACTGTACACATACATACAGAGAAGAAGAAACACTAGAAAAACGATACCACAGGATTCACATTCAAAAAAAAAAGTTATCAACTATATACTTTTTTGTGGCAAATAAATTATACTTTTTCTAAATCGATGGTCAAAGTTAAGCTCAAAATAAAGGGGAGACTTGTAAACCGGTCCGGAGGGAGTAATATGCGACCTATGTATGCACACACAAATTTTCATTTTAGTAAACTCACTGCACACACATTCATCGAAAGCATTTACTATGGTAAGTTGGTAACAAGCAGTGGATACAAATTTTATTTAGTTAACCAAATCAAATAAATAACTGTTTTAGTTACCCAATCAACAAAGTAGCAGCAAAAATTACTGTACCATTCCTATAATGCCAAAAGTGAAGAATTATATTCAATGACGCCAGTCTAACTATTACAAATGCTTGAAACAGAAGGAAGGAAAGGAAAAAACTGTTTTAGGTACCCAGTCAGCAAAGTAGCAGCAATTACTGTACCATTCCTATAATGCCAAAAGTGAATAATTATATTCAATGACACCAGTCTAACTATTACAAATGCTTGAAACAAAAGGAAGAAAAACAGCACGCGAGTACAACTTAAAAGGGCATCAGAAATTCTGCAGTTGGGAGCCATGACTATAGCAACACTATCATATGCAAAGAGCACGCATTTTTAATTTACAAAATATCTTCATATCCAGAGCAACATGGCTATTCAGTGAGAATAATTACCTTAACCTGGTTGAATGGCATGTCTTTAAGTACACGGATAGGATGAATTTTTTCATAATCCACAAGATCAAAAAACATGTCTCGTCCAATTTGTGCTGCCAAATCATGATCTCTGGCCACCTGGGTCAAATGAAGAATCAAGTGAGAACAGCAATCAGAATGACAATCCCAGTCAGATAACGATATAAAGACAAACCTTAAATGTGGTGAACATGTGAGCCTCAGCTTTCTCTTTTTTCTTGTTCTCCTTGTCTTCGTCTTCCTTTCTTAGCCTAGTCTGAGAAGAATTTACACGATGTTGAAATGAACTCTATGATATCAAAAGGCAAAAACGAAAAATAATGAGAATACTACCTTAAGGTCTTCATTGATGTCTGTCTCTTCCAAATCACAAACAATTTTCTCTTTGTCACTTTCACGTATGTACACCAGCATGTAAGCATTTGAATACTTAGTAAATTTAAGTGGGTTCATATTCAGTCCAGGATTAGTATGGGGGAGCTGTAACCAAGAAACAAACAGCATTTGCAGTAAGAAAATTTAGCAATGGCCAACATGAAACGTTTCAATATTTCCGAATGGATATTACCTCTTCCTCGCCACCATACTGCTCCTCCAACGCCCGTTTCAGGTCTTCTTTTGTCACTCGTTCATCATCGAACTTGTACCTATATTGCAAATTTGTAAAGTCAATGAATTGCACACAGTCCACTTGTGATTGTCCAATGTAGTGCTGAAACATATAAAGAGACTATAGGGAAAGAGGGTTTATAGCAACAAAGCAATCAGCCAACAAGCACATCTTTGCAGTAAGTTAACTAATCCAAAGTTCCCCATTCTGAGGTTCTGGGTATCCAAAAATGTCAGCAAACATGGTCCTTATCAAATAGCATTCAGTGATGGCAATACATAGTGACTACTGCTAAGAATATATAAAAGAGGGTGACTATGTGACTATTTAGATATTATTAACTACAAATGCAATGTGACAGATGATAAGACAAAGGTCAGTTTTAGTAGGTATGTGGCTATTTACATATTAATTAGAAATGCACTGCGACAGATGATACAACAGAAGGATTGTGGTGGCATGCAACAGACAAAGGTCAGTGTTAGTAGTACACAAATCAAATCCGTTTGCCTTACAAATGCAAAACGCAAAAGCTAACACCATGATGTTGCAGGTGGCAAGTCAAGGCGATTTGAAGGTCCATATTTTTTTAATACTCTATTTCAATTCTTCCAAACAAATTGAGTAAACCTACAAAAGCCAACAGCGTGGCGCTGGTAAGGCAATGCGAGTCAGCCCACCCATTTTCACCTTTCAAGGGCGTAAGGTGTGGTGTGAGGCAACGCCTTAAAGACACATAACAATTGATCAAAAGTAGTTCAAATTACAGCAACGACTTTAAGACCATAGCAAACATTAAGTTCTTTTTAGGATAAATAATGTGGGAGAAGGTTTATATCTTGATGAAAAGGAAGAAGAACAATGCTTTTTCTCATAGAAATCAGCACTACGGAGCCTTGTTGCCACAAGTCCAATGGCCAGTGTGGTTCCAGGCAACAATGAGCTTGTGACTACATCAGTACAACACAGGGTGATGGTGGAGCAACATCAAGCAACCACGGGAGCAGTTAGAACTAAAGAGGTTGATCATTAAGCTAATATCAAAACATTTATCTATAAGGCTTCCATGGTAGTTACTACAGGTAGTCTATATTAGTGGGAAGGTTTACAAGACGAGTCGTTCCGAGGTTGAGACTCATAGACTAAGCGTGACTAATTGACACTAGTCGACACTGAAGTTGCAACTCATAGACTAGTTGACACTGAAGTGAAGTCAGCCCTGGAGTTGAGACTCATAGCCTAGTCTATAGACTAGTCTTGACTAGTCCTGACTCGTAATCCAAGGTGGGAACTCCTTTTATAAGATGGAGTGATTCTCCATCTCTCATTTTATAACTATCAAACTTCGCTGATGTAATTGTCACCCACAGCCTGGAAATGGCCCCTACACAGAAGGACAAGAACCAACGTCCTCGCAACTAATTTCCAAAGATGAACTAAGGCCCATATCAACTTTTAAAGCTACTAGCACATAGTGTGTCCATATAAACGTCTACCAATATGGCACGACAACATCCGAACGGTCAACTAACGACAGCAAAGTCGTATGCTAAGGTCTAGAAAAGTTGCAAATGAACAAAAACTGCTCAATTAACCCTTTAGCTTTTCTCTTGCAAAATTTGATTAATAGAAACAGTTGGAGTCCGACTCCGGAAGGATTAATTTTTGTGCACTTTCTTTAACCATCAATTTGAGAGCGGAACAACATAATCCCTTATTTCGAATTTATTGGGTCAAGGGGTAGCAGTTACGTTCCTTCCTTTGTACTGTTAGGTGTTGCTTCTTAATGCATGTGCCTCTTTGATTGGCCATGCCGCATACTTGACTTAATTAGCCGCTCCTGTTCCCAGGAGCATGCTTGGCTTAACTCCCTTTCTTATTTGTCACATGCAACCGCTCACCAACTTATTTGTAGAGTTCTAATTTCTTCCTTTCCCCAGGATATGTAGGGCCAACACCTCAACCTTCGTTTGTTAATTCTTGGGGCAGCTGGTTGATTTTACGACAACTTGCATGCGTATATAAACCGGTGAGATTTTAAGCAAAAGAGCAAGGTGGGACTATTTTATTGGGTAACGGATCACATTTTCTAGCAGAAGAAGCTAGGTGAGTTGGCTGTGGCCCTCGCTACGACTGTGTAGGTCGTGCGTTCAAACCTCAATCATGGCAATATTTTTTCCGCTGCTCTCAATGGGCCGCGTGCGGATTGCGGATTGAATACTAAGGTCAGGTTTTTTTTTGCAAAACTTTATGACAGACCAAGAATATTACCTCCCTTTATTAGTAGGTAATAGATTAGCATACAGCCCCCCAAAGAAGATCAAAAGCACATACTAGGTACACAATTTTGATCATAATGTTTTCACTCAAATCATTTTCTCACATGAGGATTAAATCAAACAATTAATTGAGTACCAAATAACCATATCCAATAAGTCTGCCCATAAGAAAGCATCTACTATTTACAATCAAACCATACCATTGATTAGAAAGGGTAGGGCGGATGAAGGCATAGTAGTGTCCACCACTAACTCCACCACTGTGAACTAGCACACTGCATTCAAGGAAGACATAGGTTCAAAGTCAACAAGACAAACTTCAGATCATGTCCCAGTACACTAGTACAGGCTGAAATTGCAATATTTATATACATAATAATCCAAAAGGTTGTCACTGGAAAAGTGCAATCCAATATGCATCATGAAAAGTTTATGCCCTCAAGACAGCAAACTAAGATAAAATGGAGGACAATGGCAGTGTGTGCTAATAATATTCTAAAATAAATAGACTGTATTTGCACCACGTTAGTTCATTCACTGCTACTACATCCTTTCCGGTTTAAAAGGCCCACATATCCCTAGAGCAGCAATTCAACCAATATAATACAAATTTTATGTCATAAAAGTTAAAACATTAGAAAATATAACATTTGAAGTTTCAGTATAATTTTTGTGATAAGACTCGGGTTACGTTGATCAAATTATCAATCTAGGTACACGTGTGGGCCTTTTAAACCAGAAAGGAGGTAGTACAAACAGACAGGGATGAATAATGAAGTAACAACACATGCATAGTGTGTGAACAATGTAATTGCTAAGAAATTAACTGGGCAAAATTAACATTTGCAGCACGTAAATATTAACTGTTAAATAATTAACCACCTATACGACACTAAATATGGCATAACAGAAATGCACAAAAAACCTACTAAACTATTACCTGTGAAGAGTATAGAGGTTGCGCACACTCCTATCAGCTTCTGGAGAGAGATATTTCCCGTCATCTCTGTCAAGATCCAACTGAAGTGGGAACTCATAACGGTCGTTTATCTACATTGTCAGAATAGACTTAATGTAAACGTTAAAACAAAACCAATAACATATGCATGAGAAAGTACTTGGCAAAAAATAAACACACCCAGCCTTCAGCAACCCTGGTTTTTCAAATACTAATCAAAGAACATTCAAATCACCGGCAGACTATTGATCACTAATACTGAACTGAATATAAGAATTACCCACCTTAAATTGTTCGAGATATCAAAAACTATCTCTACGGCAAGCACATTAGTAGATATGTAGACTAATAGGTGATCGAAACAATTTGCCGATGGCAGAATATCTTTTGTTGACTCTGATTGATGCTTTAGATTCTAACGATGTGGTACCTAACCTTCCAAATGCTTGAATAACACTAAGGACAGACCCAGTGCTAGAAGCTCCCACCAGGTGGGGTCTGGGGAAGGAATATGGGGCAAGCATGCAGAGAGGCCGCGTCGAACCTATTGGCACAAGTGGGGAGTACTTCACCACTGCACCAGGCCAAGTGGGGACCTCTTGATAGTATGAATACAGAAGGGAAATATTAAAAGTAAAATACACACACATAACTAATACCTTTTGCATGTTCAGTTGGTGTATTACTGAAATGAGTGAAACAAACAATTGTGGGGAATGGGCATGTCAATAGCTTATATGCAACTTGACTTGGTATCCATTCCAACATTGACAATAAATAAGTGTTTTAAAACTTACCTAAACTGCAACTAAACAAAATGCTCGGGCAAGCAGTTAAGCGTTATAGCTCACCATATTCCACAAACAAAAATGATCTAGATGGTATGAGTAACAGATAAAAAAATTCCACCAGAGGGATAAATTACAAAAAAGATCAATTCACATAGACCAGACTAACAACCGAATAATGTATTTCTTGTTACCCTCCCCCTGATTTTTTTGAAAGAATATTGAACATAGTACATTACTAAGTGCAGAGCCTACGTAGAGACTTATTGTGCCCTTTTTTGTGTGATACTAACCACCACACTGAAAATGAAGTCAGAGAAAACCTAGAAAGATGGTGAGAATGCATAAGAAATGAATCCACACCTTAACCATTATATCCCGTGCATGATCATATTCAAACCGCTTCAGTTGAAGTTGCAGAACTGGAGGGAAATCAATAAAAAGCATCCCTTTTTTGGCATCCTGAAAAAAGGGAAGAAATGTATTAAATTAAAATATCTCAAACAATCATGAAGTATAATGTAAAAACAATTTCCTGTAAAACGAACATTATCAAAGCGCATTTCCCTAATAATACTGGAGAATCAAGCAGTAAGTACAGCCATATATTGAACTTAAATATGCATATACAATCTCTTATGCCCCAATCATCAGCCAAGGAGAAATAAAAGAATACAGGTCCGCCGGTCAAAATCAAGATTTAACCATGTACAACAGCATTAAGGAGGACCTGAACAGGCAATCATGCGTTTGTTTACTTATTACTATTCAGATTGAGACAATCTGAGATGGGTTTTGCCAAGCTGTTGGGCAATATGAATCTCAGGAATTTCCTAGCACGATAAAGGAATATTATAGTTCTACTTCAAAAAATCCATTGAACTGCACAAAGAGATTTTAATTTATACAAAAACAACAAGATGAAAGTTTCAGAGAACCACAACTTCTGCCATTTTCTTCATTTAACAACAACTTTTGGGGCAAACAATCACAGCTTGTCAAAATCCAGCATTTCAACACAGTTGATGACATTTCTGACCTATGGGACCCACTGGTCAGATCTGACAGGGCAAAAACTCATCGGGAGGTGCCTTTGTCACTAGCGGATATGGGCATGCCCGAATCTGATTAGGGCATTTCGCTATCCCATGATGTGGCCAGGACGTTCCAGGTTCAGACATGTAAACTTCAGCATGCGTGACATGGCATCTCCTGCTGAGTTTTTTTGCCCTATCAGAACTGACATGTGGGCCTCACAGGTCAGGAACCCTATCAACTGCATTTAAATGCGGTATTTGGATGGTTTCTGACCATTTGCCCTAGGAGTTGTGGTTAAGAGAACATCCAAAGAACTGTGATTTTGTGACAACTTCATCCAAATTGTCATGGCTCCTTGATATTTAGTAAAAAGAAAAAACTTATTAAACAGTCTTCTAGATTCTGGATAGCAAATGCCAAGTCAAACTAACCTGCAGGCCGTATTTTTCAGACTGATACTTATTATCACCATCCAACATCTCTACAGCTACATACTTATCAAAAGATGCATAAACATCCGAGCAGCCCTTGACATCAAGTGCAAGATCTGGAAATTTTGATAAATATGGCATGAACTTATGGCCACAAAGAGAGCACTAGAGAAATAAGGTCCAGATTTAACCTTGTTACTTATTACTTACCATAGAATGACTCTTTTCTAGTAGATTTGTAGTCAACACCAATGCACTCAATATAATTCATATGGTGACCTTCAAATAATTTTTGTATTGTTCCTTCCACAATAGTTCCCTGGACAAAGGAATAGTTGCACATCAATGACTGGTGTTATTGCTCAATATAAAAATCAGCATGCAAATGCCTAACCTTCATTTTATCTTCCAGCTTTTCACATAGAACCCGATTTAACTCTTGGACATCATGCTGCATAAACGACTCATAGGAATCCCATCCAAAAGATTTAGTCAGCTCTTTTGTGGAAATACTATTGTCACCATGCTGAAGTCTGTAGAAAAGACTTTGCAAAGCTAAAGGAATGCTCCCTGAAGGTGTATCGACAGTAGGCATATGGTACACAGCCTACAGTATCATTCTTTGTATCAGAACCACAGATGGATTGTCGACAAAAAAAACTAGAAATACAGCCTTGACTTTCAAAGGAAACAAAAATCAGAAGTACAACTTACCTTCCTAAAGTAGGGAATATGGTAGAGTGTCTGGAGCAGCGAATTCATGTAACAAGTGGCACCTTGATTCTTGAGACCAACATAACCAGTCTCCTTTTTTGAGTCGTAGTTCCAGTAATCCACAATTTTACGCACAGCAACCTCAGCTTCAATGATGCATTGATCGTTCACAATATAACCTTTACTAGGATCATATAGATCAATTAAAGGCATAAAGGATGTAAAACCCCAATCACTTTCTCGAGAATTAAATGTATGTGTTACTTCTGCAGGGGGAAGGAAAATCATCAAATAATGACTAGCATAATGTGTCAGTTACTATATCCTAAACATGTGAGTTCATTTCAAATCTAAAAAGTTGAGCAAAAGAAAATGTTTTTCAACTGAGAGAAAATTGTGAAGAAAAAATATCAGTGCAAACTTTAAACAGCAGGAGATTCTCCTTTTAAGGTTGGGGAAAATTTAAAAAGTATGGCGCACTTTGCTGTGGAATAAGAATTATGCAAGTGTTGTGAACATATAGTACATGGCCCACCCAGCACCAAGATACAGAGAGGATCCCCGTGATCTCAGTTAGGAAGTTTCACATAGTACATGGCCCACCCAGCACCAAGCACTTAGTTAGGAAGTTTATCTTTCAAATCAGAATGTATCTTTTAGACTGGGTCTTACACCAACAAGAGAGACGATATACAATTTGTTAATTAGATTAGGGCATTTGTATAAATAGGACCCTCTATGAGGAATTAATCAAGCAAGAATTAGAATAGTTTATAACTTTATATATCTTGCCACCAAAGGCAGGGGCCTCTACCTAACCCTAGTCAAAGTTCAAAAAAGCGCGCTTAATTGTGCGCTTATGCGCGCCTACACACGGGCGCTGGCCTAACACCTCGCCTAGGCCCTACGCGCTCGGAAAGGCGTGATGCGTGCTGATTTGGCGCGAAACTGCAAGCAGGGGCAGGTCAAAGACTTCTTGTGAGCTCCTGCCACCTCCTTGTGAGCTCTCTGCCTCTCTCCCTCTCTGTTTCTCTCATTGCTGGTGCAAGATGGACTGGTGGAGTGGAGTTGCTCGCGAGTTGCTGATGCTAGTTCCTCTGGTACTGTCGATGCTCGCCTGTTGCTACTGTCGTGTGCTCCAGCAAGCTGCTGCTCCTATCTGTGCACTTGTAATGCTACTAATGTGTGCTGTTGGTCTGCTAGTTGGTAGTTGCTGCCTGTGTTGGCCACTTGGTCTGCTAGCTATTGATTTTGTTGGTCTGCTGCTTGCCTGCTTGTAGCCCTCTCCGTACAATTGTGTAGAAAACACCTAATCGCGCCTAAGCTAGAAAAGCACAAGTAGGTGGCCAAACGCATATTAACGCCTAGTGCTTTTTCTGAACTTTGACCCTAGTACATAACAGGCACATATAGACTGCATGAAATGAGTCGATTGTCAAGGCAATATGTCATGCTTTTACTTCAAAGGCGTCAAGCTAAAAATAGTGAAAAATGCCATAGAACAAATAGATACTGTTCAACAATAAAAAGTAAGGGCAAGTGAACATGTAGCTTAATAAATACTCCCTCTGTCGACAAATCTAAGTTGCTTATTACTTTTCAGTCTCCAATGCAATTTTTTATCGTACTATGCCAGCAAAAAACAGTGTCACACTACAATATGTAAGACTTTGCAACAAATTCAATGACATTATTTTCGTGGTCAACTTACATACTTGCACACATAATTTGGTCAAAGTTCTAAACGTTGACGCCAGGATTCCCACAGAGGACTACATTTCTGAAAAGACGGAGTACGCAATATCTACTTCACAATAGCTATATGAACAAACATTTGAGGTAGTAAAAATTCAGATACCAGTTGTGTTGCTAGCGAAATCAAACTAAAGTTAATACTTCCAAGATACGTAGGTACGCAATAAGGTCAGTTGAGAAACAACAGGAGGTACCTTTTCTTACTGAGTGCTTGCTGTCTAATTGGTTGATCACAGCAAGGCTAAATTGGGCACTCCTACTCCAGCCAATAGGTAAAGACTTGGCATCAGCAACATCCAGATACATCGAAAGGTGATTTACATTGTTTCCTGTGGGGAAAATCAACACTCGCCTGCAAAGAGGTAATAGGAAAAGAAGTAAGCCACAGAAGTAATGGATGTACAAGATAGCAATAAGAGGCTGTGTTTACTGACCAGCTGTAACCCCCAACCATAAAAATATCAGAGTGGGTTTTTCTACCACTGTGCTTGGATATACTTTCGATCTTCCATGTAAATCTGGAAGTTGATGCATCAGGCAAACTTTCATTGTCAACAGCTGGCATGGATTCTGCAGACCAAATAAGAGTAAACAAGAGAAGAAGAAATTAACACCTAACCTGACTTTTTTGTTCTCCACCGTTGACAGTTGTGTTACTATTTAGCAAAACATAGCACGCACCAATAATAATGTTAAAAGTTGCCTTTGTGGAATTGGCTACGCATCCAACTAAGGTTTAGCATATTTTAGCTAATCAACATGCACTTACAACAGAAAAGCCATCACCGCCATGACCTAATAACAGTAGCCATCTACCACCTAGTCACCCACCGAAAAAGGAAAAACATGTACAGCCGTAAGGGATACCACAAAATCGAACATGTTTCGGAATGTAAGTTCAGGATTCATCTTTTAACATTAGTGCTTTTTGCCTTCACATCAGACACCAGCACTACAAAAACTATTAAAGCCATACAGAATGAATGCATAAAATGTGGCGATGCCCTCCCATAAAGCACTGGCATGCTACGATTGAGGACGATGTACACATCAATCAAAATCAAAATCATGTTCATTGATGCAACATTTTTCTTTGGTTATAACCTGGATGCTCAATCAGTTTCCTTTGATTTTGTGATGCAACATTTTCTTGTTTTCTCGAACGTTCATTGATGCAACATGTAGGTTATATCAACTCATCTGGTAATACAGATATTGTAGGGTGTAACAGACAGGCAATTCAACTTCGAAACGAACATGTCACCGATAGCGGTACATGGACCAAACATAGGTAGACCTATATAACCTGCAGTAAAATCACCCTTAAACTAATATTAGTACAAACCAAGAAAAAGTGGGCATCAAGCTAAGACTGAAAGGAGTGCCCATAAATCATTTAATATTCAAACAGACAATGGGAAAGGACGGAATGGTAGCACGCAGAAAAGATAACACATTTTACCATGAAGCCACAGATAATGCATAGCAGATCAAACTTTCAGTCGAAATTAACCAAACAGGGGGCACCGAAAACCCTCACCTTCCATCGGCTGCGGCCCCTCGAAGACCTCCACTTCCTGTTGTGGCACAAGCATCTCCTCGTCCTGGTCCTGCGGCGGCGGCTGCAGACAACAGGCAGCCGAACAGTTCAGCACGGGGAGCTAAACAATACTAGAACCGAACAAATCGCCACCACTAAAGACCGCCCACAAAACCACGCCAAATCGAATCAGGTCGAAACAACCCCCTAATCGCAGAAACCCTAGAGGAAACAGCGGCGCACTCCGAGCCGAAGCGAGCGGACTCCGGGCGGCGTGGCGAGAATGGCGAGGTCGCTCGGGGCTTTTACCTCGGGGGCGCGAGGAGTCACCATGGTCATGTGCGGCGGCGGCGGCCGCTACGGGCGGCCGCGGGGTTGGGTTGCGTCGGCGATCGCCGCGGAGAGTGTGGGGATTCGGGGCTCGCGTGCTAGGGTTTAGGGGAGAGGCGGGCGGGGGGGACAAAGCGGGGAGGAGACGAAGACGAAGGGGGGAAGGGGGTAAAAAAAGGGATGCGAGGGCGCGTGCTCTTTGCGGTTTTCTAAAGAACGCGGGGCCGCGGCTTTAATCGAGGGTCGGTTTGATATTTCGACGGGGGAATTGGTTATTTGCCACTTATTACTTTGCACTTTGAGAAAATGCCACTCCTTACATTGGATTTGATATTTTGCCACATCTTACTTTGGACTTTGATTGTTTGCCCTTTCCCCCGTAAAAACAATCCTTTCAAATGTATTTGATGGTATATGTTTGATATTTTGCCACATCTTACTTTGGACTATGATTGTTTGCCCTTTCCCCCGTAAAAACAATCCTTTCAAATGTATTTGATGGTATATGTTTGATATATACCCAAAACTAGTGACCATATTGCCCTTTGTACATTTTCGAACCGGGCTTTTCCCCTTTCCATTACTTTTCATAACGGAAATACATTGTCTCATGAAACTGAAACTAGAAGGGCTAGGGAAAGAAGAAAAGCGAGTTCCGGGCAATAACAGGAAACCCACTATCTGCGCCTGTCATCAGGAACAACAGATCATGGGGCGAAAACCTGCTATCACCCGAAACTGCCTACATGGAACTAGAGAAGTATCGTACACATTACAGCCGCACATCACCAGGACAAGGCCAAAGTACCACCAATCACCAAAATAAACTACAACACCCTTCGCCAGCAAAGACCCAGCAGTACGTCCTCCGCAGACGATACCGAGCCCAACATGCCACCCATCTTCAGCTTCAGTTGCGTCCGTCCATGTTTGGCGCCGGAGGAGGTCCACACAGCAGCAGCATCTGAGTAGTATTCGCTTTCAGCATCTCCGCTCCCTTCTTCACCATCTCTTCCACCCCAGGTTTCTGAAGACCTGCCCAATATATAAGAAAGGCGCAAGCTGTGAACATGATCTCGAAAGGAGAATTAATCCATTTGCGTTCAAAGGTAGCTCTGTTCCGGGCTAGCCATATGGCCCAGCATATCGCTGCCAAGCCCACAGTATAAATTTTTTTCAAAACCAGGTAGGAAGCTGTACATCCAGGTGTAATACTGCCAGATGGAATTAGGACAGCAATCCGTCCCAAGAAGAGCCCCTACGGTTCTCCAGATTACTCTAGACACCGGACACAGGAACAACAAGTGCGAGGTTGTTTCCAACTGGTTGCAAAAGGAGCAACAGGGGTTTCCGGGCCAAGCTCTTTTTTTCATATTATCTCTAGTCAAAATGGCATTTTGCCCCACTTGCCATAAGAAGATTTGAATTTTCAAAGGGAGTTTAGCATCCCAAATCCATTTGAAATTGGAACCAGCAATATCGTTTTCCAACCATCTGTACATTGATTTGGTTGAATATATACCAGAACTATCAAACTTCCAGTAAATTTCATCAGGTAAATCATTTTGTTTGAGAGCCAAAACCTCCCTGTTCATTTCATCCCATTGATTCCTCATCTCAAGAGACATCCTCCTCCTAAAGGAGGTGATATGATTTAGATATTTTATTCTATCAACAGAACAGTTTTGTTCAACACATATCTCAAAAAGTAGTGGAAACTTTTCTTTAAATGGTATCCTTCCTTTCAGTTCATCGAACCATAGTCTGGCCACATCCCCTTTATTCAGTTTGACACCTCTGCCCTTCATATATAAATTTTTCACTTTCAAGAGGGATTTCCAACACGGGGAATCATTGTTCCTTGCCTCCACCATGGCCACTGAGGTTTTTTTGAGGTACTTAGCCTTAATTATATCCTGCCAGAGGCCCTTATTTTTATCTAACTTCCACCACCATTTCACCAGCAAGCTTATATTTTGTTTTCTCAGGTCCTTAACCCCTAGGCCTCCTTTCTTTTTAGACCGACAAACGCGGTCCCATTTGACCATATGATATCCTCTTTTCTTTCCCTTCCTATGCCAGAAGAATTTCCTTCTCGGCTTATCCCACCTTTCTAGAGTAGTCTTGTTTAAAAGGAACATGGACATGTAAAACGTCGGTATATGGGACAGTACCGCATTTACTTTAATAAGCCTCCCTCCCATAGATAGTACTTCACTAATCCAGTTTTCACCATGCACGGTGAATTTGTCCTTCACAAAACTCCAATCACCACATTTCAAACCAGCATAACTGACATGCATGCCTAGGTATTTCATAGGGAAATCACCTATCTGGCAGTTAAACATCTCAGCATACTTATGCAGTCTCATCGTCCGCACGGACAGAGAAGATCTCGCTCTTCAGGAAGTTAATTTTTAAACCTGACATGACCTCAAAGAGGTATAAAAGCAACTTAATGTTCAAAGCATTCCTGATATCATCCTCGAAGCATAAGATTGTGTCATCCGCGTGCTGGAGAATAGCTACCCCATTTGGAATTAAGTCCGAGGCCAGACCTTTGAACAAGCCATTTTGTTGGGCTTTAAGAATCATCTTTGTCAAACAATCAGCAGCTAAATTGAAAAGAAACGGTGAGAAAGGGTCCCCTTGGCGCACCCCTTTCGAGCTTTGAAAGTATGGGCCCACCTCGTCATTCAACTTCACACTAACTGTACCCCCCACTAAAATTTTACTGACCCACTCGACCGATTTCGGGTGGAATTCTCTCATTCTGTGGCAATCTAATAGGAAGTCCCAGTTGACTTTATCGTAAGCCTTTTCGAAGTCAAGTTTCAACACAATACCAGTTTTCTTCCTATTGTAAGTGTGGTGCAAGATTTCATGCAGGGACATGATCCCATCCATGATGTCACGCTTCTTAATGAAAGCATTCTGATGTCTACTGAAAAGAATATCCACAAAAGGTTCCAGCCGAATAGTCAGTACTTTGGTGATCAGCTTGTATATGCATCTAAGCAAGCATATAGGCCTAAATTGCTGGATCTTGTTTGCCCCCACAACCTTAGGCAGTAGAGTTATGATCCCATAATTGAGACGTTGCACATCCAGTTTGTTATCATGGAACCAGTCAAATAGCATCATCACCTCATTTTTCACTATCTCCCAACAATGTTGGAAAAACTCAATAGGAATATTATCTGGACCAGGAGCTTTATTTGGTTTCATAGAGAATAGCGCATTCTTGACTTCTGTTTCAGAAAAGGGTCTAGTAAGGATAAAGTTGTCAATGTCTGACAATTTCTCTTGTGATCCCCACATATCTTCCTTCATTTTACATAAGTTTCCAACTGCTGGCCCAAAAAGGTCCTTATAGAATTTTGTGGCATGTTCCAAGAGATTATTATTCCCTTCAATAATCACATCTCCACAACTAAGAGAAAAAATAGTATTTCTCCGCCTCCTCCCATTCACAATTCTGTGAAAGTAGTCAGTATATCTATCCCCTTTCAAGAGCCAATTTTCGTGTGCTTTTTGCATCCAAGCCACCTCCTCCTCCACCAACAGATTATATAATTCTGCCGAAATCTCAACTTTCCTCTCATATAAGTCAGGAGACAACACATCCGTTTCTTCCAATTTTTCCAGATGCTCTAACTCCTCCCTGAGGTCCTTTCTCCTCTTTCTTGACTTGCCAAAAAGATTTGCACCCCATCCTTTAAAGAATTTTTTGAATCTCTTCAACTTAATGTTTAGTACATCAATGGGATTTTTAGAATTGACCGGTTTCAACCACACCTTAGCAACTAAGGTTATAAATTCCGGGTTTTTGAGCCAGTTAAGATCGAATTTGAAGTCTCTCTTACGGACTGGATTAGGCAAAAAGTCATCAGTATTCAGGATCAAGGGGCTGTGATCCGAAATCTCTTTGACTAGCTTTCTAACAAACGTTAAAGGAAACTGCCTCTCCCAAGAACTGGACATAAGTACTCGGTCCAACTTTTCTAGGGTAGGGTTTTGCTGCTTATTCGACCACGTATATAAGCCTCCATTCATATCTACCTCCCTAAGACAGAAGGTATTGATGATGTAATTAAACAAATCAGAAGCATGGCTAGTTCTGGTTCTCTTATTCTTCTCCCCGGCGTATCTTAAAATATTGAAATCCCCACCCACAATGTAAGGGTAAGTAATATTACCGCACATGTCAGACAATTCAGTCAGGAATTCCACCTTATGCTCCTCATGAGCAGATCCATAGACCACTAGAACACAATAGTTCAGCTTCTTACTCTTATCCCACACCTCTATTTTCATGATGTATTTACCTACCTCACAGTTTTTAACATCAAAAGTGTCTTTCTTAGTACCACATAAAATCCCCCCAGATTTGCCCACTGAGGGAGTCCATTTCCACTCAAAACATTCCCCAGGATCAATTTTCCTCAAGAATTTAGAGGAAAAATCCTTTTTCATAGTTTCCTAAATACCAACAAAGTCCAAACCGTGATCTCTAATCAAGTCTAGAATACAGGTTGCCATACCTCTCTTCCCCACACCTCTATAGTTCCAAAACAAATTAATCATTTTTTCTTGTATTTGGGGGAGTGGTTCTTGTTGCTAGGTTTACCAGGAGCCATGGTCGAACCAGCATCAGAACACACTTTATTCTTTTGACTTCTAGTCACAGGTTTAGATATGACTACATTGACTTTCTTTTTTTCTTTCCGTCTAGATCTAACCATAGTAAAATCATCCTCCTCAATCTCCCCATCTTTCAACCATTCAGTATTTAAAGGAGATACATCTCCAGCACCATTAGTTATAAACAACACTTTTTCCTGTTGTTGGGCATTAGTTTCAGTTTTCTCAGCTAAATTAGCTCTAGATTTTTCCAATTCCCTAATCACATCAACAACAATAAAATTGCTGTCAGGGATATCCACTCCCATTTTAGCAGCAGTATCAACAATCTCTAGATTTGTAAGAATCTCAAAGGAGTTGGAGTTTGGGTTTTTTTCATTACCTTGGAGGTTTCTCTTCCTGGTCATTTTCTCTGCTCGAACCCCCATATGCTCAAGATTGCCGCCAGCTGTCCTCTGGCTCATTCTGGTTTGGGTCTCATTCATCACAGGTGGGGTAGGAATAACCTCCATATTTTCTTCCCCTGAATCAGCAGGAGATTGTACAGAGTATAACGCAGGGGCTTGCTGGCATGTCACCTCATCAAAAGAAACTTCAGTAACCACAGGTTGTCCAAGCACAGCATCCAGATAGGATAGAGACTTCCTTATCAATGGAACACTGGGTATAATTTGCAGGGAATTAACCACAATATTATCATAGTACTGGCCCCCATGTGATTCCACTCCTTCCGCCTGCTCCTTCATGTTCTCAGCAGCAAGGGTATCAATAAGAAGTTCATTATCCACCTCATCACTTTCTTCCTCAGAGAAATTTTCCTCACTCTCTTTTTGTTTCACCCCATCCTCTTCCTCTTCTTCCACTCTTTCATTTACAGTAGTCATATTGCCTCCATTTCCAACAGAGTTTGGTGGGACAGAGAGGTTCCCCATAGTAGAATAGGAGTCCCCCTGCCCAGCATTTCGAATATTTTCATTAATCCTAGCTCTTTTTGGCGACACACCTTTGTCAGATTCCTGGGCCATAGTAACACTTTCTTTTGGAGGATTTTTAACCAGAATCTTGTCAACAGAGTAGAAGAAATCATAGAAGTGATCACCTAGCACTCCCTCAGCTTTTCCTGGGATATTTTCAGCATCTCTGCAACCCAACTTAATTCTGACCGATTCAGGTCTGTGCACAGTGGATTTATCAATTTCCAAGGTCACACCCACCAAAGATCCAACATATGCAATGTTCATTTCATGCCTTTTGTCCAAAGGGATGTTGCTAACATTGACCCAAGCAATGTTAAGTACGCCCTTGGCACCAACAGATTCAGACCACTTCTTAAGACTTACCACAGCTCCACAACTTTTTATATTCATGGTTTCAGCGAAACATGCTTTGTCCACATCCCTGGGCGAGGGAAATCTCATAACAAAAGTATTGAGCCCAATCGATCTGGCCGAACATTTCCAGTTTGTGTTAATGTAAGCATTGAAAAATTCCTCCAACTGTCTACCACTAGCCTGCCCCTCAACAACAGTGATCACAATGAATCTGTTCCTATCAGTGTTCTGTTTAGGTGTGCTAGCATCATGAATATAGAAAAACCCATTCCCTTTGGCTTGGAATCCACACATAGGGGCCACACATTCCCAAGGAAGAACAGTATTGCAGATCGGAGCAAGATGACCGCTAGTACCGCATCTACCACACACAGCCCGAGGACAGCACATAGGAACATGCCCTGATTCTTTGCAGCTAAAGCAAACCTCAGCGTCGCCCACTAGTGGGGCAGCATTCCTTCTTCCTGGAGTTTCTTGACGACGATCTTGTTGCAGACGTGCATCTTGTTGGGGATGAGGGTCGCGCTGTCCTGGATCTCCCGTGGCCGCCTTTCCTTGGTTGATGTCCCCCCATCTCTCAGTCCGGCGGCCGTCGCTCTGCGTCTCCATGGCCGCCGCCTCCCACCTTGCACGATCTGTCGCCCGCGCGCCCTGCTCCATGTTGGTGGAGACCTGGCCGCCCTCCTCGATGTCGCGCGTCCATACCATGTTGCGGCCGCCACCGCCGCCCCACGCCCGACTCCCCGACCGAAGCGACCAGCACCGCGTCCGGCCCGGCCCGCTCCGAAGCCATCGAGCCGGTGTCCGTGATTCTCCGCGCCCCAATCCGCCATGGATCTTGGTCGAGATGCGGCGACCTGGGCGAAGGATCTGCGGTCTGTTGGGGAACGTAGTAATTTCAAAAAAATTCCTACGTACACGCAAGATCATGGTGAAGGCATAGCAACGAGAGGAGAGAGTGTTGTCCACGTACCCTCGTAGACCGTAAGCGGAAGCGTTATGACAACGCGGTTGATGTAGTCATACGTCTTCACGATCCGACCGATCCAAGTACCGAACGTACGGCACCTCCGAGTTCAGCACACGTTCAGCTCGATGACGATCCCCGGACTCCAATCCAGCAAAGTGTCGGGGATGAGTTCCGTCGGCACGACGGCGTGGTGACGATGATGATGCTCTACCGGCACAGGGCTTCGCCTAAACTCCGCGACGATATGACCAAGGTGGAATATGGTGGAGGGGGGCACCGCACACGGCTAAGGAACGATCCGTAGATCAACTTGTGTTGTTGTGCCTAGAGGTGCCCCCCTGCCCCCGTATATAAAGGAGCAAGGGGGGAGGGGCCGGGCGGCCTAGGAGGGGCGCGCCAAGGGGAGTCCTACTCCCACCGGGAGTAGGACTCCCTCCTTCCTTGTTGGAGTACGAGAAGGGGGGAAAGAGGGGGAGAGGAGGAAGGAAAGGGGGGTCGCACCCCTTGTCCAATTCGGACCAGAGGGGGGTTGCGCGCCTCCTTCCTTTCGGCCTCTCTCCTCTATTCCCGTATGGCCCAATAAGGCCCATATACTCCCCGGCGAATTCCCGTAACTCTCCGGTACTCCGAAAAATACCCGAATCACTCGGAACCTTTCCGAATTCCGAATATAGTCGTCCAATATATTGATCTTTACGTCTCGACCATTTCGAGACTCCTCGTCATGTCCCTGATCTCATCCGGGACTCCGAACTCCTTCGGTACATCAAAACTCATAAACTCATAACAAAACTGTCATCGAAACCTTAAGCGTGCGGACCCTACGGGTTCGAGAACTATGTAGACATGACCTAGAACTATTCTTGGTCAATAACCAATAGCGGAACCTGGATGCTCATATTGGCTCCTACATATTCTACGAAGATCTTTATCGGTCAAACCGCATAACAACATACGTTGTTCCCTTTGTCATCGGTATGTTACTTGCCCGAGATTCGATCGTCGGTATCCAATACCTAGTTCAATCTCGTTACCGGCAAGTCTCTTTTCTCGTTACATAATGCATCATCCCGCAACTAACTCATTAGTCACATTGCTTGCAAGGCTTATAGTGATGTGCATTACCGAGAGGGCCCAAAGATACCTCTCCGACAATCGGAGTGACAAAACCTAATCTCGAAATACGCCAACCCAACATGTACCTTTGGAGACACCTGTAGTACTCCTTTATAATCACCCAGTTACGTTGTGACGTTTGGTAGCACCCAAAGTGTTCCTCCGGTAAACGGGAGTTGCATAATCTCATAGTTACAGGAACATGTATAAGTCGTGAAGAAAGCAATAGCAACATACTAAACGATCAAGTGCTAAGCTAACGGAATGGGTCAAGTCAATCACATCATTCTCCCAATGATGTGATCTCGTTAATCAAATGACAACTCTTTTGTCCATGGCTAGGAAACATAACCATCTTTGATAAACGAGCTAGTCAAGTAGAGGCATACTAGTGACACTATGTTTGTCTATGTATTCACACATGTATTATGTTTCCGGTTAATACAATTCTAGCATGAATAATAAACATTTATCATGATATAAGGAAATAAATAATAACTTTATTATTGCCTCTAGGGCATATTTCCTTCAGTCTCTCACTTGCACTAGAGTCAATAATCTAGTTCACATCATCATGTGATTTAACACCAATATTCACATCTGCATGTGATTAATACCCATAGTTCACATCATCATGTGATCAACACCCAAAGGGTTTACTAGAGTATGATCATGTTTTGCTCGTGAGAGAAGCTTAGTCAACGGGTCTGTCATATTCAGAGCCGTATGTATTTCGCAAATATTCTATGTCCACAATGCTCTGCACGGAGCTACTCTAGCTAATTGCTCCCACTTTCAATATGTATCCAGATTGAGACTTAGAGTCATCTGGATTGGTGTAAAAGCTTGCATCGTTGTAACTTTTACGATGGGCTCTTTTATCACCTCCATAATCGAGAAACATCTCCTTAGTCCTCACTAAGGATATTGTTGACTCATGTCCAGTGATCTACTTATTAGATCAAAATTGTATTCCTTTGCCAAACACAGAGCAAGGTATACAATAGGTCTGGTTCATAGCATAGCATACTTTATAGAACCTGTGACTGAGGCATAGAGAATGACTTTTCATTCTCTTTCTATTTTCTGCAATGATCGGGTCTTGAGTCTTACTCAACTTCACACCTTGTAACACAGGCAAGAACTCCTTCTTTGACTGTTCCATTTTGAACTATTTCAAAAATTTATCAAGGTATGTACTCATTGAAAAATCTTATCAAGCGTCTTGATCTATCTATATAGATCTTGATGCTCAATGTGCTAGCAGCTTCACCGAGGTCTTGCTTTGAAAAACTCTTATTCAAGTATCCTTTCATGCTATCCAGAATTTCCATATCATTTCCAATTAACAATATGTCATCCACATATAATATTAGAAATGCTACAGAGCTCCCACTCACTTTCTTGTAAATACAGGCTTCTTGAAAAGTTTGTATAAAACCATATGCTTTGATCAACTCATCAAAGCGTATATTCCAACTCCGAGATGCTTGCACCAGTCCATTGATGGATTGTTGGACCTTGCACACTTTGTTAGCATCTTTAGGATTGACAAAAACTTTCTGGTTGCATCATATACAACTCTTCTTTAATAAATCCATTAAGGAATGCAGTTTTGACATCCATTTGCCAGATTTCATAAAATGTGGCAATTGCTAACATGATTCAGATAGACTTAAGCTTCGATACGAGTGAGAAAATCTCATCGTATTCAACACCTTGAACTTGTTGAAAACATTTCGCAACAAGTCGAGCTTAGTAGATAGTAACACTACTATCAATGTCCGTCTTCCTCTTGAAGATCCATTTATTTAACATGGCTTGCTGATCATCGAGCAAGTCAATCAAAGTCCATACTTTGTTCTCATACATGGATCATATCTCAGATTTTATGGCCTCAAGCCATTTCGTGAAATCTGGGCTCATCATCGCTTCCTCATAGTTCGTAGGTTCATCATGGTCTAGTAACATGACTTCCAGAATAAGAATACTGTACCACTCTGGTGCGGATCTTAATCTGGAAGATCTACAAAGTTTGGTAGTAACTTGATCTGAAGTTTCATGATCATCATCATTAGCTTCCTCACTAATTGGTGTAGGAATCACTGGAACTGATTTCTGTGATGAACTACTTTCCAATTCGGGAGAAGGTACAAATTACCTTATCAAGCTCTACTTTCCTCCCACTCACTTCTTTCGAGAGAAACTCCTTCTCTAGAAAGGATCCATTGTTAGCAACGAATGTTTTGCCTTCGAATCTGTGATAGAAGGTGTACCCAACAATTTCCTTTGGGTATTCTATGAAGACGCACTTCTCCGATTTGGGTTCGAGCTTATCAGGTTGAAACTTTTTCACATAAGCATCGCAGCCCCAAACTTTTAAGAAACGATAACTTTGGTTTCTTGCCAAACCACAGTTCATAAGGCGTCGTCTCAACGGATTTAGATGGTGCCCTTTTAACGTGAATGCAGCTGTCTCTAATGCATAACCCCAAAACGATAATGGTAAATCAATAAGAGACATCATAGATCGCACCATATCCAATAAAGTGCGGTTACGACTTTCGGACACACCATAACGTTGTGGTGTTCCAGGTGGCGTGAGCTGTGAAACTATTCCACATTGTTTTAATTGAAGACCAAACTCGTAACTCAAATATTTGTCTCCATGATCAGATCGTGGAAACTTTATTTTTCTTGTTACGATGATTTTTCCACTTTACTCTGAAATTCTTTGAACTTTTCAACTATTTCAGACTTATGTTTCATCAAGTAGATATACCCATATCTGCTCAAATCATCTGTAAAGGTTAGAAAATAACGATACTTGCCACGAGCATCAACACTCATTGGACCGTATACATCGGTATGTATTGTTTCCAATAAGTCAGTAGCTCGTTCCATTGTTCCGGAGAACGGAGTTTTAGTCATCTTGCCCAACAGGCACGGTTCGCAAGCATCAAATGATTCATAACCAAGTGATTCCAAAAATCCATCTTTATGGAGTTTCTTCATGCGCTTTACACCGATATGACCCAAACGGCAGTGCCACAAACAAGTTGCACTATCATTATTAACTTTTCATCTTTTGGCATCAATATTATGAACATGTGTATCACTACGATCGAGATCCAACAAACTATGTTCATTGGGTGTATGACCATCGAAGGTCTTATTCATGTAAACAGAACAACAATTATTCTCTGACTTTAAATAAATAACCGTATTGCAATAAACATGATCAAATCATATTCATGCTCAACGCAAACGCCAAATAACATTTATTTAGGTTTAACACTAATCCCGAAAGTATAGGGAGTGTGCGATGATGATCATATCAATCTGGGAACTACTTCCAACACTCATCGTCACTTCCCCTTCAACTAGTCTCTGTTTATTCTGTAACTCCTGTTTCGAATCACTAATTTTTAGCAACCGAACAAGTATCAAATACTCAGGGGCTACTATAAACACTAGTAAGGCACACATCAATAACCTGTATATCAAATATACCCTTGTTCACTTTGCCATCCTTCTTATCCACCAAATATTCAGGGTATTTCTGTTTCCAGTGACCATTTCCTTTGCAGTGTAAGCACTCAGTTTCAGGCTTTGGTTCAGCTTTGGGCTTCTTCATGGGAGTGACAACTTGCTTGTCATTCTACTTGAAGTTCCCCTTTCTTTCCCTTTGCCCTTTTTCTTGAAACTAGTGATCTTGTCAACCATCAACACTTGATGCTCTTTCTTGATTTCTACCTTCGTTGATTTCAACATCACGAAGAGCTCGGGAATCGTTTTCGTCATCCCTTGCATACTATAATTCATCACAAAGTTCTAGTAACTTAGTGATGGTGACTAGAGAATTCTGTCAATCACTATCTTATCTGGAAGATTAACTCCCACTTGATTCAAGCGATTGTAATACCCAGACAATCTGAGCACATGCTCACTAGTTGAGAGATTCTCCTCCATCTTTTAGCCATAGAACTTGTTGGGGACTTCATATCTCTCAACTCGGGTATTTGCTTGAAATATTAACTTCAACTCCTGGAACATCTCATATGGTCCATGACGTTCAAAACGTCTTTGAAGTCTCGATTCTAAGCTGTTAAGCATGATGCGCTAAACTATCAAGTAGTCATCATATTGAGCTACTCAAACATTCATAACGTCTGCATCTGCTCCTGCAATAGGTCTGTCACCTAGCGGTGCATTAAGGACATAATTCTTCTGTGCAGCAATGAGGATAAACCTCATATCACGGATCCAATCCGCATCATTGCTACTAACATCTTTCAACATAATTTTCTCTAGGAACATATCAAAACAAACATATGAAAGCAATAACGCAAGCTATTGATCTACAACATAATTTGCAAAAAACTACCAGGACTAAGTTCATGATAAATTTAAGTTCAATTAATCATATTACTTAAGAACTCCCACTTAGATAGACATCCCTCTAATCCTCTAAGTGATTACGTGATCCATATCAACTACACCATCTCCGATCGTCACGTGAGATGGAGTAGTTTCAATGGTGAACATCACTATGTTGATCATATCTACTATATGATTCACGTTCGACCTTTCGGTCTCCGTGTTCCGAGGCCATATCTGTATATGCTAGGCTCATCAAGTATGACCTGAGTATTCCGCGTGTGCAACTGTTTTGCACCCGTTGTATTTGAATGTAGAGCCTATCACACCCGATCATCACGTGGTGTCTCAGCACGAAGAACTTTCGCAACGGTGCATACTTAGGGAGAACACTTCTTGATTATTAGTGAGAGATCATCTTAAAATGCTACCGTCAATCAAAGCAAGATAAGATGCATAAAGGATAAACATCACATGCAATCAATATAAGTGATATGATATGGCCATCATCATCTTGTGCTTGTGATCTCCATCTTCGAAGCACCGTCATGATCACCATCGTCACCGGCGCGACACCTTGATCTCCATCGTAGCATCGTTGTCGTTACGCCATCTATTGCTTCTACGACTATCGCTACCGCTTAGAGATAAAGTAAGCAATTACAGGGCGTTTGCATTTCATACAATAAAGCGACAACCATATGGCTCCTGCCAGTTGCCGATAACTTCGGTTACAAAACATGATCATCTCATACAATAAAATATAGCATCACGTCTTGACCATATCACATCACAACATGCCCTGCAAAAACAAGTTAGACGTCCTCTACTTTGTTGTTGCAAATTTTACGTGGCTGCTACGGGCTTTAGCAAGAACCGTTCTTACCTACGCATAAAAACCACAACGATAGTTCGTCAAGTTGGTGCTGTTTTAACCTTCGCAAGGACCGGGCGTAGCCACACTCAATTCAGCTAAAGTGAGAGAGACAGACACCCGCCAGCCACCTTTAAGCACGAGTGCTCATAACGGTGAAACCAGTCTCGCGTAAGCGTACGCGTAATGTCGGTCCGGGCCGCTTCATCTCACAATATCGCCGAACCAAAGTATGACATGCTGGTAAGCAGTATGACTTGTATCGCCCACAACTCACTTGTGTTCTACTCGTGCATATAACATCAACGCATAAAACCTAGGCTCGGATGCCACTGTTGGGGAACGTAGTAATTTCAAAAAAATTCCTACGTACACGCAAGATCATGGTGATGGCATAGCAATGAGAGGAGAGAGTGTTGTCCACGTACCCTCGTAGACCGTAAGCGGAAGCGTTATGACAATGCGGTTGATGTAGTCGTACGTCTTCACGATCCGACCGATCCAAGTACCGAACGTACGGCACCTCCGAGTTCAGCACACGTTCAGCTCGATGACAATCCCCGGACTCCGATCCAGCAAAGTGTTGGGGATGAGTTCCGTCAGCACGACGGCGTGGTGACGATGATGATGCTCTACCGGCGCAGGGCTTCGCCTAAACTCCGCGACAATATGACCGAGGTGGAATATGGTGGAGGGGGGCACCGCACACGGCTAAGGAACGATCCATAGATCAACTTGTGTTGTTGTGCCTAGAGGTGCCCCCTGCCCCCGTATATAAAGGAGCAAGGGGGGAGGGGGTGGCCGGCCTAGGAGGGGCGCGCCAAGGGGAGTCCTACTCCCACCGGGAGTAGGACTCCCTCCTTCCTTGTTGGAGTACGAGAAGGGGGGAAAGAGGAGGAGAGGAGGAAGGAAAGGGGGGCCGCACCCTTTGTCCAATTCGGACCAGAGGGGGGCTGCGGGCCTCCTTCCTTTCGGCCTCTCTCCTCTATTCCCGTATGGCCCAATAAGGCCCATATACTCCCCGGCGAATTCCTGTAACTCTCCGGTACTCCGAAAAATACCCGAATCACTCGGAACCTTTCCGAACTCCGAATATAGTCGTCCAATATATCGATCTTTACGTCTCGACCATTTCGAGACTCCTCGTCATGTCCCTGATCTCATCCGGGACTCCGAACTCCTTCGGTACATCAAAACTTATAAACTCATAACAAAACTGTCATCGAAACCTTAAGCGTGCGGACCCTACGGGTTCGAGAACTATGTAGACATGACCTAGAACTATTCTTGGTCAATAACCAATAGCGGAACCTGGATGCTCATATTGGCTCCTACATATTCTACGAAGATCTTTATCGGTCAAACCGCATAACAACATACGTTGTTCCCTTTGTCATCGGTATGTTACTTGCCCGAGATTCGATCGTCGGTATCCAATACCTAGTTCAATCTCGTTACCGGCAAGTCTCTTTTCTCGTTACATAATGCATCATCCCGCAACTAACTCATTACTCACATTGCTTGCAAGGCTTATAGTGATGTGCATTACCGAGAGGGCCCAGAGATACCTCTCCGACAATCAGAGTGACAAAACCTAATCTCGAAATACGCCAACCCAACATGTACCTTTGGAGACACCTGTAGTACTCCTTTATAATCACCCAGTTACGTTGTGACGTTTGGTAGCACCCAAAGTGTTCCTCCGGTAAACGGGAGTTGCATAATCTCATAGTTACAGGAACATGTATAAGTCATGAAGAAAGCAATAGCAACATACTAAACGATCAAGTGCTAAGCTAACGGAATGGGTCAAGTCAATCACATCATTCTCCCAATGATGTGATCCCGTTAATCAAATGACAACTCTTTTGTCCATGGCTAGGAAACATAACCATCTTTGATAAACGAGCTAGTCAAGTAGAGGCATACTAGTGGCACTATGTTTGTCTATGTATTCACACATGTATTATGTTTCCGGTTAATACAATTCTAGCATGAATAATAAACATTTATCATGATATAAGGAAATAAATAATAACTTTATTATTGCCTCTAGGGCATATTTCCTTCACGGTCGCCCCCCGCCTTCCCCTCCCACCAGCCAAACGACGGGGAAACCCTAGGCACCGAAACCCTAGGCGCCTCCCAGAAGTGGAGAAGGAGTAGATCGAGATCTGGAATGGACTGAGGTGGGTGTGGAGGCGGCGGTGTGGGATTTATCCCCTCCACAACCCTAACTGCGTGCCCTGTAGCTGTCGGCCCCACCTGGCCCGGGTTCGCCCCACCTCCCGGTCCCGCCATGGCGTGTGTGTCGGGCGCAGGCCCGAGAAGCCCTGGGTCCGCGGTCTGCTGCGGTACATGGGACGCACCGAGCCGTACACGAACGTGCCCCACAACCATCGTCTCCGGCGTGACTGCATCAGCGCATGTCACCGTCGATCGGCGGCCGGCGTGAGGGGAGGGAGAGGGGAGGGAGGTTAGAACAGCCATCCTATTGTCTGTCTCCAGAAGCATGTCCCTTTGTACATGTTCGACTGAAGACCGAGCCATTCACGTGAAATTCCCCAATGTGCCCGATGAACCAGCCGACTAGGCACTCCTTGAAGCCGCCCTTGCTGCTCCTTGGCGCTGGCCCTTGCTGCTCCCCGCCGCCGCACTTGCAGCTCTCTGGCACTGCCCCTTGCTCCTCCCTGTCACCACCCCGTGCTCCTCGTTCCTCGCCACGAGCAACAGCGATGCCAACCCCGAAGACATGCAGGCTCGCGTGACGTCGCGGTGCTCCTCCACGGGTGGCAAGTCGAGCCGCCTAGCCGTCGCTCCCGATTTTTGCTCCTCGCCGATGCGCATGTCGCGTCCAAGGAATCGTTGCTCGAGCTCCAGGCGTACGCGGGACATGCTTCTCCCCCCCTCCCCCGTTCGCGCCGGCGAAGTATGCGGGACATGCTTCTCTCTCTCCCCCGTTTGCGTCGACGATGTACGGGCGAGAGCCAGGGCGTGTCGAACGACAGCGATGGCAACAACCAGGTGATGGATTCACTATCCCCCTTGTTCGTGCTCGTGCACTCGTGCGGCCCGTGCTACTGCTGCTTTCTTGATGTGCTAATTAGCCTTGCTAGTTGTTGGTGGTGATGTTGCAGCTTGCTTGCTTGCCCGTCCTGCTGTGACGACCCCTGCGTTGCCGGGAGTATCCACCGTCGTCACCCATGTCCCTCTGGAAGTACGGGCGAGAGAGAGTTGGGGAATGGGGAGGGGATGTTGTGCGTGGTTAATGGGGTGGAGCAGGGACAATCTCATCTTTTCTTGTGGGCAAGGGCAAAATATCAAAGTCCAAAGTAAGATGTGGTAAAATATCAAAGTCAATGTAAGCAGTTGCAAATTATCAAAGTGTAAAGTAATAAAGTAGCAAATTATCAAATCCCCCTATTTCGACGGGGCTCATGTTCGCGCAGGGCAAGAGTTCGGGCTCGAGGGAATAGAATGCATGGTGTTTGCTGCTGCAAAAACTAGACGGTGCCTCGAGCATTGTGGTGGATTTGGAGAATTGTTTTTTAATACAATTATGTACGTACATAATATAAATAATTCTAAAATTTAAAATGTGAAAATGCAGCAACGCATTTTTTAACATAATAATAGGTTAAATATGATATCATCAGAAAGAAATGTGATGACTAAATGTGATGGGATTTAAAACACTCTTGAAATGCATGAATGCATATTGATGGTATGATGGTAGAGAGACACGTACCGATCTCGGATGGTTTTAATAGGCCAAGCTGCAAATTCAAAATTCAATGGTTCACGTAATCTTAATGACGCGACTCATTGTGAGAGTAGAAAAAATAGCAACGATTGTTGTTTGACGATATATGGTATACATTTGATAGCAGGATCAATGAATGTGCCTCCAAGAACCTCGGGCAAGTGGTTTGCCCATATGGCCATTGGGGGGGGGGATATGAAATCCTCAAACTATAATTATTGTCTCAGAAACATCAAATCTAGTACCATGTCGTTGAAGTAAGCAACGAAAAGGCAGTTTTCGGTGTTGCCGAGAACGAAAAGAAGTACGTGTTGCCCCCACCCATGAAAAGGGGGTTTTCGTGGTCGCCTACCTGAAAAGGTCTTTTCATTGATGCCAACTACAAAAAGTGATCGCGAGTTGTCTGCTCCCGCTCCCACAACTCCCCACCAACCGACATTTATTAATGTCACTGTCGCCAACAACAAAGAAGCTTTCATTGTCGTTGTCCACGAAAATTCACAGGACAACCCGTGGGCCTTTCTTCTTCCTCGGGTCATTCTCTCATATCTCTCTTTCTTTATGTTTCGTTTACTCGTCCGTCTTTCGTGACTCCTAACCGGAGAGGCAACAAGTTCCGGAGATCCACCCTTCTGTTGACATCCACCACCCCAGTATGGCCATGGGATAGAGGTGGAGGATCCCTAACCACGTGGATGAGTTGCACGCTTCGGATGGCCATTGACGGAGCTTGGCAGGGGCGGCTCCGGCGATGGTTGGTGTAGCGGTGGCAAGCTTAGCATGGGCGGCGTCAACGATGGTTGGTGCAGTGTGAAGGAAATATGCCCTAGAGGCAATAATAAAGTTATTATTTATTTCCTTATATCATGATAAATGTTTATTATTCATGCTAGAATTGTATTAACCGGAAACATAATACATGTGTGCATACATAGACAAACATATAGTCACTAGTATGCCTCTACTTGACTAGCTCATTAATCATAGATGGTTATGTTTCCTAACCATAGACATGTGTTGTCATTTGATTAATGGGATCACATCATTAGGAGAATGATGTGATTGACATGACCCATTCCGTCAGCCTAGCACTTGATCGTTTAATATGTTGCTATTGCTTTCTTCATGACTTATACTGTTCCTGTAACTATGAGATTATGCAACTCCCGTTTACAAGAGGAACACTTTGGGTGCTACCAAACGTCACAACGTAACTGGGTGATTATAAAGGAGTACTACAGGTGTCTCCAAAGGTACATGTTGGGTTGGCGTATTTCGAGATTAGGTTTTGTCACTCCGATTGTCGGAGAGGTATCTCTGGGCCCTCTCGGTAATGCACATCACTATAAGCCTTGCAAGCAATGTGAGTAATGAGTTAGTTGTGGGATGATGCATTATGTAACGAGTAAAGAGACTTGCCGGTAACGAGATTGAACTAGGTATTGGATACCGACGATCGAATCTCGGGCAAGTAACATACCGATGACAAAGGGAACAAAGTATGTTGTTATGCGGTTTCACCGATAAAGATCTTCGTAGAATATGGAGGAGCCAATATGGGCATCCAGGTTCCGCTATTGGTTATTGACCAAGAATAGTTCTAGGTCATGTTTACATAGTTCTCGAACCCGTAGGGTCCGCACGCTTAAGGTTTCGATGACAGTTATATTATGAGTTTATGAGTTTTGATGTACCGAAGGAGTTCGGAGTCCCGGATGAGATCGGGGACATGACGAGGAGTCTCAAAATGGTCGAGACGTAAAGATCGATATACTAGACGACTATATTCGGAGTTCGGAAAGGTTCCGAGTGATTCGGGTATTTTTCAGAGTACAGGAGAGTTACGGGAATTCGCCGGGGAGTATATGGGCCTTATTGGGCCATACGGGAATAGAAGAGAGAGGCCAAAAGGAAGGAGGCCTGCGCCCCCCCTCTGGTCCGAATTGGACAAGGGGCGCAGCCCCCTTTTCCTTCTTCCTCTCCCCCTCTTTCCCCTTCTCCTACTCCAACAAGGAAGGAGGGAGTCCTACTCCCGGTGGGAGTAGGACTCCCCTTGGCGCGCCCCCTCCTAGGCCGGCCGCCCCCCCCCTTGCTCCTTTATATACGGGGGCAGGGGGGCACCTCTAGGACAACACAAGTTGATCTACGGATCGTTCCTTAGCCGTGTGCGGTGCCCCCCTCCACCATATTCCACCTCGGTCATATCGTCGCAGAGTTTAGGCGAAGCCCTGCGCCGGTAGAACATCATCATCGTCACCACGCCGTCGTGCTAACGGAACTCATCCCCGACGCTTAGCTGGATCGGAGCCCGGGGAACGTCATCGAGCTGAACGTGTGCTGAACTCGGAGGTGCCGTACGTTCGGTACTTGGATCGGTCGGATCGTGAAGACGTACGACTACATCAACCGCGTTGTCATAACGCTTCCGCTTACGGTCTACAAGGGTACGTGGACAACACTCTCCCCTCTCGTTGCTATGCCATCACCATGATCTTGCGTGTACGGAGGAAATTTTTGAAATGACTATGTTCCCCAACACAGTGATGGCGAAGCTTTGCCAAGGGCGGCGCCAACGAATGGAGGAGGTTATTATGGGTGGAAGCAGGGCGTAAGCATGGTGTTGGCTATGGCGAGTGTGGTGCGAGCCAAGGCAATGTGAGTGCTCGTCAGGGTAGGCGACTTTCGGTGAGCATACATGATAGCAACTCAAAGTCCGCGACGTGCCCATCAAAGGTATGACATGATCTCTCTCAAATTAACCTCTAATTAGGTTTTAGTATACATTATGAGCGGTTGGGGTTTGGTTAGCGTAGATGTATGTTAGTGGGGGAGTATTTCTCTTCATAATTACAAGTTTCATAAGGGTGGTTATCATTGTTCTTTATAACAACAAGATGACCTGTTGCGCCATTAGCGCACAAACCAACTGCATCCCAAAAACTAAGCAAACTATTTGATGAATTTTTTTCTCAACTATTTGCAAATGATTATGTTCATACAGTGTTTGTGTAAGAGTATTAGAGAGGAGAGATAATTGGCATAATGCGGTGCGTGTTGTATTGAACCTCTCGATGGGTTTATATAGAGTACAAGGCTTGGAGGGTAAGAAGCCTCTCCTAGAGACAAGGCAGGAGATGATAACAAATTATATTAGTCCTGTAAAGGATATTGGATTAGTCGCCTTCCTGGGCTACTCGCGGGCGAAGAGAGCCTCCTGGTCATCAGTTGTCAGGTGGCTTGCGTCGGGAACCTCTCAGGGTGGCTCCGCGTCATCCGATTTGCTCGGACGGCACGCACCTGGGCGACCTGGCTGGAAGGTCCATGATGGGTGGACCGCGCGGGGGGGGGGGGGGGGGGTCTGGGGCCTGTCACCCCCGTAGGAGTTGTTGGATCTCCCCAAAGAGAAAGGGTGATGTAGCATAGCAGCATAAAGTATTTCCCTCAGTTAAGACCAGGGTTTAATTAAACCAGTAGGAGTCTCCAGCTAACAAGATAAGCAGCACATGCACACAAACAAAATAAATGGTTGCACCCAACTTGGCAAGGGGGTTGTCAATCCCCTCGTCTTGTTAGTTGCAAGGTAAAAAGCAAACAATGATAGAAGTGATATAGCAAAATGACAAAATAGTAAGAGTAAATAAAAGGGCAATTGAGGAACACAAGTATTGATATTTAATGGAGAATGGACCCCGGGGCCATAGGTTCATTAGTGGCAACTCTCTCGGAAGCATTTAATGGCATGATAAACAAATTGTTGTCAGGCAGTTGACAGAAAAGCAACATTCATAACTCATCATCCATGACATAATCTTGTATAGGCATCACGTCCGTGATAAGTAGATTGTAATCCAGCTGCATCTACAACTATTACTCCACCCTGAAACCGCTATCTAGCATGCATCTCAAGGTATTAAGTTTAATGAAAAACAGAGTAATGCAATACGCAAGATGACATGATGTAGACAGAAAGAAACCTAGCAATAAGATCAAACTCTGTCGTTTTATCCTTAGTACCAACAACACATCATGTTCCTTCTCCCCATTCTATCACTGGGATACAGATAACTATGCGGTGGAACCCACTACTATGCACCACTCCCTCTAAAGAATTATACATCTATCTTAGCCAGAGAAGACAAACAACTTGGAAAGCATACATATCTACTCAATCATACAACAAAGAAACTTTCAAATATTCAATGAACAATCTGATCATAAATCCACAAATCATCTGTTCCCAACAAACACACCATAAGAATTACATTGGATTGATCTCAGAAAAGATCATTGTATTGAAGATTCTAAAGAGGGAGAAGAAGACATTTAGGACAATATAATGACACCTAATCCCAACCCTCTCACACATTTGGAGATTTTGGCTGTCAGATAGAATTTGGGTCATCCTGACCGTCTGATTTTAATGTCTTGCTAACTGGGTGATTATCCTAAGGGGCAGCTATTCTGGTGGAAAATTCGGTGCACTCTATTAACTGGACATGGTTGCCACACAAAGACCACTAAGATGTGCAACCGAATTTGATCTGTTGAAAAGGGTAGCAACGGTGCTAGCCCTGTCGTGAAACCTAAGGCACACCTCCGCCGCCGCCAACACTGTATCCTCCTCCGTCGATCTCTTATTCCTTTTAGTGCCGACGCAACTAAGGGCCATGACCCGCACACATCAACTCAATAGACCATGGTGGTCTGGAGACATCAACACAGTAGATGAAAAAAATATGCCGGTAGAATTCTGCCGCGCTACAGCTCCACCCTCCTCCACACCCGCCCGACAGGTACTCCATGGTTTACTACATCCTCGGGGTCGCACCCCCTCCAATGGCACTCCTGAAGGAAATGTGCCCTAGAGGCAATAATAAAGTTATTATTTTATATTTCCTTATTTCATGATAAATGTTTATTATTCATACTAGAATTGTATTAACCGAAAACTTGATACATGTGGATAGACAAAACACCGTATCCCTAGTAAGCCTCTACTAGACTAGCTTGTTAATCAAAGATGGTTAAGTTTCCTAACCATAGACAAGTGTTGTCATTTGATGAATGGGATCACATCATTACGAGAATGATGTGATGGACAAGACCCATCTGTTAGCTTAGCATATTGATCATTCAATTTTATTGTTTTCTTCATGTCAAATACATATTCCTTCGACTATGAGATTATGCAACTCCTGGATACCGAAGGAATGCCTTGTGTGCTATCAAACGTCACAACGTAACCGGGTGATTATAAAGATGCTCTACAAGCATCTCCGAAGGTGTTTGTTGGATTGACATAGATCGAGATTAGTATTTGTCACTCTGAGTATCGGAGAGGTATCTCTGGTCCCTCTCGGTAATACACATCATAAGAAGCCTTGCCAGCAAAGTGACTAATGAGTTAGTTGCAAGATGATGTATTACGAAGCGAGTAAAGAGACTTGCCGGTAACGAGATTGAACTAGGTATGAAGATACCGACGATCAAATCTCGGGCAAGTAACATACCGATGGACAAAGGGAATAACGTATATTGTCATAATGGTTCGGCCGGTAGAAATCTTCGTAGAATATGTGGGAGCCAATATGAGCATCCAGGTTCCGGTATTGGTTATTGACCAGAGATGTGTCTCGGTCATGTCTACATAGTTCTCAAACCCGTAGGGTCCGCAGCTTAATGTTCGATAACGATATAATATAATATTATATGAGTTATGTGATTTGGTGACTGGATGTTATTCGGAGTCCCGAATGAGATCACGGACATGACGAGGAGCCTTGAAATGGTCGAAAGGTAAAGGTTGATATAAGGACGATGGTATTCAGACATCGAAAGTGTTCTGGAGTGTATCTGGTATTTATCGGAGTACCAGAGGGGTTATCGGAACCCTCGGGGGGAATATATGGGCCACATGGGCCATGAGAGGGGAGCACACCAGCCCACAAGGGGTGGCACCCCCCTATGGCAGGAGGCCAAGTGGGAGAAGGAAGAAAGGGGGTTCGCCCCCCTCCTTCTCTCTGCCCCCTTCCCTTTCTTCTCCGGTGAAAAAAGGCAGGGGGCGCCACTTGGGGAAACCCCAAGTAAGATTCGGATCCTACTTGGGGAGCCCCCTGGATGCTCCCCCCCACCTGTATATATGTGGGAGGGGAGGCGCCTAGCACACCCCAGACATTATCTTAGTCGTGTGTGGCGCCCCTCTCCACAGTTTATGCCTATGGTCAGTGCTTAGGCGAAGCCCTGCGGAGATCACTTCACCGTCACCACACCGTCGTGCTGACGAAACTCATCTACTACCTTGACATCTTGCTGGATCAAGAAGGCGAGGGACGTTACCGAGTTGAACGTGTGCAGAACTCGGAGGTGTCATACGTTCGGTACTCGATCGGTGGATCGTGAAGAAAGTTCAACTACATCAACCGCGTTGTGAAATGCTTCCGCTTACGGTCTACGAGGGTACGTAGACACACTCTCTCCCTCGTTGATATACATCTTCTAGATAGATCTTGCGTGAGCATAGGAATTTTAAAAAAATCTCATGCTATGTTCCCCAACAGTGGTATCAAAATCAGGTCTATGCGCAGATGATATGCATGAGTAGAACACAGAGAGTTGTGGGCGGTGATTGTCATACTGCTTAACACCAATGTCTTATTTTGATTCGGCGGTATTGTTGGATGAAGCGACCCGGACCAACCTTACATGACCACGTTCATGAGACTGGTTCCACCGACAGACATGCAACTAGTTTTGCATAAAGGTGGTTGGCGGTGTCTGTTTCTCCTACTTTAGTTGAGGATGGTCCTTGTTGAAGGTTAAAACATCAAACTTGATAAATCGCCGTTGTGGTTTTTGTGCGCCTGTAGCAGCCAAGCTTGAAAATTTCAGGATAATAAGGCACGGATTCCATGCATGTTCGGCAGAACAAACTTAACGTGTACAAAAAAACAATTCATACAAGACACAAGAGAGTCATGTCCCTTTTACCATATTGCTATAAATGCCATTGAAAAAACTACAATAAAATGTAAAAAAATGGGAGAACAAGATTACCCCTTATAGTACCAAATTAATTCGCACTTCCCTTAACAACAACAAAAAACAAATCAGTTCCCGCCACAAGAAAGAGTCATGTCCCTTTTTATATGATTACAAATGCCAGGATCTCGAATTTCTATTTTTGAATCCATATTATGTTGAATTCGAGTATATCGTTAGGTGACCTTGCGGTTTATAATGGATGTAGTCATACATTTTGATCTTCCATTTTATATGAACATTTTACTCCACCCTATGAACATATATATTGTCGTCTACCATATGGACTAATGAATACGATTGTTGTCAAGTTATACCATCATTTAAATATTATCTTGATAACAGAAAACATGCACATAGCAGTAATCATATTTCACTATGAACTACATGTACCATATGATCTCCAATTCAAATATCTGTATCCATTTTATGTTGAATTCAAATCACAATACATTGGTCTAGGTAGCGATATGTACGGGGTAATCTAAACCCTGTTTTCATATGTATAATTCTTGGCCGAATTGAGACAAGTTTTGATATAAGCTTCTTGCAAACCGGAGATTCTCTCAACAAGCCTCATGGTTCCGAGGGAGGACATGTCACCTTTGTGTGCGAAACGATATACACTGCTTCCCCCTGATTTTCTTTACATAGGCAACATAGAACTATATAAGTGCCCTGTTAAATTTTGGAATTATTCCGGGTTTGTTTGGCCTTTTTTATACACTAGCAAAACATGTCAGTGCGCTGCAACGGGAAGAAAAAAGAATCTTTCATACACACATCCGACAACATCACCAAACAATATTCTTAAAAAAATCATTATTGACACAATTTCAAACAATATGAAAATCAAATTTAAGCCACTGGTTTACATAAAACTCGTATCAGTAGTTTACTATGCATCATCATATAGGGGTTGGTAGTGCACTGTGCAAAATAGAGAAGATGATTATGTACCTATTTTAGCCTTTAGGATATGGTAGTTGACAGGAATCAACATCCCCTATAGTGTCAATAATAGATTACTAGATCATTGAAGACGCGCATTGCCGCGTCCGTCTATTTGGAAGGTTGTATGGTACAGTTTTACAGATTTTTCTAGAACCGAAAGAAGGCATTGCAAATTTTGGTGCAACCGAAATAAGTTTCCAGCAAAAAATCAGTGAGGGGTGCGCACATAGTGAATTACATTCCAGCATTCATCTAAGTAGAAGAAAAGAAACTTAATATATACCAAGCACCAAGTGAGCTTCATACCCAGCATTCATCTTTACAGCCAACTACTGAAGTCACTTCAACATGATATTCTTTATGAAATAAAATGAGTTTGAGTAGGAAATTACCAATCTGCATGGGATAATATATGTGAAATATACACCTATATAACTATCCACATGAGCTTGTGATAAATTCAAGAAAGCATTCCCATTAAAATACTATTTGGTGGTATTATTTTTGTAGCATGTCAAACATGAAAATAGAGAAGAGGAAAATGCAGGATGCGCATAGTTCAAAAGTATAATACAAGAGACCTTTATGATGAAAGATGTAGCAGCTGCTCACCCGTAAAAAACAGAGAGAGGCTAATAATAGGGCAACTATCCAGATTTACCACAGTAATAGAAATAGAGACACAGGATCATAATGTAGCAAATAACATAAACATCACTTTAGAGGATAAATAAGGGTGATTGTAGACATGCAAGTCTTGGATAATTCAGTTCAGACAGGAGCAATCGTTCTCTGAAGACACAGTACAAATAAGCCAGAATTGGCAAACACAAAGTCTTATCACGTAACCTGGTGATAGTTGTCGGAGGCAGACGACATAAGTAAAACATCCAAAAAGGGTGGTCACAATCATAACATCTCCATTTATTTAATAGCTCCCAAAGTAGATGAGCCAATCTTTGCTCAGGGTGATTGTGTCAGTTGCAGAACTATAAATCGTGAAGATAGGTGTTAATATATATGTACGTTAAAAAATAGAATCTTGAACAGGGAGTTTAGTATAATAATGTGGCTATTTACCTTTTTGCATTTTTCTTGTTTGTGCTACTGGAAGCATTATTGGCAAGTGCAATTTGGATCTTCCGGTGTCTGTTGGCTGGCTGGCAGTGGCGTTTTTTGCCCATAAATTTTTGACATATGTTGGTCAGTGAAGAAATAAAGTACTTTATAATTTGAGAGACGTTTATACTGGTGTACTAAGTATGTGACCATGTGCACGAGAGATCAACATAATCTCAATTCTGTTGGTGCTAGCTAGTGTTCACCTGTCATTGGAAAAGTTCAGAGATCACAAATATAGTTACTTTTAGTTATAACTTGTCGCCGACAATTATGATAATGACTCTGTAGTCGGTAATCTGAGACATGATTATATACACTAAGTTACATGCGATTTAGCTAATATAGTGAGAATTCAGAGGATAATGACTCTATAGTTGGTAATCTAAGACGTGATTATAAACACTAAGTACACGCGATTCAGCTGTTATAGTGAGAGTTCAGAGGATAATAGATAGTCTAGTGACTCTTATGAAAGTTAGAAGATAATAGATGGTCTCGTAATTTAGATGAGAAAGCGTACTCAGTATCTGTTATCTGGTGGTTACTTTTGTCAGAATTCTGGGCTCGAGCAGGCAGTCAAACCTTAAAAGAGCTCTGAAATCACCAAAACTATTCTGACCTCTGCACATTGAAACATGAGCATGATAATGGACCAGAAAGATAATAAAGTAGCAAAGTGGAGGGAACAAAGGAATAATCGTGCGTGCACTAAAGTAGATTTTCCTTGCCTATCTATGTTTCCAACCATAGAGGGTAGAGGTATAAAATTGGTAGGTGAACATGCATAATCAGGATAATTGATAGGGACATAACGCTGCGCCTAAACCTTCGACCATGGATTTATTTTCATGGAACTTGCTTCCACAGCCTTATACATGTTCTTTGCTAATTTCACAAAGGACTCGTTGATGAGGAAAACATTGCCCTCCTTGAGTTTTCCCTGAATATTTTTTTCATTCATCACACTTACCTCTCCATACATATTGTTTCGATAGAAGATCAGTATAAAACACAAGGACATTATATTAATAATTTTTTAGTAGGCATGTTCATCAACAAAGACGATGTCAAGATGCATTCAATGCCTTCTAGGGATATCATACAAGAGCTACACGTGAAAGCGCAGTGACACGCCGAGGGATGGCTTCAGATCTTCTAATAGATGCAAGTTGGCCTGAAAACCAACTCACTGAATTCTCTTACTTCTTCCTGTTGGGAAGGGAGTAAATCAGAATTGGTTATATTTCCACAAAGATGAGTTATCTGTGCAGAAGCCATAGATGATCGTGAGCTGCCGAAGTAGAAAAATTGCGAGTACAGTCTCCATGAACTGCCAAAATCAATCGACCACAGCAAGCATGAAACACCTATATGTACAGTTTTTGGAATGAGACAAAATCAGAACAATTCAATTGCTTGCTGGAAGAATGAATCATACATTCATAAGTGAACTGAAAAATATATATTAAGGGCGTCTGAATACTCCTCACTAAGAGGCAATTTTACATGGCCATTGGCATCACGCAATGTCCCTGATTGTACTAATTTCTTCTATCTTCTAAATTTAATGCGGTCGAAACAATTTTCATTTGAATGTCGCATAGGGTACTTAGGGAAAAGGTTGTCCACAAAATTGGACTTTGCTCATTTGTTAGTACAGGCAGAAGGAGTTGAGGCTTCGGCTCCTTCTATGATGGAATGGTTATGTTTTTTGCGCATTGTAATACTACTTTTCTAACACACCTGTTCCATATCCGAGAGGAACACATTATGTAAAAGGATTTGCAGCGTAGTATTAAATTTGATAGTGAAAGCTGAAAGGAGTAATTACCTGTCCAAAAGCATTTGATATGATGAACGACTGAGCACAACAATGGACAATAGGAAGCTGCAGAATCTGCCCAAATCAATTGTCAACACGTAGCATGAACCATCACCTGCACATATTTTTGTTGGGAGAGGATATGAGTATCTTTTTTTGAGATGACGCAAGGACATTGATGCAATTTGAAGGTAGCATACCTGAGCATGTCGCCAAAGAAGATGTTGCAGCTGGAGTCATAGACAGCCAACCAGCCAGGAAGGGAAGCATTATATAGCCAGCTAGCCAGCCAGGAGTACCTGCGAGGTTTGCGACTTTACCAGGCATTAAGCAAATGAAGGAATGATAATAGGCTTGAATTAATGAATGATAATAGGCCATAATGGCGAGCTTGAAGGGGAGCAGAGCAGTTTCCAGTAGAACAATGCCATGAATGCGAGATTGAAGGAGAGGAGTACCAGTACACGAGGGGGCTCTCCCTCACCCGCACCTCACACCTCTGCCACACGCTGGATTGGATCGGCTCGACCCGGATCCTGCTCCGCCGATCGCTGGGATTGACCGTATGGACTCGTCTTCACCTGGATCCCGCTCCTCCGGTCGCTGGGATCGACCGGACTCGATGCCATCCCTGTGGACAGATGCATCCCGACTGTCTTCGATGGATGGCGGCTCGATTCCGGATCGATGCGCTCTCGTTCCCCTCCTTCGATTAGGGATCGCTAGCTTTTTCGGTTGGGCTTGCGAGTAAAGCTGACGCGGTCGCTCTCCCTCCTTCGAGTGGGCTGCCAGCTCGCCCAAGGCCCAGTGCACCACCGGCGTCGATTTCAGCCCGTGGAGCAGCAGCCCACATGACAGCCGGGCCAGTTAACACATATCACTGAACAGATCGCCACAGGTACGAAATTAGACGGCCAGGAAGTCCCAGGTTGGGAAAACGAATGACAGAAAACGCAAATCACTATGGGAGCTCGGTTTAGGCTCGGTTATACTGTCCTTAATGTGAGAGCATCAAACTATCATATGTACTAAATTTGAATAGGGTATAAAACATATATAATAGACATCTATTAAATGCCCACATAGAGAAGATATTAATTAAATTTACATTTTGTTAAATTTTGGAATTATTCCGGGTTCCTTTGGCTTGAGTTTCTGAACATTTAATGTGTATTATTCAAATTTGAACTGCAAGCACATGCTCCGGTGCACCAAAGTTGATTGAAAAATCACATGTGTGTCCTTGAGTGAATTTCTAGGTCCCATGCAAGAAATGAGAATGAAATTCAAACATCCAGACATCGTGACTCAGCCGAGAACATTGGGAAACTTGGTTTTTAAATTTCTGTGAATCTAAAACTCTCCTAGAAATCATGAAACTTGGTATAGTGTCATGTCATGGCACTAACATGTTGTGGTAAAAAACTTGGCCGAATTGGAACAAGTTTTGGTATAAGCTTCTTGCAAATTGGAGCTTGTCTCAAGAAGGCTCGTGGTTCTGAGAGGGAACATGTCACCTTTGTGTGCAAAACGATATATGCTCCCCCCCTTGCTTTTCTTTACAGAGGCAACATAGAACTATATGACAGTCATGTTAAATTTTGGGATTAGTCCGGATTCATTTTGCCTTTTTATACATTAGTTGAGTTTCTGGTCATTTAATGTGCATAATTCAATTCCGAACTACAAGCACATGCTCCAGTGCACCAAAATTGGTTGAAAAATAACATGTGTGTCCTCGGGTGAATTTCTAGGTCCCATGCAAGAAATGAGAATGAAATTCAAGCATCTAGGCGTCGTGGCTCGGCCGAGAACATTGAGAAACTTGGTTTTAAAATTCTTGTAAATCCAAAACACGCCTGGAAATCATGAAACTTGGCATGTGTCATGTCATGGTACTATCATGTTGTGGTAAAAAGTTTGGCCGAATTGGAACAAGTTTTGGTATAAGCTTCTTGCAAACCGGAGCTTCTCTCAAGAAGGCTCGTGGTTCTGAGAGGGGACGTGTCACCTTTGTGTGTGAAATGATATACGCTGCCCCCCCCCTTGATTTTCTTTACAGAGGCAACATAGAACTATATGACAGTCATGTTAAATTTTGGGATTAGTCCGGGTTCATTTGGCCTTTTTTATACATTAATTGTTTTTCTGGTCATTTAATATGCATAATTCAAATTTGAACTACAAGCACATGCTCCAGTGTGCCAAAGTTGGTTGAAAAATCACATGTGTGTCCTTGGGTAAATTTCTAGGTCCCGTGCAAGAAATAAGAATGAAATTCAAACATTTGGGCGTCGTGGCTCGACCGGAAACATTGATAAACTTGGTTTTTTAATTCCTGTAAATCTAAAACACACATGAAAATCATGTAACTTGGCTTGATGTCATGACATGGCATCAACATGTTGTGGTAATTTTACTGTCCGATTTGCGAAGGTGCACACATTAATAATCAGCAAAGTCATTTTGGAACAAGTGTTGTCACGTTACAATCGGAAACACAAGTATTATTAAAACCATGGGCGTTCTACTTACCATTTACGTACCGCCATGCGCCCCCTTTTTTATTATCTAGGAGGCGTCGTGCAGGGTACCTATTTGATTATGGGAGGCATGCAATCAGACCCTTGCGCGTGCTTATCAGAAGGAGAGCCCTTTGACCTCCATCTACCGCCCACCTCTCTCCCAAGGCCTCCATTAATGGCGCCCAAGCTCCTATTTAATGGCGTGGCTATGTCTCACTCGACTGGGATTTAAGAGAGAAAAAAAATCTGAAAATAAAATTTTGCACGGATCTTGGTGGAAGATCTGACGGACCTATATAGCATCTACTACGACTTATAGCAAGACTGATGAATATATAAGGATGACGACAGTGGATAATAATTGTCCTACATATCTAGGAAGATAAATAGAAAAGGCACATGCGGCTACACCCGAAATACACAAGGGCAAAAGAAGAAGGAAGGCGCATACAACGATCTGGCTCGCTGATCTCTACTTTCTTGATACGCTGCAGGTCGCGGAGACTAGTTCTTGCTGCGAGCGACGATGATCTATTTCATCATTTTCATGTCCTTAATACGCTGCTTGGCAGCATCCACGGATTCCTCCACCAGCCTTTCACGCTCAATGTGGAGCATGGCATTCTCGTCCATAAGTCTCTTGACGATGACGCATGTCCTCTTCAAGAAGGCAGCGGTCTCCTCCGCCTGCTTCGCCCTTCCGGCAATCTTCGCCCTCAGCAGGTCGCGCTCAACCCAGAGCTTCGCATTGCCCTCCCCTAGTTGTTGGATGACGCTGGTAGCCTGTTCAAACCAGGCTTTCATGTCGTCCTGCAACCTCGCATAGCCAGAGATCTGATCCATCTGGCTATGGACGGTCACATGCATGCGCTTGTAAGAGTCCTCGCCTGCCCGCGAGACATTTTCCCATACCGCTGTGGCGTAGGAGGACATCTCTGCTACATTCGCGGCGCGGGGGGACAACTCTGTTGCTTCCGCGGCACGACCAGACCAGTCTGATGCATCGACGATGCGGCGAGACCTCCGTACTGCTTGGGCGGCGCGGCGGGACCTCCGTGCTGCTATTGCCGCGTGGCGGGACATGCCAGCTGCTTTTGCGGCGAGGCCGGACATCTCTCGTGCTTCCGCTTCCATGCTCTCCTCTCCCTAGTGGTAATCTCTCGACCCAGAACTCACGCTGGCCATGGCAGATGCAAGGGAACGATGCTGAATGACTCGTTTGTTTTTGTGGATGAGGAGTTGAGGAGGAATGTGCACTCATCTTGGCATAGTAGTATTTATAACCGAGTACTAATACGCTCCTAAGTGGGAAACCGTTTAGGTTGTGATCGGTGTGAACAGGTTTGCAATTAAATATAGCGCGGTAGTAATTTGGAATGTGACGAGATACAAGCTCAAAATTTATTGGCGGTTCTAGTTTCAAAGTGCAGCACTATTCCTGGATGGCGTAACGTGGGCACGTGTTCTCGACCATGGTGTAGCAGTTTTGTAATATGCCCTGGTACTTCTTTTTCTACTGTTGTGTACATGCAATAACTGGCACCGTCAGATACATATCTTACGGTTATTGGGGCGTTCGACAGGAATAGCCTCGTGGCGAGCTATAGACTAGTCTTCTTTTTCACACGCATTACATCAAGACATATCATCCCTCTCGCTCTTTCCCATGCACACACCTAGTCTCTCAAGACTTCTCGCACGCACCATCTCTAGCTCCCTAGGTCGATACCAACCACATACACTTGCACTCTGAGTTTAGTACGTTATACACGAAGAGAAGAGGTGCACGCACGCACTCGTCCTCTCTCACACATGCATCTGTAGCTATCAATTGTAGTGTTCTCAACCATCCGATTGGCTCTATCATAGGTCCCCATTGCTCCTTGGCCTTGAGATTGAGAAGTTTAAAACATGGAGGCTAAGCTGGAGGCGCGAGGTTTTGGTTAATGTGCAGGCCGCACATGACACCAACACGACACGAGCTTCGTCTGCCTAGTGCACAGTCGGGTGAGTACTACTACTAGTAGTAGTACTACTTTGATGTGTCACGTCAACTCGCACAAGTATGCAACACTTCCTGAACAAACAAAGCATATAAGCTGCTTATACTTCTTACCCAAATACTCTTTATATCCAACAGACACAAAATATCCATTCGACTGTTGGAAATTACTTTAACTGCTGATCTGATGTTGAAGTAATTGCTGCATCGCCACCAAAACCCACCATCTCTTAAGCTACAGTAGACCGAGCTAACCCCTATATTAGCATATTACTAAGATAAACAGAACACACTGTAGAATCATTTAGGAGGTGAGCTTGTCAATCTGAATGTGGAGGGACACCGTCCTCGACAACCCAGCCCCGGCCAGCAGCTTAGGCGGAACTATGAAGAAGGTCAGCTCCTGCACGGCGTTGTCATTGGGATCCTTGCTGCTTGTCACCTCGATTTCCACCTTGACGGCGTTGGTCCTGCCTTTGGGCTCCCCCGACGGGATGTTTGCCCATAGCTTGGCCGCATAGTGTGGCAGTGGGGACGCCCCCGCTCTGATGCACACAAACAACACGGTGATAGGCGCGCCGATGTCGAGCACGCCCGGACCAGGAAAAACATGTGGCCGTCCCCCTCCATGAACAGCAAGATCCGTGGCTCTAACACTAGCACTTGCAGCTGGAACACCTTGCCGTACTGGATCCTGTGCACGGGCATGGGATGCACGATGCTGATGTGGTGCGAGAGTGCCGGCGGCGGGCCTTAGTAGCCACAGACGGGCATGGGGAATTTGTAGGGCGCGAGCGAACACACGCTCTGGTGATTGGCGAGCTTGTGGTAAGTGACGTAGAGCCCACACCCTTCGTGCGGGCACTCCACCCTCATCGAGGAGAGGACGACGTCCATCATCGTGTTTTACACGTTGAATCCGCCGCCACCACTACAAAAAAATACACTTCCGTGATGATACGTGTTTGTCACAGTAGGTCACATTTTCTGTCATGCATGTACATCCATGATGATTTTATGACAGAATCAAGATAGTCATACATGTGCTGTCGTAGAAGTGTTCCATGACATTATCAAAATTATCATCACGGAAGTGTCCACTTCCATGACGATAAATCCCGCGTCATAGAAGTGCTTTCGTCAAGGGTGACCAACACGTGGCATCCACCGTAACGGAATGCCGTTAAGCTATCGGGCCCGGTTTTGGATCCGATAACCCGTAACAGCCCCGACCAATGGGGATTTTCCACGTGTCAAATCATCATTGGCTGGGGGAAACACGTGTCGGCTCACCGTCGGGACATATGTCATCCACTCATTGGACAGAAGGCGCCTATGATACGTCGACATGTGGCATGGTCCAATAGAGGCCCATTCCTGTGAAAAGGCCGGCCCATTTGACTTGGTCAAAAGGTGGCGGGCCGGCTAACTGAAAGCCTGTTAACGGTCTGTTCGCATATAGCTCATTTATAGCCCGCTAACCCAGGGCCCGTTACGACCTATCCCAATTAGGCCCAGTAGCGTCATATGGGCTGTCCAATATGATTCCAACCAGTTTTAACTTCCGGCCCATGTATGGCCCATGACGTCTTTCGGCCCATATGAGGCCCTTTGTAACTCTTGGCCCATTAACGGCTCATGGTGAAACTGGCCCGTAATGAACAGTGTATCACTTTATACCCATTAACGGCCCATTATTCCATTGAGCCGTTTCCAGCCCATGTTATCTTTCGGCCTTCTCAGGGCCCATTTATTCTTGGGCTCATTTCCAGCATTCGGTTACTTACGGTCTGTTACTGTCATTTTCTGCTTGTGGGCCAAATTCAGCCCGTTGTTACAGTCGGCCCATTTGCGGCCCATTAATACGTTGGGCCGTTTTCATACCGTCATCAAATATGGCCTATTAACGATGTCCCATTATGGTCGGACCATGAATGGACGATTCCAACTCTAGCCCATTTATGGCCATAATGCGGTCTGTTATTGGCCCATGTTTGGCCAATCGATCATACGACCCATATAAGGCCCATTGATGATACGACCCGTAGAAGGCCCATTGTTTCTACGGCCGGTAGGAGGCCCAATGTCACTACAGTAAATATCTAGCCCATGGTTATTGTGGCCTAGTTTTAAAAAATAGGTTATTGCGGCCACTAGCAAACCGCGGAAAAAGAACTGCACTGACTACAAGCAAACAAATAAACAAGACAACAAGGAAATAAATAAGCAAGCAACTTATGCTAGGCTATCATGGCTATTACACATATTATATCCACTGGGCATCAAAGTTCGCCACAGTGCAAATATAGGGAACAAAGCATCATATCATATACACTGGTTGTCAAAGTTGGCGACCAGCGCAAATAAACGCCGCAACAAAACAAATCCAGAACTGAAACCACTTCAGAAGATCTCAAGAAACAATATCCTGGGTACCCATAATGCTGGCAAGATTCTTAGCAAGCTTATTAACTTTCTCTTGTTTGGCTCTTAAATCCTCCAGCGCTTGCTGTTGCACCAGGAAGTATGCATCTGAATTCTGCAGGGACTTCCTTAGTCCTTCAGCTTCCTGTCGCAGCACATCTGATCGATGTCTTTCAACTTGAAGTTGAGACTCAAGAAGACGAACTGATTCAAGCAGCGAGTTTGAAGAGCTTGTGCCAGCAATAGTGGCCAGTAACTCGAACACTACATCAAGACAGGACTTTTGGGTTCTCACACTATCTTCAAGATAGGTTTTATCAGCTTTCTTGGAGACCAATAGGGATGTCTCACTATCTTGAACCTTATATGCATTACTTCCTTTACCATTGCATAACGAGGTACTGTTCTCCAATATTTTGTCCGCATTCTAAAAGAGAAACAAGTAGACACATCACAGGTTTACCATGTTGTATATGAAACTCATTTTGGTAAATGAGTTCAGTAGTAAAGTGGACAGGATAACAACATGAAACAAACATATATCTATGTACCATGGTCACTTTATGGTCTATATCATTCTAGTTTTTGTTGCAAGATAGAGACACAGTTCAAATAATATTTGTTCAAGACAAAGCAGAATAAACAGAATAGAAGTGTGGGAAACTATAGAGCAATAACAACACTTGTAATGTGCATGACATGAGAACATAACTGTTTATTCAATTTAAACTGAAATCAACATAGAGCAGGTTACAACAGCAAACCAGTTAGAGAAACAGGTTTAAAACATACCTGTTGCACCATTGGAGTTTCAATTCCATCCTTCAAATTTAAAAATAGTTGGTATGAGTAAATACAATAATGCAAGAGCAAAGGAGTATGAACCATGGCTATAGAACCTGACCTGAGAACAAATCTTCTTATCCTTTAAGCGTTGAGTTGGGATTCAGAGTGGTGGTCCTCGTGCTTTGGGCACTGCAGTTCCCTTACTAACTGCTCGTGTTTGGGTGCTCTAAGGTGGAGACGGTGCTGTGTCAACTGGAACCGGGTTACTATCTGCCGGGGTTGGGGTTAGAAGGGTGTAGCTGGTTCTGGGTAGGGGTACAATCTGTGAGAGTCTGGGTTATGTGTGGTGGATCTAGTCCTTAGGCAAGTACACTGTGGTTCTATCTGCATCAACTGGTAGCACTATCTTTTCTGAAGACTGTGTTGTTACTCCCTTAGATACTGCCATCACCCTCTCCAATTCAAATGGCTGATAAACATGAAAAGTAATTGAAAGTATAGACATTGTATGATAGACAGGTGCAATGGATAGTGGGGAATAAAAGAGGGCATGAAATAATTCACATTTATGTTGTCTAACCAAACAGGATAGCATGACACAGTTTCACATATATGATGGCTAACTAAACAGGATAGCATGACACAATTTCACATTATGACGACTAACTAAAAAAGATGGGAAGACATAGTTCAAAATATGATGACTATGTAAATAGGATGGCATGATATAACTATATAATGTGTTTATTAAATAGGTTGGCATGCCATAATTCACATACATTCACGAATAGAATGCCATAATTGAAAATATGATGACTGTAAAGACTAAAAAGGATGAGATGATATAACTATATGATGTCTTTATTAAATGGGTTGCCATGCCATAATTCAGATAGATGATGTGTATGTACTATGTAAACATGATGGCATGATATAATTCAAATATATGATTTATATAGTAAGCAAGTAAGCAGATGGCAATCCATATATGATGTAAAAACTAAGCAATGCAAGACAACATGCATGACATGGGTAATATAACCCTACCAAGTTTGAGCATATACCTCAGGGGGGAAATAGGACTGGTCATCTGTCTCTGAATCCTCCTCTGAGGAGCTCTCTATAACCAGCAAGATGTGTGCTTCAACAGGTAGCATTGTCTGCTCTGAATACCTTGTTTCACTCCAGATACTTCCATCACCGCTTCAAATGGCTGATGCACAGGAAGAGTAGTTGAATATACAAACGTTGTCGACAAATGGAACACGTAATACAAAAAAATGATAGCATGATATAATTCACATACATGATGATTGGCTAAACAACATGGCATTGCATAATTCACATATATAATGCCTTTGCAACAAGATAGCATTACATAATTCACATATATAATGTCTTGCAACAAGATGACAATGCATAATTCACATATATGGTAATTAGACACTGAACAAGTGGCTTCACACAAAGCATGTCTAAACTAATCAAATGACATAGCAATGCAAGACACCATATACACGATATGAGCAACATAACCCTGCCAAGTTAGAG